>NC_073625.1:181829239-182132822 GCF_029407905.1 Bubalus kerabau | reverse complement strand
GCTTACAAGAAGAAATGACAAGCTCGAGCCCTTAAACTCTCAGCTCAAGTCACAGTCCAAGGACCAGAGAGCATCCATGGCAATCCTAAGAGAATTATTTCGTGGAGCCAGGAGGCTTGATGTTGCTGAAAATCAAACAAAACTTCATTGTGCAGGGTGCAGAATTATAACATCAGTTGAATTCACAAGATCATTGAATTGCTTATGTGATTAGGACAATGACTGGGAGAGATGGGGAAACTTGGAATGGCAACTTCTGGCCAGACTCAGACTAAACTGAACCTTCTTTGTCAGTGGACATAGTTTATCGTCCTGTGTTAACCGAGATGGCTAACGTTGTTTTTTTTTTTTTTTTTTGCAAATCCGGAGATTCTTCATTTGAGTCAAATTCTCATGCAAAGACATGCCCATTCTCAAGAACTTCTTTGACGCCACTACCCACACAGTAAAAGAATCTGCCTGCAGTGCAGGAGACCCAGGTTTGATTCCTGAGTCAGAAAGATCCTCTGAAGAAGGAAATGGCAACCCACTCCAGTATTCTTGCCTGGAGAATCCCACAGACAGAGGAACCTGACAGGCTACATACAGTCCATGGGCTCTCAAGAGTTGGACACGACTTAGCAACTAAACCACCACCACCACCCACGTAGTAAGTGACCCAAAAAGGGAAAAAATATTAAGATTTTCCTAACATATATTAGCATAATTCTGAAATATACATGTGGGAATGTATTTGAAGAGCATTAGGCTTCCCTGATGGCTCAGTTGGTAAAGAATCCACCTGCTATGTGGGAGACCTGGGTTTGATCCCTGGGTTGGGAAGATCCTGTGGAGAATGGAAAGGCTACCCACTCCAGTATTCTGGCCTGGAGAATGCCATGGACTGTAAGGTCCATGGGGTCGCAAAGAGTCAGACATAACGGGGCGACTTTCAGAGCAAGGAGAAGAGGATATACTACTAGATTGAGCTGAATCCATTCATATGGGTTCACTAACCAGAGATTCTAGACCTAAAGTGTTAGCACTGAGAGCTGTAACATATTACTTGGTTGGTTGACTGAAACTTGGACTCAGTGGTAGCCTACATTTTTTGTTTTTTTTTTGAGGTAAAATTGATATGTAACATATTAGATTTGGGTATACAACATAATGATTTGGTATTTGTATATATTACAGAATGGTCCCCACAATGAGTCTAGTTAACATCCATCACCATACATAGTTACAAAAATTTTTTCTTGTAATGAGAAATTTTAAGATCTACTCTCAGCAATTTTCAAACATTCAATACAATGTTATTAACAATAGTCACCGTGTTGTACATTACATTCCCCAGGAGTTACTTATTTATACCTCTGAACACCTTCACTCACCCATTTCACATCCTTCACCCCAGCTTCTGGCAACCATCAATCTGTTCTCTTTATGAGTTTTGTATTGTTTTAGAGCCCATGTATAAGTGAAATTGTATGGCATTTGTCTTTATCCATCTGACTTATTTTACTTAGCATTATACCCCCAAGGTCACAAATGACAAGATTTCCTTGTTTTTATGACTGAATAATATTCCATTGTATGTATTTACCAATTTTTTTAATTCATTCATCCATCAAAGGACACCTAAGGTTGCTTCCATATCTTGGTTATTGTAAATAATGCTGCAATGAACATGGGGGTCAGTTTTTTGGGGTTAGTGTTTTCATTTTCTTTAGATAATACCCAGAATAGGAATTGTTGGATTACATGGTAGTTCTATTTTTAATTTTTTAAGCAAGATACATACTGTTTTCCATGGTCACTACACCAATTTATATTACCCTCAGTGGGACAAGTGTCCCCTTTTCTCCACATCTTCACCAACTCTTGTTATGTCTGTCTTTTCGATGATAGCCATTCTAACAGGTGTGAGTGATATCATTTAGTTTTGATTTGCATTTCCCTGATAAGTGATGTCAAGCACCTTTTCATGTACCTGTTGGCCATCTGTATGTCTTCTTTGGACAAATGTCTATTCAGACCTTCTACCCACGTTTTTAATCAGTTTGGATGTTTGCTATTGAATTGTATGAATTCTTCTATAATTTGGATATTAGCCTTTTATCAGTTACATAGTTTGCAAAAATTTTCTCCCATTTGATGGGTTACCTTCTTATTTTGTTGATGGTTTTCTTTTCCATGCAGAAGCATTTAGTCCCACTTGTTTATTTTGGTTTTGCTGTCAAATCTAAAAAAATCATCACCAATACCTATGTCAAGGAGATCACTGCTGTGTTTTCTTCCAGGAGTTTTATGGTTTCAGGTCTTATGTTCAAGTCTTTGATCCATTTGAGTTTTATTTTTGTGTATGGAATAAGATAGTGGTCCAGTTTCATTGTTTTGCATGTGGTTGCTCAGTTTTCCCATCACCATTTACTGAAGAGATTATCTTTACCCTATTGTATATCCTTAACACCTGTGTTGCAAGTTAACTGACCATGCATGTGTAGGCTTACTCTGTTCCATTGATATATGTGTCTGGTTTAATGTCCATACCATGCTATATTGATTATTATATATTTGTAATATAGTTTGAAATTAGGAAAAATGATGCTTCCAACTGTTATTCTTTTTCAAGTTGCTTTGGCTATTCAGATTTTTTGTAATTCTATACACATTTTAGGACTGTTTTATATATATTCATTTGTATATTTTTTTAAGATTCCACATATAAGCAATATCATGATATTTGTCTTTGTCTGGCTTACTTTACTTAATATGACCATCTCTAGGTCCATCCAAATTGGCTGATCACTGCAATTGACATTACTTCATTCTTTTTTATGACTGAGTAATATCTTCTTTATCCATTCATCTGTTCATGGATATTTTTGTTGCTTCCATATCTTGGCTAATGTAAATAGTGCTGCTATGATAATTGGGATGCATGTATCTTTTTTTTTTTTTTTTGGCTGCCCTGTGTGGCATGTAGGATCTTAGTTTCCTGTCCAGTGGTTGAACCCATGCCCCCTACATTGGAAGCACAGAATCTTAACTCCTGGATCACCAGGCAAGTCCCATATGTATCTTTTTGAATTAGAGTTTTTGTCTTTTCTGGAGTGGGACTGCTTGATCATATATTAACTCTATTTTCTAGCCATTTAAGGAACCACCGTACTGTTTCTCATGTGGTTGCACCAATTTACATTCCACCAACAGTGTAGGAGAGTTCCTATTTCTCTACACAGTCTCCAGCATTTATTATTTATAAATTTTTTTGATGGTAGATATTCTGACCAATGCAAGGTGATATCTCACTGTGGTTTTGATTTGCATTTCTCCAATAATTTGTGATGTTGAGTATCTTTTCATGTGCCTGTTGGCTATCTGTATGCCTTCTTTGGAGAAAAATCTAGGCCTCCTGCCCTTCTTTTGATTGAGTTATTTGGTTTTCTTTTTTATATTGTGTTGTATGAGCTGTTTATATATTTTGGAAATTGATCTATTGTTTGTTACATCATTTGCAAATATTTTCTCCCATTCTATAGGTTGTCTTTTCATTTTGTTTCTGGTTTACTTTGCCATGCAAAAGCGAATAAGTTTGATTATGTCCCATTTGTTTACTTCATCTTGGGAGACTAATCTAAGAACATATTTTATGATTTATGCCAGAAGATGTTTTGTCTATGTTCTTTTCTAGGAGTTTTATTGTGTCATGTCTTATATTTAGGTCTTTCAACCTTCTTGAATTTTTTTTTTTTTTTTTTTTTGGTATATTGGTGTGAAGGGAGTGTTCTAATTTCACAGATTTGCCATAAGGCAGTCTAAAAGCTTTCCTAGCACAACTTGCTGAAGAGATTTTCTCCATTGTAAATCTTGCCTCCATTTTCATAGATTAATTGACCATAGATGTATGGGTTTATTTCTGAGCTCTCTATTCTCTTCCATTGATTTATATGTCTGTTTTGTGCCAGTGCCATGCTGTTTTAATTACTGTAGCTTTGTAATATTGTCCAAAGTCTGGAAGAGCTATACTTTAAGAATTACCAAAGCAATGCTAAGGAAAAAGAACAATCTTTTGTGGTTTCATATAAATTTTAGGATTACTTGTTCTAGTCCTCTGAAAAGTGTCATGGATAATTTCATAGGGATTTTATTAAATCTGTAGATTGCTTTTGGGTAGTCATTTTAACAATATTAATTTCTCCAATCCAAGAGCATGGGACATCTTTTTATTTCTTTGGATCAGTTCATCTTCAGTTTCCTTTATCAATCCTTTATAGTTCTCAGCATATAGATCTTAGGTCATTTTCTTAATTTCTCTTTCTGATAGTTCATTTTTAGCATATAGAAACACAACTTATTTTTGCATATTGATTTTGTGTCCTGCATCTTTACTGAATTCATTATTTAGTGCTAATAGTTTTTTGGTGGAGTCCTTAGGATTTTCTTATTCTAATACCAGGTCATCTGCAAACAGTTACAGATTCACTACTTCCTTTTCTATTTTGGTCCCTTTTCTTTCTTTCTTTTGCTTAATTGCTCTGGTTAAGGCTTCCAATATCACAATAAGATGAATAAAAGTGACATGAGTGAGTATCTTTGTCTTATTCCTAATCTTAGAGAAAAAGCTTCTAGCTATTGACTGCTGAGTATGATGTTGGCTGTTGGCTTCTCATGAATGGCTTTTATTATGTTGGAGCACATTCTCTCTCTACATAGTTTTCTGAAAATCTTTTAAATGCACATTAAATTTTAAATCCACTGGAATCTAAATTTAAACTTAAACATTTGAATTTTGTGAAAAGCCTTTTCTGCATCTATTGAGGTGATCATGATTTTTATTCTTCATTTTGTTAATATATCACATTGATTGATTTGTGGATATTGAACCACCCCCATCCCTTGCATCTCTGGAATAAATCCTACTTAGTCATAATTTCTGTATGTATTGCTGAATTCAGTTTGCTAATATTCTGTTGAGGATTTTTGCATTTATGTTCATTGTTGGCCTGTAATATTCTTTTCTTCTATCTTTGGTTTTCATATCAGGGTAAATGCTGGCGTTATAAAATTGGTTTGGAAGTCTTCTCTCCTCTCCTATTTTTTTGAAAGAGTTTGAGAAGGGTTGCTATTCTTTAATGTTCACTGGAAGTTACCAGAATTTACCAGTACAAACATCTGACCCTGGAGTTTTGTTTGTTGAGAAGTTTTGGGTTACTGATTCAATCTCCTTAATCAGTGTAATCAAATTTTTTTCATGACTTATTCTTCATAGTCTGTATATTTCTATACTTTTATTCATTTTTTTCTAGATTGTCCAATTTGTTGATATGTAAGTATTCATAGTAGAATCTCATGATTCTTTATCTCTGTGGTATCATTGTAATGTCTCTGCTTTCATTTCTAATTTTATTTGAGTCCTATTTTATTTTCTTGGTGTTGCTAGATAAGATTTGTCTCTTTAGTTTATCGTTGATAATTCATTTTTCAAAAATCAGCTCTTAGTAGGTCAATCAATCAAAATCAATCAATGAATCTTTGGGCTTCCCTGGTAGTCCAGTGGTTAAGAGTCTGCCTGCCAATGCAGGGGATATGGGTTCTATCCCTGGTCTGGGAAGATTCCACATGCTGCAGAGGAACTAACCCTGTGTGTCACAACTACTGAGCCAGGGCTCTAGAGCCCATACTTGACAATAAGAAAAGCCACCACAGTGATAAACCTATGAACTGCAACGAAGAGTATCCCCCATTGATTACAACTAGGGAAAGCCTGCATGAAGACCTAGAGCAGCCAAAAATAAGTCAATTAATTAAAACAAAACAAAACAAAACAGCTCTTAGGGACGTTCCTGGTGGTCCAGTGGTTAAGAATCCACCTGCCAATGCAGGGGCACAGGTTCGATCCCTGTTCTGGGAAGATCCCATGGGGCAACTAAGCCTGTGCACCACAACTACTGAGCCTATACTCCCGTGAGCCACAACTACTGAGGCTTGTATGCCCTAGATCCCCTGCCCCGCAACAAGAGAAGCTACCGCAATGAAAAGCCTGCACACCACATCTAAGGAGTAGCCCTGACTCACTGCCATGAAGCCCCAGAGCATCCACAGATAAATAGATAAAAGATTAATTAGACTGTACAAAAATATTTAAAAAAAAAACCTCAGCTCTTAGTTTCATTGATCTTTTCTATTGTCTTTTAGTCTCTCCTTCATTTCTGCTTTGATCTGTTATTTTCTTCTTTCTATAAATTTAGACTAGTTTGTTCTTCTTTTGTAGTTCCTTGAGGTCTGAGGTTAGGTTGTTTGAGACCTTTCTTATTTCTTAATAAGGCATCTATCACTATTGAGGAGTTCTTTTTTTATTTTAATATTTATTTGTTTTGGCTGAACCAAATCTTTTTTTTTTTTTTTTAAGTTCTACCAGTTTATTACTACCAACCCGTCACCCTCCACCCTCATGCACACATGCTGTCATGTAACCCCATGGACTGCAGCCTACCAGGCTCCTCTGTCCAGGCAAGAATACTGGAGTGGGTTGCCATTTCCTTCTCCATGCACCAAATCTTAGTTGTGGCATTCTGTTGGGATCTACATGATTCCATGTTGATCACATGTTGCTACATGAGTGATGTTTTAGTTGAGGCACACAAGATCTTTAGTTGCAACATGTGGAATCTGGTTCCCCAACCAGGGATTGAAAGTGGGCACCCTGCATTGGGAATATGGAATCTAAGCCACTGGGCCACCAGGGAAGCCCCAGGCATTTATCACTATAAACTTCCCTCTTAGAACTGCTTTTGCTGCATCACATAGGGTTGATATGTTGCATATCCGTTTTCATTTGTCTCAAAGTATTTTTTATTTCCCTTTTGTTGTTCAGTAGCAGGTAGTTTAATATCTATATATCTGTTGGCTTTCTAGTTTTATTCTTGTAATTGATTTCTGGTTTCATTATCACAGTGGTCAGAAAAGATGCTTGGTATGATTTCAGTCTTCAATTTATTGATTTTTTTTTTGTGTGTGTGTGGCTTAACTTATAATCCATGCTGGAGAATGTTTTATGAACACTTGAGAAGAATGTGTATTCTGTTACTTTTGAGTAGAATGTTTTATATATGTCTTTTAACTTCATTTGATCCAATGTGTCATTTAAGGTCCATGTTTCTGTATTGATTTTCTGTCTGGAGGATCTATTCATGGATTAAAGTGGAATATTAAAATCCCTTACTATTATATTGCTGTCTACTTCTTTATGTGTGTTGTTTGCTTTATACACTTAGGTGTTTCTATGTTGGGTGCATTACTTCTTAAAAATATTATATTCTCTTGTTGGGTTGACCCTTTTATCATTGTATATTGAGTTTCCTTGTCTCTGACTTAAAGTCTATTTTGTCTACTATAAGTATAGCCACTCCAGCTTTCATTTGGTTCCACTTCAGCTTTGTTCGTCTTGCGCTCTCTTACTTTTTGATTTGATGGTTTTCCATAGTGGTATGCTTTGATTCTTTTTGTCTTTTGTGTATCTATGGTGGTTATCATGAACTTACATAAAACAACTTATATTTTTATTTATACTGTCTATTTTAAGTTGATAACAATTTTGGTCTCATTCTAAGACTACATTTTTACTCCCCTCACCATGTTTTGTATTTTCGATGTCACAATTTACATCTTTTAATCTTATGTATCTACTAACAAATTATTGTAGTTATAATTATTTTTACTACTTTTGTCTTAACCTTCATAGTACCTTTATAAAGTGATTAACTCACCAACTTTACATTATTCTGAATTTTACTATGTATTTATCTCTATATATTTATCTGTAACTGTGAGATTTATACTTCCATGTTTCTTGTTACTAATTAATGTCCCCCTCCTCCAGCTTAAAGAAGTTCCTTTAGCATTTCTTGTAAGTCTGGTCTAGTGTTGATGAATTTCTTTATCTTTTCCTTGTCTGGAAACCTCTCTATTTGTCCTTCAATTCTGAAGGACAACTTTGCCAGTACAGTATTTTTTTCTTTCAGCACTTTAAATATATCATGCCAGTCTCTCTTCTGGCCTGGGAAGTTTCCACTGAAATATTGGCTAATGATCTTTGTGGGGGTTCCTTTGTACATAGCAAGTTGTTTTATCTCTTGCTGTTTTTAAGACTCTTGTTGTCTTTAACTTTTGATACCCTAATTATAATGTCTCTTTGCGTTCATCTTATATGGAATATCTTTTTCCTTTTCCAGGGTTAGGAAAATTTTCAGCATCTCTCTCTCTATCCTTCTGGGAATCATATAATGTGAATGTTGGTCTACTTGATATTGTTCCGTAAGTCCTTTGAACTATCTATACTCTTCATCTTTTTTCTTTTTGCTTTCTAATTCAATGGATTTCACTGAACTGTCTTCAAGTTCATTGATCTTTTTCTTGTTTGTTTCATCTAGTCTGATGTTGAAACCCTCTATTGTATTTTTCAAAAAAGTTTAGTTATTGCATTCTTCAGCTCTATGACTTCAGTTTAATATATACTTTTTTTTTTTTTTTTCTGTTGAAATTCTCACTTTGCTCATTCACTATTCTCATGAGCTTGGGGAACATCTTTATGACTGTTATTTTGAGCTCTTTATCAGCAAAATCACTCATCTGTTTCATTATGGTCATCTTATGAAATTTTAGTTTATTCTTTTGTTTGGAACATATTCCCTTGTTTCTTTTTTTCTTGCCTCTCTTTATTGGTTTCTGCACGTTAGATAAAGCAACCATCTTTTCTAGTGTTGAAGAAGTGGGCTTGTGTTGGAGATGAAACTTATTCAACCCTGCTCTAGCTCGTGGTTGTCCTTCAAACTTCTGTGATTGTTCAAGTAGACTAATTTGTTCTTAGTGGCTCCCAGTACTTGAGGGTGTGCCAAGACCTCTCAGTGTTCCAAAGAGGAGGATCTCAGTCAGCACCCAAGATTCAGGCTGACTGGAAGTCAGACTCTTGGGAAGCAGCTTTTAAAATATGCAAATATACCTTCTCCAGGGGAATACTGGAAAAAGAGCATTTCTCTCTGCTTCTCTGCATTGATTGAGCCCCGGGGTGATAGCCTTTCCAAAACTGTTTGCTACCATCTCACTGAACCTGTGAACACAAGTCCTGCTAACGCCCAGAACCAGGCTATCAAAGTATGTGTCCTCTAGGTGGTAGCCACAAAAGTCAGGGCATCAGACGTGTACACAGCTCCTTTTCAGAGGTACCAGTAACCAAGGGTAGGGCAGAAGGGAGAGTGTGAAGATGGTGTTCACCCCCTGAAGTCTCTGGAGAAGATTGTAGTCAAACCTTTGGTGTGTGTTTAATTAGAAGCCTGCCCCTCAGGCCAAAGCTATGAAGACACGCTAATAGAATTATTTCACAGAAAGACTGGGTGTGTTTCAGTTCTCGTTTCGTGCCCTGGGGATGATGGCTGGTTAAAAAAAACTTCTCCATTTGTTATAGTGTGGGACCTGTGAGTGTTAGCCCTGTTGGCCACCAGAACCAGGTGATCAAGGGGTGTCCCCTGGGAGCAGCCACAAAAACTTGGGTGCCAGGCATGAGCACAAATTCCTTCCTAGGAGATACTAGGAAAGAGGCAGAGGGAGAGGTTGAAGATGGCTCCAATCAGCCTCTGTAGACTTTAGATAAATATTTCATGAGGCCTCTCAATGTGTGTTTAATTGGAAGCCTGCCCCCAGGCGGTAGCAATGAAAATAAGTACCAATCCTCTTTTACAGAAAGAATGGGTATTTCAGTCTATTGCCTCCCTGCTCTGCCCTGGGAGTGATAGCTGTTTAAGAACTCTTCTCCATTTGTCCTATGGGACCTGCAGGACTAAGCCCCACTAGCTACTAGAACCAGGTGATGAAGAGGTGTTGTGTGGGGGTGGCTCCTCCCAAAATCAGGGCACCAGGCAAATGTACAGGCTCCTTTCTGGGAGGTACCAGAGATCTGGAGCAAGGCAGAGAGTGTACAAAATGCAGGTGTGGTGGCCTCGGTCTTTTGGAGAGTGTTTCAGTTGTCAGCTCTTGGTGTTAGGGGAAACACACTGAAACGGCCCACCCTGGCCGGGCACCACAGTAACCATTTGCATGAGTTATTTTATGAGAGGAGGTCCTGGTAAGGAACACAGAAGTAACAAGCCACCTCCAACTGGAAGAATTTGGGAAAGGTCAAAGGAGAGGCCACGTATCCTATCACTTTCCAGACTCCTTCTCAATGCCCTCCATCTTGGCTGAGCAATGCGTGTGCCACCAGGAACACCCTGAGTCAGAATGGCCAGAAACAACCCAGAAACTAATCCCATCACTATAAAACCCAAGATTGCAAGCCACGTGGCAGAGCAGTTCTCCCAGGTCCCCTTACCTTAGCGTTCTCCACTCAGGAGGCCCTTCCCAATAAAGTCTCTTGTTTTGTCAGCGTGTATGTCTCCTCTGACAATTCATTTCTGAATGTTACACAAGAGCCCCCTTTCGGGCCGCCCCTCCCTGCAACATGTGTTGAATGCGTGCCCCTCAGGTCAAAGCTTTTGCTTGTTTTATTGAGGTACAGTTGATACACAAGTGAACAACAGTGGTTCACAATTTTTTTTTTTTTTTTTACTGTTTCATGCAACTCAGGTTTATTCTACTGTGATACATGAAGACAGAAAAAATGAATTAGCACATAGTAAGAAAAAAAAAAACAAACCTCCTATGTGACTGTTAAATCCCATTAAGAATAATAGCTTTCACAAAAGCCTTAAGAAACTAGGAGGTTCAGAATTAACCCTGACCAGACAGAGACGAAGTTGCTTCTACTGCTTTCTTTGACAGTTCAAGTCCTGCAGCAAGGTGATAAACCTCAGTTTCCAAGCTGGAGGGCTGCAAGAATGATGCATTTTCTTGGCCTAGCACAGTGTTTGTTTTTTTTAATTGGAGGATAACTGCCTTAGTGTTGTGTTTCTGCTATACAACAAAGTGAATCAGCTCTAAGTACACATATATCCCCTCTCTCTTGATGCTTTTTGTTTCTTAATGCCACAATCTATTTCTGGACTCCCTATTCCACTGGTCTACATGTCTGTTCTTATAACCAATACGGTCCCTGCTGCTGCTGCTGCTGCTGCTGTGTCGCTTCAGTCGTGTTCGACTCTGTGTGACCCCATAGACAGCAGCCCACCAGGCTCCCCCGTCCCTGGGATTCTCCAGGCAAGAACACTGGATTGGGTCGCCATTTCCTTCTCCAGTGCATCAAAGTGAAAAGTGAAAGTGAAGTCGCTCAGTCGTGTCCAATTCTTAGCGACCCCATGGACTGCAGCCCACCAGCCTCCTCCATCCATGGGATTTTCCAGGCAAGAGTACTGGAGTGGGGTGCCATTGCCTTCTCCCACAATTTTTAAGTTATATTCCATTTATAATACAAACCTCAAAGCTTTACAATAAGCAGTTGGGCCTCTTTTACAGAAAGACTGGCCCTTTTCGGTCTGCCTCTGTACTGCATTCTCAGATAACTGTAGCCTTGTGGGTCTTAAGGAAACAAGTTCCACTGACTGTCAAAGGTAGATACTTGGGAAGCTTGCCTCTCAGATGTAGGTCTTAAAATGTGGGATGTCAGATGTGGAGTTCAAAGCCTTTGTTCCCCAGGAAGAAGTTCAGGTGTGCCAGTCTGCTTCTGACTGTGGGTGTCATGCTGGGGGTGGGGTTTATGGTGAGACTGTCTCAGCTTCCCCCTCTCTGCTTTGATGTGGTTTTCTCATTTGCCTGATATGTAGCAACCACTTTTTGTGACTCTTTCAGAGGAAATTGTTCTGTATATAGGATGCAGTGTGTCCATGGGACACAGGATCCACTAACATCATCATTTTTGAACTGGGTCTCTCCTTGACAGTCGCTCAGTTGTGTCTGACTCTTTGTGACCCCATGGACTGTTCAGTTCAGTTCAGTCGCTCAGTCGTGTCTGACTCTCTGTGACCCCATGAATTGCAGCACACCAGGCCTCCCTGTCCATCACCATCTCCCGGAGTTCACTCAAACTCACATCCATCGAGTTGGTGTTGCCATCCAGCCGTCTCATCCTCTGTCATCCCCTTTTCCTCCCGCCCCCAATCCCGCCCAGCATCATAGTCTTTTCCAATGAGTCAACTCTTTGCATGAGGTGGCCAAAGTACTGGAGTTGCAGCTTTAGCATCTTTCCTTCCAAAGAACACTGTAGTCCATGGAATTCTCCAGGTCATAATACTGGAGTGGGTAGTCTTTCCCTTCTCCAGGGAATCTCCCCAACCCAGGGACTGAACCCAGGTCCCCCACATTACAGGTGGATTCTTTACCAGCTGAGCCATAAAGGAAGCCCAGATCTCTCCTTACCCAATGTTGATTGATTTTATTAAGATCTGGAAACTTGATCAAATCCAAGTCATTGCGCTGAGGGAAAGATTACAGATGTTCTCTACTTCCTGCTACATCACATCAGGAGGCATGTCTGACTCTTTTTGTGACCAGTGAGTTCAGGTATTATCAGCTTGACCCATCATTATAAAAGTCCCTCTTTGCTTAGATCTATGATTTCATTAGAAACTATAAAATGGCTTGACTTCTATCATTTCTTCTGCACTTTCTGCCTGGAATTATTCTATAGGGCCTTTTCTCAACTGTCAGGTTATCCTGAAATGCAGTCATACTGGTAGGACAACTGCCCGATTCTTTCCTTTATCAGTTTCTATTGCTTTAGAAATATTGCTATTATATTAAAAGCAAAATAGTCTATTGCTTTTCCTTTATGCCTTGAAAAACATAAATATCTGTATCCTGGCTTTTCTTCCCATAAATACCTCACAAATTTAAAACACTCAATACTTTCAATTACAGAATCCCAAATGCTAAATAAGCATGAAATGCCAAAAGGATACTACTTTTATAAGTGGGAGAAAAACAAAGAGCTGTGTGCCTTGCTTGTTGACAGATTTTTTTCCCCCAAGAAACATGAATTGACTTAAAAATATTTATTTTTTATCTGCTTATTCCATCCATTGTTTGAGGTGCTGGGGAAATGCCCGTAAAACAGGTCAATAAATACAGATTTTAAAAGTATTTTTGAGGCTAGAGTGGGGGTCACACTATGGCCAACTGCCTATTTCCATATGGCCTTGAGTTCAGGATAGTTTTTATATTTTAGAGAGTTGGAGGAAAAATGCCACAAAGACCAGCCCACATTGCTTAAAAGTTCATTTTCCACCTTCTACAGAGAAAGCTTGCCAACCTCTGCTATAAACCAACACTTATGGAAGTACCTCCGAGTTAAAGGTTCATCTGTTAAGTTGCTGCAGGAGAGGGAAACATCAGGTCCTGGGACGGAGTGCTAAGAAGGGATCTTTTGCTTCATGCAGCAAAGACTTCACAAATGAGCCCCCCAAAAAAGAGTGAAAGTGAGTTTGAGGGATGCACACTCCATTGGCAGAACCTCTTCAGAAAGTGAGACTGGACTCATGCCATGGGGTTGTTGCTTTTTATGGGCTGAGTAATTTCATAGGCTAATGGCTGGGAGGAATACTCTAGTTATTTCAGGAAAGGATGGGAT
The DNA here is from genome assembly GCF_029407905.1 of Bubalus kerabau. Lineage (NCBI taxonomy): Eukaryota > Metazoa > Chordata > Mammalia > Artiodactyla > Bovidae > Bubalus > Bubalus kerabau. The sequence goes on along the minus strand of NC_073625.1, from coordinate 182,119,285 downwards.
TTTTTCAGAAATTGGGCCACTGCCCACTTTTCCCATCTGAGTGATTTTATTACAATGAAAGTATAAGCTAAATGTCAATGACCAGATTATTCTTGAAGTCATCTTGGTTTCAGCCAGTTCCAGCCTGTTCAGCATGCTAATAAATAGTTGTGCCCTCCTTCACTGTCCAGAGGTTTTGTTTTGTCTTGTCCCTTCCCATCCTGTCTCAAAATGAACAGGTATGGACTAGAGCTTAAACAACAAACTTCTCACAGTTCTGGAGGCCAGACGTTTAAGGTCAAGATGCTGCCAGAGGCGGCTTCTGGTAAGGCATCTTCTCCTGACTTGCAGACAGCTGCCTGTGTCCCCACGTGGCCTTTCCTCTGTGCCCATGAACTCCTGGTCTCTCCTTAAAGCCCTCTCATAGGACTTCATTTAACCTTAATTATTTCCTTAAAGGCCAATCTCCAAGTACAGTCACATATCCGGTTAAGTGTCAATCTGTGAAATTTTCTTTAGTGGGCTGAAGAAGATAAAATTCAACCTGAAATATAAATACTAAATCCGAGGATAACTGAGTGTAGTGTCTGCGCTGAGGGCCGTACCTCTAACTCTGAGGGAGCGTGTGTGCTAAGCGGTTTGCTGCTGAAGTCCACAAACTACCTTACATGCTGAGGAGTCGTATTTGTTGAATCAGTGAATCGTGATGAGGCCAGAGTAATGCACATGAAAAGTCACAGGGAAATATAAGAAATGCTAATTTAAATGTCATAGATTAAAATACTACAGTAATTCTAAGGAGAAAGTAAGAATAATCAAGGAAAGCTTTTTTTCTTCCTTTTTAAATGAGATATCTACCTATGCTTAGAATTATCTGCATGTAAGAAGACTTCACTGGCATAAGGACATTTACAGTGCTAAGAGTCAAAACCTGACTGAAAATGTGTTATGCAGGGTGTAGACAGATTCTGGAGAGTCAAGAGAAGCTGAGATCTGGAGCCTTAAAATTGTACATTAAGGCCTGAACAGAGAAAATAGTTCATAATCATGGCAGAAAAGACAATGCTACATTAGTTCATTTATTCTGAGATACAGAAATAGTAGAATAATATTTGTTCTGGCAACAGTGTGCTCATCAAGAAAAGAGTACCTATTTCAAAGAATTCTTAAGTAGTTAAATTCAGAGAGAATCATACCTCAAACTGCCAATGAAAGGACCAGCTAACACAAAATGGTTCTAATAAAACCAGGTCTACGGGTTTTTTGTTTGGAGGAGGGCAGGAGTACAGTTTATATGACAATGCTACCTGTTTGCTGGTGTAAGAATTTGTGTTGTCCTAAGGATTTCTTTGGAAGAAATGATGCTAAACCTGAAACTCCAGTACTCTGGCAACCTCATGCAGAGTTGACTCAATGGAAAAGACTCTGATGCTGGGAAGGACTGGGGGCAGGAGGAGAAGGGGACGACAGAGGATGAGATGGCTGGATGGCATCACTGACTCGATGGACGTGAGTCTGAGTAAACTCCGGGAGTTGGTGATGGACAGGAAGGCCTGGCGTGCTGTGATTCATGGGGTTGCAAAGAGTCAGACACGACTGAGTGACTGAACTGAACTGAACTGAACTGAAGGCGTGAATTAGCTCAAAGCTAAAAAGACTGAAGGGCAGTGATAACCCCTACTTCATTTAGAGAAAAATCTGATGAAAACTTCAGGGGTTTGGTGTTCAGGTTAAGGGTTTTAATTCATCAACATTTGAGTTTGCCTTTCAAAGATTATTACTAGGAACTGAACAATTTACATCAAAATTACAGTCCCTTAAACAAAGTGAGGTAGCCTTATATTTAAAGAACTGTGGCCATGCATGTAGTATCTGGTGTTTAGGTTTAGATTAATAGAGGTTAATGCAGTTCTGTAGTTCTTCCTTTTTTTTAACCCACCAGAGCAAATTTCTACATGTGTATGTGCAAGTCGCTCAGTTATGTCCAACTCTTTTGCAACCCCATTGACTATACATACAGTCCATGGAATTCTCCAGGCCAGAATACTGGAGTGGGTAGCCGTTCCCTTCTCCACGGGATCTTCCCAATCTGGGGATCTAACCCGGGTCTCCTGCATTGCAGGCAGATTCTTTACCAACTGAGCCACCAGGGAAGCCCTAATAATTCTACATAAACAACATCAGAAACATAACTAGATTTATTTTTAAGCTGTTTTACAAATCTTTTATTTGCTTCAAGAGAATGGTTACCAGAATGTTTTGTTTTGTTTTGTTTAATTATCTATTTGAACAACAACTTTGAGTCACTACTTTTATTCTTTATTGTCTTTATCTTCCAAGTTTTGGCCCCCAAACTTGGCAAACATCATGGAGATTTGTACAAACATGCATATACATATATACACACGCACTTAAGTTTAAAGCCTCAGTTCCTCATTAAACCTTGTGCTCAGGCTCCTGTTAAGAAGAGATAAAATGGTATGAAGCTAAAAATCAGGGAAAATATGAATGAATCCCAATTGATAACTTTCTTGTTACGAATTAAAGCAGACATTTTAAGGCAAAATCTAACACCTTGCTCAAACTTCCTCTAAACTACAGACTTGGATACTTACAAGCAAATAAATAAAAACCCACATCACACACATCAATATGGTTTAACGACAAGCTAGCTGAGGAGCTGCATTTTGTTATTTCAGGTAACTTTCTATTAGGATCAGTTAATATTTCAGTGATTAAAATGTCAGGTGTTGAAAACTAACTTCAAGCTTCACCACTACACTGAAGCTGAATTCTCCAGGTTCTTGTCTTTAAATTACAAATCCATCACAGTCATCAAGTTATTAATTTAAAAAACATTTAATGTTTGGTAACTGAGTAAATATAATTACTGTACTCTGGGTCGTTTGATTTTATTTTTTTCTGCAGGAGCTTTCCTCTTTTGTGAGAATCCAGGCCCAGGTTCCTTTTTATTCTGAAGAAATGAAGCAGCTTCTGGTAGACAGTAATTTTCTACTTGAGGAGGGGATTCCTATAAAAGGGGAAAAACCCAACATTGTTAACTTTTTTTTTTTCAGATTTCAAACTGTTAATAAGGTAATAGATTCCTTTACTCTGCTTTATAATCAAAAAACTTAAACATCAGTCTTCCAAGATAGCTACTTAGCATTTGTCACCCTTAATGAACAGATCCCATATAACAAAATTTCACCTTTTATCGGAAAAATGAGTTTACAGCTCAGGCAGAGGTGGGCTAGCTCAGATCTTAATGGATTAAATATACATTAAAAAACAGAATAGAGAAAACATAAAATACAATTAATAGCTATCATTTAAGTGAGATGTTATATTTACTGCAAGTTTCTGAAAACCTTAAAAAAATTTTTCAATAAACATGTGAGATAGGTTTTTTATTCTCCATTTTACAGATAAAAAAGGTTAAATGACACAGTGTTATATAACTAGCAGGTGGCAAAGCCAAAATTCATGTACCTCTCCACTTGACTCCAAAATCCTTTGCATTTTTCTTCCACACAACCATATTCCAACATAAAAGAAAAGAGCTATTATAAGTGCAATTTATTCCTGGCAACATGGTAGACTGGAGAACACAAGGAATCACCACCACACTGGGTAAATGCCTTTCAATCCAACTCCTCCCAAGTTTAACCAGTATAACTTCCAACCAGAATATACGAAAAGCAATTACTCTAAGACACTGCAGAAGAAACAATCAGGCAAATACCAAATTGGGGGGGGGGGGGGGGCCTGACCTCTGGAAAGAAAGGAATGAAAAGGGCAAATCCTCTTTTTCATTTTTTACAGCTTTTAGTCAGGGGAGATGCCCCTGTCTATGTCACGTTGACTGGCTAAAACAGAAAAGTTTGAAGAGCCACAGGACAGAATGGCACCATAGCACTAGAAAATGAGGTGGGAAATTCCAGAAAATCTGAGGGGAGCTCCAACTCTGTATTATAAACACTGACCAAATTCTTACTTGACCCCTAAATCATGTCTGTCAGAGACTCAAGGTAAGGCCCCAAGAACCCAACTGAGATCTCTGAGCTGCAACTTACTGTGTAACGTCAGCCAAGCAAACTGCCTACTGCCTTTAAGGACTGAAAGACTTAATAGACTAGGGATGTCAAACACTTACACTGACCTGTAGGTCTAATATAATTCCTATTAAAACCATAGCAAGGGGTTTTTATAGACAAACAAGCTTATTTAAAATTTACATATAAAGATACAAGCAAAAAAAAAAGTACAAGCGCTAGAACAGCAACAGCAATTTTGAAAAAGAGGAATAAAGAGAAAGGAATCATTACTGAGTATTAGGACTAATTGAGTCTTGCGGGGGGGGGGGGGCGGGGGGAACCTTGCAGAGGGAAAGACACATAGATTGATGGAATCTATTCTGACTGACACAAAACCCACATCTAAATTTCAAAAAAGGTACAAATGCAACTAAATGGAGGATTAACCATTTGCTCTTTAAGAAATGGTTCTAAAGCAACTGGATATTCTGAGGCAGAAAACCCCCAGCCAACCCCCTGACGATTTTGTCCTAAACCTCACAACCAGGTTTCCCTGGTGGCTCAGACGGTGAAGAATCTGCCTGCAGTGCAGGAGCACTGGGTTCACTCCCTGGATCAGGAAGATCTCTGGAGAAGGGAATGGCTACCCACTGCAGTATTACTACCCGGAGAATCCCATGGACAGAGGAGCCTGGTGGGCTACAGTCCATGGGGTCACAAAGAGTTGGACACAACTTAGAGACTTTCACATGTTTTATGGAAAATGGGTCATAGAAAGTATAAAAACTGTAAAAACTTTTAAACTTCTGTTTTGCAAAAAATCCTGTTAAGAGATAAAGGTAGGAAATCCCTGTTGGTTCAGTGGTTAGGACTCAGTGCTTCCACTGCTCGGGGCCCAGGTTCAGCCCCTCGTGGGGGAACTAAGATCCTGCAAGCTGTGTGGCACAGCCAAAAAAAAAAAAAAAAAAAAAGAGTATAAAAGTAAAGAGATAAACCGAGATGGAGAAAATATGTGCAAACACATATCCAACAAAAGACGAGTATCTGCTACAAAAAACCCTCAAGGGTAAAACCAATTCAATTACAAAATGGGCAAAAGACATGAGGAGACATTTCAATAAAGAGGATTATAAACATGGTAAAAAAAAGCATACAAAGAGATGTTCATTTTGATTAGCCATTAAGGAAATGCAACAAGCTAAAACATGAGAGATTATATGCCAACTGAAATGATAATTAAATGTAGATGAGGATGCAAAGAAACTGGATCACTCAAACACTGACGGTGGGAATGTAAAATATGCCCACTCTGGAAACATGCACTTGGGCACTTATCCCAGTGCGGTGTAACCTTATATTCACATACAAACTATGCAAACATTCCTAGCAGCTCCAAGCCAGAAATAACCCAGATGGCCTTCAAGAGGTTAAAGATTAACTGTAGTATATCTGTATTACTCAGTAATAAAATGGAATAAAAGTGTATACTAACACAACAATTTGGATAAATCTCAAAAGAATTTTACTAAGTGAAAAAAGCCAACTGCCAAAGTTCACACACTATAGAAATTTCATTTATTTAAGATTTTAAAAAATCATTAAATTATAGAAATGGACAAAAGAATACTAATTGGGACTTGCTGGTGGTCCAGCAGTTAAGAATCTACCTTGCAATGCAGGGGACACAGGTTTGACCCCTGGTTGGGGAACTAGGTTCCACATGCTGGAGAGCAGCTAAGCCCACGCACTGCAACTACTGAGCCCACACACTGGAGACTGTGTGCCACGATCAGGATGTTCACGCGCTACAACAAAGGATCTTGTGTGATGCAATGAAGATCCCGTGGGCTGCAACTAAGACCTCACACAACGAAATAATAATTGTTTTTTTTTTTAGTGTCCTCTTAAAAAAAAAGATCAGTGGTTGCCAGGCATAAGAGATAGCTTGGGAGGTGGCAGGGTGGGGGTGGGGGGGTGGGAAATGACACACAGCATAAAGAACAATTCAAATTACCATTAACTTCTTATCAGAAATAAAAGAGGCCAGGAGAAAATGAAGTCTTTAAAGTACTAGAAGAAGAAAAAAACTCAACCCTCAATTCTATATCCTATCAAATATCTTCAAGAATAAAGGTAAAACAGATTTTCAAAAAAGAAAACTATAATTAGTCCCCATCATATCTGTATTATAAACTAAAGAAAGTTCTTCAGGCTGAAGGAAAATGATACCACACGAAAACTTAGCTCTTTAGAAAGAAATAACATTTAAGATGATATATATTAGGGTAAATATATCCCTTTTGATTTCCTTAAAATAAATAAGACTGTCTAAGGCAAAACTTAAAGTATTACACAAAACTGGAGTTATAACAGATAGATGGGTCAGACATGAAACATTTTAGTAGTTGCAAATCTTTGTTGCAACTACTCAACTATGTATGCAGTTGTAGTGCAAAAGCAGCCAAATAGAATATGTCAATGAATGAACACAGCTGGGTTTCAACTTTATAAGTTTTATTTATAAAATAGGCAACAGACTGGACTGTGGGCTGTAGTTTACTGACTCCTGGGTTGAAGAACAGGGGAAGCAATTGAATCTATATGGTTCCAAGATTTCTAAATTTTATGCAAAGTGGTACAATAGTAACTCTAGAAAGATTATGAAAAATTAAGTATATTGTAATCAGTAAAGCAAAACACTTCCCACCTGTCCAAAAAAAGCAGACAAGTTGTTGCTTTAAAAAGAATGGACGCTGGACTTGCCTGGTGGTCCAGTGGTTGAGAGTCCACCTGCCAATGCAGGGGACACAGGTTTAATCCCTGGTCCAGAAGATCCCACATGCCATGGAGCAACTAAGCCCATGTGCTGCAACTATGGAGTCCATGTGCCCAGAGCCCCTGCTCCTCAGCAAGAGAAGCCACAGCCATGAGAAACCCATAATCACAACTAGAGAGCAGACCCCACTCACTGCAACTAGAGAAAGCTCACACAGCAATGAAGAGCCAGTGCAGACGAGAAAAGGACAATGAATAAAATGGAGTTCTAAAAAATACCAAAAAAGACAAGAACTGAGGAACAAAGAACTGAGAGACAAACCAAACAAACAAATGGCAAAAAAGAAAATCCAGTATTGGTAATTACACTGTGGACTAAACTAGAGAATAAAAACCAAGTCCCAACTATATCCTGTTTATAAGAAAGCTATTTCCCCCTCCTCAATTTTTTAAAGTATTTAATTGGAAGATAATTGCTTTACAATATTGTATTGGTTTCTGCCATACACCAACATGTATCAGCCATAGGTATACATATGTCCCCTGCCTTTAAACCTCCCTCCCACCCCATCCCACCCCTCTAGGTTGTCACACACAGAGCCGCAGTTTGAGTTCCCTGAGTCACGCAGCAAATTCCCATTGGCTATCTATTTTACTTATGGCTGTGTATATGTTTCCATGCTACTCTCTCCATGCGTCCCACCTTCTCCTTCCCACTTCTTCTCTGTGTTCACAAGTCTGTTCTCTGTCTGTGTCTCCATTGCTGCCCTGCAAATAGGTTCATCAGTACCATACTTCTAGGTTCCATATATATGTGTTAATATATAATATTTTTCTCTGACTTCACTCTAATAGGCTCTAGGTTCATCCACCTTAGCACTGAATCAAATGTACTCCTTTTCATGGTTAAGTAATATTCCATTATACACACACATATGTATATACATATATATATATATATGTAAATAGTGCTGCAATGAACATTGGGGGTACATGTGTCTTTTTCAATTATGGTTTTGTCAAGGTATATACCCAGTAGTGGGACTGTTGGGTCATATAGTAGTTTTATTCCTAGTTTTTAAAGGAATTTCCACACTGTCCTCCATAGTGGCTGTATCAATTTACATTCCCACCAATAGTACAAGAGGGTTCCCTTTCAAGAAATTCATTTAACAACAAAGATAATTTAAAATTAAAAAAAAAAAGAAATTAAGAAGAAATAATCCCATTTACAATTGCATCAAAAAGAATAAAATACTGGGCAATAAATTCAACTAACATTTATAAACAGTAAGATTGATGAAATGAAGACTTATAAATTAGTGAACTGAAAGCTGTAAGACTGATGAAAAAGATACAAATAAACATAAAGATAATCTGTGCTCATGGATTAGAAGAATTAATGTTGTTAAAATGTCCTTGCTACCCAAAGCAATCTACAGATTCAATGCAATCCCTATCAAAACTCCATGGCATTTTTCAGAGAAATAGAACAAACAATCCTAAAATTTGTATGGAAACACAAAAGACTTCAAATAAAGCTATCTAGAGGAAGAATGACAAAGTTGGAGCATCATGTGCCCTGATTTCAAACTATATTACAAAGCTACAGTTATCAAAATAGTACATCATGTGAAATGCAGGGCTGGATGAAGCACAAGCTGGAATCAAGATTGCCAGGAGAAACATCAATAACCTCAGGTATGCAGATGACACTACCCTTATGGCAGAAAGCAAAGAGGAACTTAAAAGCTTGTTGATGAAAGTGAAAGAGAATGAAAAAGCTGGCTTAAAACTCAAGATTCAGAAAACTAAGATCATGATATCTGGTCTCATCACTTCATGGCAAATAGATAGGGAATGGAAACAGTGACAGACTTTATTTTTTGGGGGCTCCAAAATCACTACAGATGGTGACTGCAGTCATGAAATTAAAACACACTTGCTTCTTGGAAGAAAAGCTATGACAAAGCTACACAGCATCTTAAAAAGCAGAGACATTACTTTGCCAACAAAGGTCTGTCTAGTCAAAACTATGGTTTTTCTAGTAGTCATGCATGGATATGAGAGCTGGACCATAAGGAAAGCTGAGCGCCAAAGAATTGATGCTTTGAACTGTGGTGTTGGAGAAGACTCTTGAGAGTCCCTTGGACTGCAAGGATATCCAATCAGTCAATCCTAAAGGAAATCAATCCTGAATATTCATTGGAAGGACCAAAGTATTGGTAGCTCCAATACTTTGGCCATCTGATGTGAAGAGCTGACTCACTGAAAAAGACACTGATGCTGGGAAAGACTGAAGGCAGGAGGAGAAGGGGGTGACAGAGGACAAGATGGCTGGATGGCATCACTGACTATTAGACATGGGTTTGAGCAAGCTCTGGGAGATGGTGAAGGACAGGGAAGCCTGGTGTGCTGTAGTACATGGGGTCGCAAAGACTTGGACACAAGTGAGTGACCGAACAACATTGTATTGGCCTAAAAACAGATCAATGGAATAGACTAGAGACCCAGAAATAATCATAAGCATACATGGTCAAGTAATTTACAACAAAGATGCCAAGAATATACAACAGGGAAAAGACAGTCTTTTCGATAAACAGTGTTGGGAAAACTAAATCACCACATGCAAAAGAATGAAACTCAATTAATATCTTACATCACACACAAAAATACACTCAAAATGGATTAAAGACTTGAACATAAGACCTGAAACCATAAAACTCCTAGGAAAAAAACAGGTGGCAAGCTTCTCGACAGTGGTTTTGTTTTTTTTACTTGACACAAAAAGCAAAGGCAACAAAAGCAAAAATAAACAAGTGAGATTATCAAACGAAAACCTTCTGCACAATGAAGGAAACCATCAACAAAAGGAAAAGGCAACTTGTCAAATGGGAGAAAAAATTTGCAAATTATGTATCTGATAAGGAGTTAATATCCAAAGTGTACAAAACACTCATAAAACTCAACAGCGGGGGGAAAAAAATCCATTAAAAATAGGCAGAGGATCTGAACAGACATTTTCCCAAAGAAGACATACAGATGGCCAACAGGTATGTGAAAAAGTGCAAAAAGGATGAGGGTGGTCAGGAGATACAAATTTGATATATATAAGTCATGGGGATATAATTCACGGCATGGTGGTTATAATTAATAGTACTGTATGGTATATTTGAAACTTGTTGAGAGTCAATCTTGGAGGTTCTCAACACACAATATAAAAAAATTTGTAACTGCATGTGGTTGTACATGGACTTACTATGGGGATCACTTTGCAATATATACATAAAGTGAATCATTGTTATGAATCTAGGAGAGGAGGTCCAATAATTAGTCCACCCAAAACATCTGACCCAGCTCAAAATGGACAAGACGCAAATGTGCTCAATACTTTTAAACAGCGTTTTACCCACTTGTCTTAATCATGTATAGAAAACCAAGAATTACTAGATATCTGATAAATTCCTCTAACATGGATGATGAAAACCCAGCTGTGAAAACACAGATTAGTGGAAACAGAAACTATTCAGACATAAGAAAACGTAAAAAAAAAAAAAAAAGAACTTCCTACTAGATTATAGTTACATATAAAGGATTATAAATCAGATGGCTTCAGACTACTCAATAGCAATACTAGAAGCAAGGAGACAAAAGTTACTAGAAGAGACAAAGGGCAGTGAATGGAGCTCCTGGGATGATGGTAGTGTACAGAAGTAGATACAGGGTGACCATCCAAACTGAAGCAACGCACTGAAGACATGTTGAAGCCTGTTATCACGAAGATCCCTGCAGCCACAGCACCTAGTTTCTAACCTGACGTCAGAACACTGGGGTAAGCCTATCTCAGGGTCCTACCTCTGCTTGGCTTCTCTTGGCCATGAACTTGACGTGAAGCTGCTGCTCTCCCATCCTTAGCCTGCTGCCTCACTCTATAAAATGTCTTCTGTTTTGACCTACTCCTGAGACCTAGAGATAGGCAATGATGAGCTCAGATGCAGAAATACAGGGCAGTTTACTCCCCCAATGCATTTCTCCAGATATCTAGAACTTGACACACGTTATCAACCCTGACAAAGGCAAGGATATGAACAACCAGAGAGGAGCAACTGGAGGTCATATGAGACTAGCAATCTATATTTTATCCTGGGTGCCTGGATGACATTCTGCTATTCTTTAACCAGGAAATACTTTCTATACACTTCTTTCATATGTAAGAAAAAATACCAACAAATCCTATAGTACACGTACAAACACTTGACATGGTACAAATTAAGCAATTCATCTACGTTGGGTCCTATCTTAGATGGCAGCCATATCCCTGAAACAATCAGTAACTTCTGGAGGGATGAAATACAGGAGCCTCTCTACATTCCCCTAATCCCTGCCCCTTATTCAATTAGTAGAATTTTAAAACCTCATATCTCAACAAATAGATTTCTAAAAAATATATTTAGGGGGAAGCAGTCCCAAGATGGTGGAGGAATAGGACAGGGAGACCTCTTTCGCTCTCACAAATTCATCAAAAGATCATCTGAATGTTGAGCAACTTCCACAAAACAACTTCTGAACGCTGGCGGAGTACACCAGGCACCCAGAAAGGCAGCCCATTCTCTTCGAAAGGAGGTAGGACAAAATATAAAAGACAGAAACAGAGATAAAAGATTTAGGGATGGAGACCTGACTTGAGGAGAGAGTGTGAAGGAGGAGAAGTTTCCACACAGTAGGAAACCCTCTCACAGGTGGGTCTGTGGGGAATTTTGTAATCTAAGAGGGCAACATAACTGGGAGAAAAAAAAAAAAAAGAACCCCACAGAATACACACCTAACCACAACTGCCAGCATCACAGCAGCCCAGATGCTTGCGTCTACCACCAGAGTGGGGGCTGGGCAGGGAGGACTGGACAGCATCATCGGTCCTTAGGGTAAGGAATGGGCCTGAATGCCCTGATGACAATCTGAGAGAGCTAACATGAGACTGCAACATGGGATCACCAGAGAGACAGAAAAAAAAAAAAAAAACAACTTTCCTGAGAAAGGCTCTAACACAGCACAGTCACCCCTGGTGCACTCACAGAACAAAAGATGAGTGAATATCAAAGGAGTGCGAGCCAGCTGCAATATAGGGCCCTCCCTCCCAAGAGGCAGAGAGGCAGGTGTGCAACAGACAGAGCCAGAGCTGGAAGGCAAGGGGCTGCTGCAATCTCAGCTCCGGAGACTGCATCTTCTACCAAACTGTGAGCAGACTCCCAGTTGCTAGCTTCGTCTTTTTGGGTTCCTGGATGGTTGACATCTCCCAGGAGTGTCACAGCCTGAGATCAGCTCCCCAGAGACACACGGCATACCTGTGATGGGGCTCTCACAGCATACCTGGGAAACCAACAGGCCAGGACCAGGGAGGTGATTAAGATGCATGGTGCATCTGGGACAGTGTGCTCATCAAGCACTGGGTTGCCTGAGGTGCTCGGACCTGGGAGGCACAGAATGCACAGCCCATCTGGGTCTGTGCCCCTGCAAAGCTCCCGAGAACATGAGCAGCTTAGACCTGGGGACTGCATGAAATGTAGGGCCCACTTGGGACAGTGTCCTTGAAGAGCACCCTGGAGTCTGAACAGTGTAGACCTGGGAAACACACGCTGCCCTGGGCTGTGGTAAACCCAGGGTGGTCCACACACTGCGAGCACTCCCCACACATGCCAGTGGTATTTGTTTGCAGTGTCCCTCCCTCCCCAAAACACAACTGAACAAGTGAGCCTAAATAAGTAGCCACCTTCACCCTCTTGTGTCAGGGCAGAAATTAGACACTGAAGAGATTTGCAAACAGAGGAAGTCAAAATAAACAGAAGAAGGAACCGCTGGGGAAGAGACAGGTGCAACGCATTAAAACCCTGCGGTTAATACTGACTGTGCACTGGAGGGGGACCTATAGACCTTCAAAACAAGTACAAGCTGGAAAAAGGGACTGACACTGAACTAACGTCAAACTGCCCACAACAGCTCCAGAGAAATTCCTAGATATATTTTTACTATTATGACTTTTTAATTTTTTAAAGAAAGTTTAAGTTCTTTATTTCTCCTTTAATTTTCATAACCTAGTATTACCTAGCAAAAAAAAGGACCCTATTTTTTTAAGTAAATTTCACATATATCTAAATATTGTGATGGATTTTGTTTTTGTATTTTATATTGTATTTTTGAGAGTCTATTCTAGATTTCTAACCTTGCTTTTTGGTATTATCAATTTTGTACCTTTAAGAATCTATCTTCAGTATCCATTTTCAGTTAGGGATTTGATTACTGGCTTGACTGCTCCCTCCCCTTTTGACTCTCCCTTTTCTCCTCCAGATCACCTCTATCTCCTACCTTCCTCTTCTCTTCTCTACTTACCTCTGTGAATCTCTCTGGGTGTTCTGGGCTGTGCAGAGCACTTAGAGAATTGATTACTGGCTTGATTGCTCTCTCCCCTTTGACTCCCCCTCTTCTCTTGGTCGCCTCTATCTTCCTCCTCCCTCTTCTCTTTTCTATGTAATTCTACGAATCTCTCTGGGTGTTCCTTGCTGTGGAGAATTGTTTCACCATTAACCTAGATGTTTTATCATATGTGCTGTATTGATGGAGAAGTCTTGAGGCTACTGTAAGAGAAGGACTGAAAGCCAGAGGCAGGAGGCTTAACTCCAAAACTTGAGAACATCAGAGAACTCCTGACTCTGGCAACATTAATAGACAAGAGCTCACCCAAAAGACTCAATACCTACACTGAAACCAAGCTCCATCCAAGAGTCAATAAGTTCCAGTGCAAGACATACCACACTAACTCTCCAGCAAAACAGGAACACAACCCCGAGCATTAAAACACAGGATGCCCAAAGCCATGTCAAACCCACGGACACCCCAAAACTCACTACTGGACACTTCACTGCACTACAGAGAGAAATCCAGCTCCACCCACCAGAACACAGAAACAAGCTCCCCCAATCAAGAAACCTTGACAAGCCACTAGTCCAACTCCATCCACAGGAAGTAGACTCCACAATAAAGTGGAACCATGAACTTACAGCCTACAGACATGGCACCCCAAACACAGCAATATAAACAAAATGAAAAGGCAGAGAAACATTCAGCAGGTGAAGGAAAATGATAAATACCCACCAAACCAAAGAGGAGATAGGGAGTCTATCTGAAAAAGAATTCAGAATGATGATAATAAATATGATCCAAAATCTTGAAGACAAAATGGAGTTACAGATAACTAGACTAGAGACAAGGATTGAGAAGATGCAAGAAATGTTTAACAAGGACCTAGAAAAAATAAAGAAGAGTCAATCAATAATGAATAATGCAATAACTGAGGATCAAAAGCACTCTGGAGGGAACCAACAGTAGAATAACTGAGGCAGAAGAGAGGATAAGTGAGGTGGAAGACAGAACGGTAGAAATAAATGAAGCAGAGAGGAAAAAAGAATGAAAAGAAATGAGGACAACCTCAAAGACTGCTGGGGCAATGTTAAATGCCCCAACATTCGAATCATAGGTATCACAGAAGAAGCCAAAAAGAAAGGGCATGAGAAAATACCTGTGGAGATAATCGTCGAAAACTTCCCTAAAATGGGGAAGGAAATAGCCACCCAAGTTCAAGAAACCCACAGAGTCCCAAAAAGGATAAACTCAAGGCAAAAAAACCCCAAGATACATATTAATCAAACTAACAAAGATTAGACACAAGAGTAAATATTAAAAGCAGCAAGGGAAAAACAACATACAACACACAAGGGGATCCCCATAAAGATAACAGCTGATATTTCAACAGAAACTCTTCAGCCCAGAAGGTAATGCAGGACATACTTAAAGTGATGAAAGAGAAAAAACTACAAACAAGATTACTCTATCCAGCAAAGATCTTATTCAGATATGAAGGAGAAATCAAAAGCTTTAGAGACAAGCAAAAGCTGAGAGAACTGAGTACCACCAAACCAGCTCTTCAACAAATGCTAAAGGATCTTCTCTAGACAAGAAGCATAGAAAAGGTTTATAAAATCTAATGTAAAACAACAAGTAAATGGTAATGGGATCATAGTTATCAATAATTACCTTAAATGTAAATGGGCTAAATGCCCCAATCAAAAGACAAAGACTGGCCAAATGGATACAAAAACAAGACACTATATATGCTCTCTACAAGAGATCCACCTGAAACCAAGGGACACATACAGACTGAAAGTGAAGGGCTGGAAAAAGATATTTCATGCAAATGGAGACCAAAAGAAAGCAGAAGTAGCAATACTCATATCAGACAAAATAGACTTTGAAATAAAGACCGTGATAAGAGACAAAGCAGGACACTACAAAGAAAACTATAAAACACTGATGAAAGAAATCAATGATGACACAAATAGATGGAGAAATACACCATATTCATGGATCAGAAGAATCAATGTAGTGAAAATGAGTATACTACCCAAAGCAATCTATAGATTCAATGCAATCTGTATCAAGCTACCAATGGTATTTTTCATAGAACTAGAACAAATAATTTCAGTTTGTATGGAAACACAAAAAATCTTCAACAGCCAAAGCAATCCTGATAAAGAAGAATGGAACTGGACACACAGATGTAAAGAACACTTTTGGATCCTGTGGGGAAGGCAAGGGTAGGATGATTTGAGAGAATAGCACTGAAACATGTATATTACCATATGTGAAACAGATGACCAGTGCAAGTTCAATGCATGAAGCAGGGTACTCAAAGCTGGTGCTCTGGCACAACCCAGAGGGATGGGATGGGGAGAGAGGTGGGAGAGGGGGTTCAGGATGGGGGGACACATGTATACCCATGGCTGATTCATGTCAATGTAAGGCAAAAATCATCACAATATTGTAAAGTAATTAGCCTCCAATTAAAATAATTAAAAAAACCCCAAATTACAGTATAGTAACAGTCCACAACTGCACTCATCTCACACACTAGTAAAGTAATGCTCAAAAATTCTCCAAGTCAGATTTCAGCAATACATGAACTGTGAACTTCTAGATGTTCAAGCTGGTTTCAGAAAAGGCAGAAGAACCAGATATCGAACTGCCAACATCCGCTGGATCATGGAAAAAGCAAGAGAGTTCCAGGAAAACATCTATTTCTGCTTTATTGACTATGCCAAAGCCTTTGACTGTGTGGATCACAATAAACAATGGAAAATTTTGAAAGAGATGGGAATATCAGATCACCTGACCTGCCTCTTGAGAAACCTATATGCAGGTCAGGAAGCAACAATTAGAGCTGGACACGGAACAACAGACTGGTTCCAAATAGGAAAAGGAGTACGTCAAGGCTGTATACTGTCACCCTGCTTATTTAACTTATATGCAGAGTACATCATGAGAAACACTGAGCTGGAAGAAGCACAAGCTGGAATCAAGATTTCTGGGAGAAATATCAATAACCTCAGATATGCAGATGACACCACCCTTATGGCAGAAAGTGAAGAGGAACTAAAAAGCCTCTTGATGAAAGTGAAAGTGGAGAGTGAAAAAGTTGGCTTAAAGCTCAACATTCAGAAGACGAAGATCATAGCATCTGGTCCCATCACTTTATGGGAAATAGATGGGGAAACAGTGGAAACAGTGTCAGACTTTATTTTTGGGGGCTCCAAAATCACTGCAGATGGTGACTGCAGCCATGAAATTAAAAGACGCTTACTCCTTGGAAGGAAAGTTATGACCAACCTAGATAGCATATTCAAAAGCAGAGACATTCCTTTGCCAACAAAGGTCCGTCTAGTCAAGGCTATGGTTTTTCCAGTCGTCATGTATGGGTGTGAGAGTTGGGCTGTGAAGAAAGCTGAGCGCCGAAGAATTGATGCTTTTGAACTGTGGTGTTGGAGAAGACTCTTGACAGTCCCTTGGACTGCAAGGAAATCCAACCAGTCCATTCTAAAGGAGATCAGCCCTGGGTGTTCATTGTAAGGACTGATGTTAAAGCTGAAACTCCAATACTTTGGCCACCTCATGCAAAGAATTGACTCATTGGAAAAGACTCTGATGCTGGGAGGGACTGGGGGCAGGAGAAGTGGACGAGAGAGGATGAGATGGCTGGATGGCATCATCGACTCGATTGACACGAGTTTGAATGAACTCCGGGAGTTGGTGATGGACAGGGAGGCCTGGCATGCATGCTGTGATTCATGGGGTCGCAAAGGGTCAGATACGACTGAGCGACTGAACTGAACTGAACAGTCCAGAAAATAAAAGAAAAAATCAAGTAATAAAGGGAAAGGAGAAAATTATATTAAAAAAAAATTCCCCTGAGTTTCTAGCAACTGAAAAGGAAATTAAATGGATCATAAAGCTCTCATTCTCTAATGAAAGAAATGCTACCACTGAAAAGATTCTAATTTGAGCAAGGATAACAAAAACATGGCTGTGTTGGCACTGCTAATGATACAAACTCAGAATCCTTCTTTACACAGCATTCTAATGAATCATGAATTCATCAGAGATGGCTCTTAGAATAAATCTTCACGATCTCTTGTATACATGTTGTTCTTTTACCTCAAGAAATTTGTCATTTAAAAATAATAAAGCATGCATACCTGTTTTATATATATATATGTATTTATTTAGATGTTCAAGGAGAACAAGCACTGATTTACTAATTCCTAGTCAATACACTTCACTGCTTTATAACAGGTTTTATGTCTGTTTCAAGCATTCCTTCTTTTAATTCCTGACCAACTTCCAAACGCAAGGAGCAACAATTACAAACCAGGTTGAGTTTTGACTTCCTTCTATTTGAAATCCTTTGTGGTAAGACATTTATGATGTGCCATATCTCACTGATTCCTGATGGCATTTTAGGTACTCTGGTGTCAAGATTTTTCTTTGCCCATTCAAATCAGCCAACAAAGGCCAATTCTGAGCAGGAATATAGTGAGCCTTCCATGTAGCAAGTGCATGATTTCCCTTACTGTCTAACACAGGTATTTACAATGTACCAAAGCATAAGAGATTAAGAGGCAGCAAGAATACACAGAAGAACTATACAAAAAAAGATGACTCGGATAACATGATGATGTGGTCCTTTACCTAGAGCCAGACATCCTAGAGTGCAAAGTCAAGTGGGCCTTAGGAAGCAATACTATGAACAAAGCTAGTGGAGGTGATGGAATTCCAGCTGAGCTATTTCAAATCCTAAAAGATGATGCTGTTAAAAGTGCTGCACTCAGTATGTCAACAAATTTGGAAAACTCAGCAGTGGCCACAGGACTGGAAAAGGTCAGTTTTCATTCCAATCCCAAAGAAGGGCGAAGTCAAAGAATGTTCAAACTACCACACAATTGTGCTCATTTCACATGCTAGCAAAGTGATGCTCAAAAATCCTTCAAGCTAGGCTTCAACAGTATGTGAACCAAGAATTTCCAGATGTACAAGCTGGATTTAGAAAAGGCAGAGGAACCAGAGATCAAACTGCCAACATCCATTAGATCATAGAAAAAGCTAGAGAATCCCAGAAAAAAATCTTCATTGACTATGCTAAAGCCTTTGACTGTGTAGATCATAACAAACTGTGGAAAATTCTTAAAACAGATGTGAATATCAGACTACCTTACCTGCCTCCTGAGAAACCTCTATGTAGGTAAAGAAGCAACAATTAGAACTGGACATGAACAGATTATTTCAAAATTGGGAAAGGAGTACATCAAAGCTGTATACTGTCACCTTGCTTATTTAACTTTTATGCAGAGTGCATCACGTGAAATGCCCAGCTGGATGAATTACAAGCTGCAATCAAGATTGCAAGGAGAAATAACAATAACCTCAGATATGCAAAAGGTAGCACTCTAATGGGAGAAGAAGAACTAAAGAACCTTTTGATATATCCCTGAAACAGAATGGTGAAGATGAACTAAAGAGCCTCTTGATGAGGGTAAAAGAGGAGAGTGGTGCTGGAGAAGGCTCCTGCAAGTCCCATGGACAGCAAGGAGATCACACCAGTCAATCCTAAAGGAAATCAACCCTGAATATTCATTGGAAGAATAACGCTGAAGCTCCAAATACTTTGGCCACCTGACAGGAAGAGGTGACTCAGCGGAAAAAGACCCTGATGCTGGAAAAGATTGAGAGAAGAAAAAGTGGGTTACAGAGGGTGAGATGATTGGATGTCATCACTCACTCAATGGACATGAGTCTGAGCAAACTCCAGGAGATGGTGAAGGACAGGGAAGCCTGGTGTGCTGCAGTTCATGGGGTCACCAAGAGTTGGACATGACTTAGCAACTAAACAACAACAAAGCAAAAAGGTCAAGAAAATTTAGAAAGGACCCTTGGGTAAATGTCTCTTCTTGGATTCGCAGAATCAATTTCTGCGTTCTTTAGAGTCCAACATTTTAGAGGGCACTTTTAAGGTTTTTAGAGGTCTCCAGATTTTTATACCTATTTCATATTTACCTTCCAGGCCAAATGTTTACATGTGTTCATTATTTTAAAAAAATAGATGGAAACTGAAAGGGATGAATCAAGGAGACTAATGGGAGATTAACATTCTATGAATAACAACCAAGGGTTTTACTGTGTAGTTATATCTATATGCATATAAGCATGTTTCTGGTAGAGAGGTTGTCAAGGACAGGATTTTACAAACCTGCATAAGAAAATCAGCAATGTATTCTGTTTTCAAGCAGTATACATTCTGGGCAGCAGCTTCTGCTATATTAACTCCTGAGTCATCTGGTTTCTGTTTATTAAAGTCAGAAAAGAGATGTGTAGCTTCTTTAAATAAAGATACAGAATAACCAGGCAGCACCTAAGGAAAAAACAAAAAGCACCACAATCTATCAGTGTTCCAAGGTAGTTCAACTGTATAAGCTACACCTAAGGATTACCATCTCATAAAGTACCGAAAATCAAGAACTGATCACAGCAACCTTGGTTAGAAATAATTGTAAAAAATCCAGTTACGTGGACTCAATACAAACCTTTGCTCCTCCTGACTGAAGTAGGCGTTTGAATCCTGATTCTCGGGACTGATCAACATGTAAAATAACTTTCCACCCGCTAAATGCCCCCTGCAAATAAAGAATAATCAGTGTAGAAATTATTTGGAAAATAATTTGACAATATAAAAACATTATTTTCTCTGTAGTCTTAGTTTTATGTAAGTGAATAATCTTATAAGTTTTACTTCTGATGAACTGATAACTATCTTGGCCAGAACACTCTGATACACACAGTCATGGTGTCTGGCATACAGTTGGCCATCAATAAACAATTAAAGAATTAAAAAAAATGATTTAATAATTAGGTAACAATAAAACAAAGCAACTTGACATTTGTCTAGTTTTTTTGTAGTATTTTTCTTCCTTACAACTAATCTAATTGTAGAATCTAAAACACGGCTTCTTAGATTAGATGAAGCCTCACTATTTCCCTTGAAAATGACTACAAATTGGAAATTTAAGTACAGAATTAACAGTTAACAGAAGCTAGTGGAATTACTCTAAAATAAAGGGAATCAAGGCTAACAGGGACTTGGAGATAGCACAGAACTCAGAATATAACATAAAAGATGACATAATTTGTATTGTTAACCTTTTTGTGAGGCATGGACCCATCTGGCAGCCTAGTAAAACCTATGATCTGTTTTCCAAATAATTAAAAAAAAAATAACACCTTTATTGAAATGTAATTTCCGTACCATATGAATGTTTTATAAATGTTCAAAATCAAAAAGAAAGTATTACAAAAGAAAACATTTTATTGAAAATTCTAAAAATATTAAAAAATTTGTGACATAATAGATGTGCTTCTACCTTAAACCCATCAGAGGGTTGAAGACACCATTTAGTAAAAAATGCATTTAAATACACCTAATGTACTAACCATCATAGATTGCTACTGTTTTTTAAAACTTTATTTATTTGGCTGCACCGGGTCTTAGTTGCAGCACGCGGGACTTTTAGTTGCATCACGTGGGATCTAGTTCTCTGATCATGGACTGAACCTGGGCTGCATGCATTGGGAGCACGAAGCCTTAGCCACAGGACCACCAGGGAAGTCTCACTGCTGCTGCTGTTCAGTTGCTAAGCTGTGTCTTTGACTCTGCAACCACAAGGACTGCAGCACGCCAGGCTCATCTGTTCTCCACTAAGTCCACTAACTAATTTGAGAGTTTGCTCAAATTCATGTCCTTTGAGTCAGTAATACTATCTAACCAGAGCTTACTAGTATACACTAAACATGCTCATAACACAGAAGTCTTTAATTGGGCAAAATCAGCTAACACAGAGTCAATTTTATAATAAAGTAGTTGAATATCTCAGTAATTCACTGAATACTATACAGAAAAACAGAATGGCTGCATCAGTTGTTTACTGCCCCCACAATCACGTGGCTCCCTGGGTGCAGTGGTTGCTGCTATAGCCCAGCACCACCACAGAATACGGCATTGCATGATGCTAGCCTGGAAAAAGACCAACATTCAAAATTTGAAATATGCTTTTTACTGAATGTATATCACTTTTGTAGCATCATAAAGTCAAACCACTGCAAGTCGAAGAGGTCTGTATTACTATAATTTTAGAGTTGTGATGAACATAAACAATATTTCAAGTTGCAAACATAATGCCAGCAAAAATGTCTGATTTCTTGGACCTCCCTGGTGGTCCAGTGGTTAAGAACCTGCCTTATAATGCAGGGGATGCAAGTTTGATCCCTGCTGGAGATCCCACATGCTGCAAAACAACTAAACCCACGCTGCAACTGCTGAGCCTGAAAGCCATTACTAGAGACTTTGTGCACCACGAGGAAAGACCCCATGTGAGGCAGTGAAGATCCTGTACGCTGCAAGTAAGACTCAACAAAGCCAAATAAATAAATAAATTTTAAAAATATCTGATTTCTGTGGGGAACGTCACAGCACTGTTAACAGTGTTGTGATTTGTTGCCTAGACTTATACAATGAAGGAAATGCAAACTTTCAATTAGAGGTTTGTAAAAATAAGGATGTATTTTTCCCATTGAAAGTGTACAGCCTTTCTGAATCTGATCTATAAACTCCTTTGATATCTGATTTGATAATCTGTGGACCCCAAGTTGAAAATTCCTGAAGCTAGAGGCTGAAAAGATTCTTTGGAAGAAATATAGTATGGGTCACATTTTACACATATAAATGATTTTTAAGAGAGCCATCAACACTAAATATATATTACTGTTGATCACAATTAGAAGAATTAGGAATCACACTAAGCTCAATTTAGAATGCCCAAATTAAGTATATCAATCAAAGAATAAAAGACAAATAGAACTGTTCTTACTTTGTAATACAGGTTCTCTTTAAAAAATTAAAATCTGGACTAGTCATGACATCAAATGCCATTTATACTACCCACATAATTATATATATTAATACCTCAGTAATGCCTGATTCTTGTCTTTGCTGGATTTTTTTCCTCCATCTCATTGCCGCAAGTGCTAGTTTTCGTTGCTGTACATTGATTCCAGTCAAAACATCGAGTATGGAACTACTTCCCCACTCATAGTCTTCTTCCTAGAGAATTAGTACAACAAACTTTTGAATTCCTACAATACATCCTCAAAGAGTCCACAATCTAGTAAGAGCTACAAGCTATACATTTTGTTCCTCTAAATACAGAGAGTACTAAGCAAGCATCAATTTATGAGCATGGAGGAAATGTAGATTAATTTGCCTTCATATGAAAGTCATGTACATCTAGCTTCATCTTAGCAACTGGTAATATTTAGATTACTGGGCTTTACCTACTATAAGATGAACTTCACAGAAAGACATGGTCTCAGAGGAGGTATACATTAACAGTTTGATTACTAGTCTATACAAGAGAGATCCCTGAGGTTATCTTGATTGAAAACTTCAAAAACTACATGATAGATATTATTGCGATGGTCAGTTACAAACCAAAATATTTCAAATAACTAGCTTAATATTTTATGTGCTAGAATCAATTATTAAGACATTTAATTTTAAAGAAAAATGACCCTTCACATTAATTTGCATACACACCGACATGAAGCGCCCAGCAGTCCTGCAAGCTTCAAGGTAGGAGCGATGCAGTACCCACTTTCCCGCTGCCACGGAGGCTAAATACTTCTCGTTGCGAAGTGGATGCCCCACAACAATGTGTGTACAGCTGGGATCAAAGCACTGCTTCTCAATCACTGATCCACCTTAATTAGAGAAAAATTGATACTTTATTGATTCTTAACCTTTTCTGAGGGAAAATGTACCTCAACTATGCAGTGGTGGTAGTTTAGTCGCTAAGTTGTGTCCAACTCTTGCGACCCCATGGACTGTAGCCTGCCAGGCTCCTCTGTCCATGGGATTTTCTAGGCAAAAGTGGATTGCCATTTCCTTCTCCAGGGAATCTTCCCGACCCAGGAATCGAGCCCAGGAATGCAGAGAAGTTATTTATAAATAAATTGCATTAAATAAACAAAACCCCTGACAATTACTTTACATGCATATTTCTATAAAATGTTTACTCAAAATTTCCTGCTTCTCTGAAATTGGTTACAATTAAGATTAAAAAAAAAAGAAAATGAATACAAACAAGAGCAACAAACTGCAAGTGGTTGTTCTCTTAAGCCTCTCTTAGGTTCACATCTCTTAAGTCTCTTTCAACTACCTTAGCAATTTTCAAGCACTGAATATGTGTCACCAGGGAGATGGAGGCCAAAAATGGGCATCTATAGACTAAATACAGAAAAAAAATTTTTGTCCTGCTTTTAGTGGAAATAAGGTCAGTAGACCAACACAGAAGCTCAGGAGGAAAGCACACGCTAGGTAAATAGAGATGAAGGAGATGGTGAGAGCTGACCCCTCTTCTCAGATATGTAAGAAAGAAGTCTGAGGAAAGAAGAAGACCTAAGTAAATGAAAGCATATGTAAAGCATGTTTTTATTTATATTTTAGAGGTTAGGCAGTGTGGTACCAAGGACTTCCTGAGATTTTTAACCAAACAATGGAACTCTACTCATGCTTTACAGATGACTTTAATAATTAAGAGTGGCAATACTTTTAAGCACTTACTATACAAGTCATGGAGTTTAAAGTATTGACTCATTTAATCATCACTATTCTATGAATATTCTATTATGTACAATTTACATATAAGGACACAGGTATAAGAGTAACTAACCCAGGATCACAGTGACTAAAGAACAATAAGGTAAAATTCTATTATTAATATCAATATCTAATTCTACGTAATGAATTTATTATAACCCAGACAACAGGCGAACTTATTTATGTACATCAGTTGGCCACGGCTGCTTCATTTATACAATGATGGGACTCTCTGCAGTCTAGTATCAAAAACCCTCTAGTCACAGACTCCCAGTTCAGCAGTCTGCACTCATCTGCCTCTGCTCTCTTTTAGACAAGTCTCTGCTAGCTGCATAGTTTACAGAGATGGAACACTCTACAGAAGACACACACTTGAAAGTGCTCCATTTGGTAGCTCTAGGTAACGCTTAGCAATTCTAACTTATCTCCATCTAATTTATTGTAGGACTGGGAAACAAATATTCCACATGAGTGAAGTTTCCAAAATATACAGCTTCTTAAGTGTACAACTGCATCTGAAAGAAATCTTAAAAAAAAAAAAAGTGTCCCACAAACTTAAAAGGAGAGCACTAAAGGACCTTTAATTTTTTCTTGATGATTCAGGGCCACTATTAAAAACAATCATTATTTCTTAATGTTTCTCTAGGTCAAGTTGTCATATTAAGTTCTATAAGGCTGCTTTGTGCAATACAGTAGCCGCTAGCCACATGTGGCTATTGAACACCTGAAGCACAGCTACTCGCTATTGAGATGTTAGATGTGCTGTACATGTAAAATATATCCCAGATTTCAAACTTAGTAAGAAAACAGGCAAATTATCTCACTGATATTTTATACTAATTACATGTTGAATATAATATTTTGAATATATTTTGCATGTACTAATAAAGTAAATATTAAATAAAGTACATATATAAATAAAATACATATGTAAAATTAATTTCACCTGCTTCATTTTACTTTTTAAAGTAGTTGTTAGGAAGTTTACCTTTCTAGTATGCTGCTTCCAGAATGGTCAGGAAGAGCTTGACAACCAGTAGAATAAGAACGTCACAGCAGGAGGAGCTCCTGTCTGGATATCAATGTACCTTCAACTTCATGAAAATGCAGTTTTTAACTATATAATTCCTTTGATTTTGTCCAGACTTTCAACAACGAACACTCAAAGTAGGACAAGATTCTTACACCTTAATGATGGGATTCACTTTAAATCTTTAAATCCTATGACTTAAGTTCTACTGCTGACAGGCTGTATGGCCTGAGACAAGTTATTCATCTTTTTAATCTCAATTTCTACAGCTTAAAAATGGTAATCAATAATTAGCTACATTTGACTTCCAAATAAGGTTACATTTTCAACATAAGTAAGATACTTGTACCTAGTTTTTCAATCAGATGACAATAATCAATACGTTCTTGAGGATTCAGAGATGACAACTGAAATATGTATTGTTTTTTTAAGTCTTCATGAGTCTCCTCTATTGTTATAATCTGGAATGGAAAAGTTTATTTTAGAAAAAAATTAACATCAAAACAGCTATCAAGTCTATGGTTCTTTTACAGTAACATTTTACTTAGTTTTCTGAGTTATCAAATGCAGAAATGATTATAATAAAGTACAAAGAAATAAAGTTTTCAACATATGACAAAACCTTGACATTGATATCAAAAAATTCTGAATGTAACATAGCAGCAATATCCAAAAGTTTTATCACCATACTAAGGATAAACAAACCTTTTCTCTAGGGTGTGGAGCCACAGGTGGGTTGGCTAGGGGGAAGGCAATACTGGGGGCTTGAGGCGTAGGGATCAGGTGGCTGTCTTTCACTGGAGTTTCCAGTTCTTCAGAGATCGGGTGTTTTGGGGCTCCAGTCACACATACGTTCCCAGGATCACAGACAGCTGAGGGCAATAAAATGCTACAGTGTGATGTTATCCAAATACGACTAAGAAGAAAGTCTGGGAAATATTCTCATCTGTCTTAACCAAGATGAAATTAAACAGAAATTCTAGAATGTAAAATGTACATGCAAAAGAAGTAGCCTATTTCTAGAGCTTATAAATGAATGCAATTAGAATGGCAAATGGTGTTATCTGTGTGCTTCTCTCTTTAAATACCACACCTTCATCAGTAAAATGTAAATCAGATTTTAAAAATGAGAGCAATTCTATGAGAAAATCAGAAGCAGAGATAAATCTATACATCTAGTATAGAGAAATACTCATGTGATCAGAAAGAGAAAGAGGGGGAAAGATGACCAATGATGAGAAACAGGAAGCATTTTGTTTTCAAGGTAAAGTCCAAGGAAGAAAAATATAGGGAATTCAGAAAGAAACTCATACAGCTCTAAAGAAATGTAGGTATGTGCTAGGTGGAGTTAAGACTTAAATGAACAGATGATTGAGAGAAAAATCAAGCATTAACTACACAAATGCAAAAAGAACTGGAAAAATGTCTGGGGGAAAAAATGCCTAATCCTTAACTTCCAAATTTAATCAAAATACATATTTCAATTTATGATGCCTATGTGGCTAAGTCACTTCAGTCGTGTTTGACTCTCTGCAACCCCATGGACTGTAGCCTGTCAGGCTCTTCTGTCCATGGAACTCTCCCAACCAGAGTATGATAAATTACATCAATTTATAATTATTTATCTGACTTCCAAGTTTAAGCCCAAATATATCTATTAAGTTTTTGTTGGCATGTACAATTCAGAGAACCACAAAGTGCTTATCTATTTATTTTCAAGAAGTCAACATGTACTTAATACAAACAATTAAATAGATTTCTTTCTCATTACCCTGTTCAGCAATTTCTGAATCATGTAAAGGCTCCTGGAAAGGAGAATCCTCCAATTTTTTAACATCAACCTGAAGCTCAGAGTATTGTGTGGGACAACTAGGCCACTGCAAATTGCTGGCAAGTCTTGCTCTCTCCTCCCTGGCTGTAGGGTCATCCCAAATGATCTGTTCATTTTGGGAGGGCTCTGTGTTGACATCAGGTACTGTTTGACGAGACTGCCTAAGGAACAGAAGTCACAATTTTAATAACAGATAGCCATAACAAAATCCGTCCTCATAACTTCTGTTAAGTTAGACTGCAAATTGGTGGTTCACCTTTAAATGTCCACCATCTAGCACCCAGTAAGCAACTTGAAAATACTTATTCAATAATTGAACTTAGGGAAATTTTTATTTAAAAATTTTTTTTCCCAGAAACTTATCTGTTTTACCTAGAAAATAAAGCACATTGAATCTCAACTTCAGAGGGTAAGTTTACTGTAGGAAATTTTAAAAAATTCTAAAATGATTGCAGCATTTAGAAAAGGGACTTTTCTCAATTATACAGGCTTAGGGAAACATGTTTAGAAACCTGGTTATTTTGCTGACCATTCACAGGTTGTATTTTTAATCACTGGAAACAATAACTGTAATTAAACAATAACTATAATTACGTAGGAAGTGTACTTAGTATCTATAGGCTGCTTTTAAGGAAGGTTTTTTGGTTACTAACAACCAAACCTCTCAGAGTCTAAGGTAAGTCAGCTTTATAGAGAACTAGAGTGAAACATGTTTTCAGTTCAGTTCAGTCCAGTCCCTCCGTCGTGTCTGACTCTCTGCGACCCCATGAATCACAGCACGCCAGGCTTCCCTGTCCATCAGCAACTCCTGGAGTTCACTCAAACTCATGTCCATCAAGTCAGTGATGCCATCCAACCATCTCATCCTCTGCCATTCCCTTCTCCTCCTGCCCCTGATCCCTCCCAGCATCAGAGTCTTTTCCAATAAGTCAACTCTTCGCATGAGGTGGCTGAAGTATTGGAGTTTCAACTTCAGCATCAGTCCTTTCAGTGAACACCCAGGACTGATCTCCTTTA
Organism: Bubalus kerabau; assembly: GCF_029407905.1. NCBI lineage: Eukaryota > Metazoa > Chordata > Mammalia > Artiodactyla > Bovidae > Bubalus > Bubalus kerabau. The sequence continues at coordinate 182,091,530 of NC_073625.1, read as the reverse complement.
GAATGGACTGATTGGATCTCCTTGCAGTTCAAGGGACTCTCAAGAGTCTTCTCCAACACCACAGTTCAAAAGCATCAATTCTTCGGTGCTCAGCTTTCTTCAGAGCCCAACTCTCACATCCATACATGACCACTGGAAAAACCATAGCCTTGACTAGACGGACCTTTGTTGGCAAAGTAATATCTCTGCTTTTCAATATACTATCTAGGTTGGTCATAACTTTCCTTCCAAGGAGTAAGCGTCTTTTAATTTCATGGCTGCAGTCACCATCTGCAGTGATTTTGGAGCCCCCAAAATAAAGTCTGACACTGTTTCCACTGTTTCCCCATCTATTTCCCATGAAGTGATGGGACCAGATGCCATGATCTTAGTTTTCTGAATGTTGAGCTTTAAGCCAACTTTTCCACTCTCCTCTTTCACTTTCATCAAGAGGCTTTTTAGTTCCTTTATGGTGTACCAATTTCACTGAAAAGTAAAAAGAATTCCAATACCTGCCTTCAATGTGTATACTGAATATTTCAATGTATATACATAAAGAATTATTAATAGAAATAATTTGCTAAAGCTGATGGCACTCCCAAAGTGTTCATTTGCCTCAAATACAAGGAAGATGGCCTTTTACTCTCAGAATATATTTACTTACCGACTTTGGCACAAGATTTAGGCTCTCTAAAATGTAAAATATGACCTGAGGTGTATTAAATAGAAAATCATTTTTGCTCTGTACTCAGCTAAAGAAACAGCCTCATGAAACATACAGTTAATATAGATAAATGCATATTTCAATTAATCAATTCAAGATATAAGTCCATTAACCTTCATCATAGAGATTTTTCTATTAAGGAAAAGATGAAGTTCTTTCTATTGAACTTAAATCACATCACACTAAGATCTGTAATCACCTTCCCTAGAAGATAGGAGTTATAAAGAGAATACAAAATAATATGTAATCCAATAAGAAAACTGCCTAAATTTATATATGTATATACACATACACACGCACTTACTGTCTAATAGCAATATTATTTAAGTCTAATACACAGAACAGAGAGGACTACCATTCAATCCATTTCAAACAAGGCAAACTGGATTTTAAATCATGTCTCTCTCAGGGGAGGTAATAAAATGTATTAATCATGCCTCAGTGGAAGCAGTTCCTTGGTATGGAACACACCTCTGCTTCCTATTCCCAAATAAGAATTCTGGAGTTGCATGAAATGAAAGGATAAGTTAACAAGGAAGGGAGGAAGGAAAAGCTATTCTGCCATCAGTGACAGGGACAGACCTCAGTGCCTCTAGGACTCTACTTCGTCCACTGCGGGCAGAGCGGGTGCTGTCAGGAGTTGAAGAGGTACTGTTACAACCACTTCTTGAGAGGGAAGTCCTCTGCCCTTGGGGTTTCACTATTGAAGTTGCAGACATTATCTCCTGAAGCTGCTTTTGAAAGTTCTCTCTCATCTCCAAAGTCTGTGTCAGAGCTTGAAACAAACAAAAATATACCAATCAAGGTAAGTTTCTCTTTAGCACACCTTATTCATATTAACTATTTTGTCTAGATTTAGTTGAACACAGATTTATTGGCTTGACATCTACTGAATATTTACTATAGGCTACAGTACTGTACTAACACTATGAATACTGCAGAACCAAGACATAAAGGCAGCCCTTACTATGGAGACGGAATAGGAAATAATCAGGAAGCCCTCTGCAGACACTGTGCTGAGACACGTGGTCATCATCCCTGTGCAGATACCCTGCTGGTTTCCGATCCTCTCACGCTCTGTACCACACCCTGACATACATTACAGTCATTTATGATTTTCCCTTATGGTCCCTGAAAACACAGACCACAACATGTTTATCTTTGGTTTCTTTATAGACTAAATATTGAAGTAGGTACTAAATAAACACTTTTGGAATGAACACAGTGGGACTAACTAAACAGGTAAATCACAGGGAATGCTCTGGTAGGGTAAAGAAAATAGAAAATACTGATCCATTAAATCCATTAAAGAGAGGACACCTAGAGCTTTAACGTTACTCATTGTTGCACCACTCTTTATAATAGCAAGACAAGAGAAATAACCAACATGCCCATCAACAAGGAACTGGCTAAACAAAGTGGGCCATTCATACTATGAATACTATACAGTTGCCAAAAAAGGGAAAAAGACTGAAGAAGCTCCTTATGTCCTAATATGACACTCCACAAGTTGAACTGGTAAATAACAATATCAACATCAAAGTATAAAACAATATATATAGTAGTTTAATATTTATATATTTTTTTAAATGAGGGAAGGAGAAAACATGTTTATAATTGTATACTCATAAAACAGCTCTGGAAGAAATCGTAAGAAAGTAACATCAGAGGACTTCCCTGGTGGTACAGTGGATAGGAGTTCCCCTGCCAATGCAGGGAACATGGGTGGGATGCCTGGTCTGGGAAGATCCCGAGCAAGCACGTGTGCTGTAACTACTGAGCCCGTACTCTAGAGCCTCACATGCCTGCCTCAACTACTGGAGCCTGAGCACTCTAGGGCCTGCGAGCTACTAAGTAGCTACTCCACAGCTACTGATCTCCTGTGCCTAGAATCTGTGTTTCACAAGATAAGCCACCACAATAAAGCCCATGCACCGCAACTAGAGAAAGCCTGCCCATGGCAACGAAGACCCAGCACAACCAAAAATAAATAAATAACATCAGAAAGATAAAGAGAAACTCTTTACACCTCCTTCTGTACCTTTAAAACCGTGTGAATTTATGTTAAAATATATTGTGCACATAATGAAACTTTTTGAATCAAAGGACCAATTTTTGAAAAATTACCATCTCTACCTATGTTTAAGAGAATACAGCTGTGTCACACTAACTCTGTAGAATACCTAGTTTCACACATTTTACAGGTTTCACACTTATATCACTCAAAGCTTTGCTAACTATTAATTAATGATTGGCATGGAATCTCAATTCAATCCTCAAATATTAATATATGCTTTACTTCTATCTAGTAACATAGAAGATAACTTTATTTGTTCATCTGATGCAAAGGAAACATTCAGTATGAAAGATACACATTTATAAATTTTGTTTGTAATTTAAAATATTTTACCTCCTTTAGAGTCATTCCTCCCATTTCCATTTGATGTTAGTTCATTACTGGTGGTCATATTGTCTATATCATTTTCTTCTACAGGCATATGATCTGGCTATTGAAAGAGAAAAATTACAGTTTCTCAAACCAAGCCCTGTATAAGGCTTCACAGCAATATATGACTGTATATTCAGCTTAAAGAGGGGGTAAATGTATCATCTGTATCATTTACCTCATCATCCCTCATTGCAGAAGCAGCTGAGAGTAGTCGGTTATTACAGAGTCGGCCATCTTGCACCGCACTGATGTCCAAGCTCATTTTGGGATTATAAGTATGTGGATAAAGAGATTCGGGAAGATGTTTATACTCCTGGGCACACTGTAATACAATGGTGTGCTTTAAAACAGGACTAAAAAAAATTTTAGTGACTAAAAGATATTAAGTAGGAATTCTAAGATGGCAAAAGTTCACAAAATTAAAGTTTTGAAAAGTAGTTGACTTTAAAATTCCATCATACAAGTAACAATTTGTCCTCACTTTTAAATGTCCTGCCCACTAAAGTATGAAATCTAATTCTATTTCTATGCCTTTGCCCAAGTATCAATCATGTTTCAGGGAATACCCAGAAGGAAAATGGAAGAAGAAGAAAGAAAAGAAACTGTATTGGCATGCTAAATTAATTCTCCTCAAAGCATTACAAAGTTTTCTTTCATATCATTTTTAACTAGCAAAAAGAATCAGACAATCTGAAATACCCATTAAAGATTTACTAAGCATTTAAGGATTAAAGACCTTAAGTTTCTGATGCCAAAGAAAGGAAATGTGCAATTAAATAAAGTTATCAAGAAAGGAAATGTGCAATTAAATAAGGTTATCAAACTTGTTTATGTACAGAGAAATGGATTTGTGCCTTGAAGTACTGTTTATGTTTTCATTTAACAGAAAGGCGGGGGGAGTATGCTTACCTCTAAAAGCCAGTGCTCTGAAACAATGTGTACTCCTCTTTCTTTTACAGATTTATACTCCCGATTAGTGTCATTTGGTCGTCCCTGATAGATGAAATGAGTCACTGTCTCATCAAAACTCCACCTAAAACAATCAAACCCACAAAAGCCTGAATACCTGAGAGAGAGAACGACATTAGTTTATCATTATTCTCTATAAACAGAATACCCAAAACCTTTCAGGAACCAGAGTAAGCAAAAACACTAAATGACAGACTCCACTTTCACTGTTAAATTCTATATGCATATCTCTCAATATATAAATGCAAACAGAGATGCAGAAAGATATTCTTTAAAACATCTTCTATAATATCACTTCATACAGGTGATACAACGATAAAGATATTTTCCAGTTAAGTATCCAACCTATCCTCCAGCTGCTGGCAGCCACTAGTCACTGTACATTCGCTCTGTGCCCATAATATTGTGTACTCTACATAGCATTATCCATCCATTCCTCACAACAACTCTCAAACACTGTATTATTTTATCCATTTAACAGATAAGCAACTGAAGGACATGATTAAGTAACATACTCAGTGAATAAGAGGTAGAACCAATTTTGACTTCAAAATGCACACTCTTAGCTATTACACTGTGCTCCCGATTTCTTCCCATTTAATATTTCCTTAACCTAGTTTGCTAAATGTGAACAACTCATGGTAGTCATATTACCAACAGAAATGCTGTTTATGGTACTTGAGTCTCCATATCTATTTCAGTCTTCCAGCTATCACATTTGAAGTGCTCTTTCTATGTATGCAAAAATATAAATACTCCATTCCCCTCTGTGTTATCAGACAAAGGCATTTACATATTTAATGTATATTCTATTACTATGTACCTTCTACTGACTTTAATTATAAAAGTTAGATTTATGAAATCCATTTTAGTAGAAGGAATGTTGTATAAATATCTGTAATAAAAAGGGAGTGCTATATCTGATGTGTCAGGAAGATCTGGTCTAGATTTTAACTGTCGGCAGGTGGGAGACAGTATCACTGATCTCTTTGGTGCGTATGGAAGGGAACATCTGGAACAGCAGCACTTGAGAGCCAATTACCCTATGAACACATACATACTGTAACCTCTGCATAATAAAGAGTTCTTTCCTCTCATTAATTATCAAGTCTCAGAAATTTACTTCAGGAATATACCTAATGCAAATTTCAAAGTAATGCCACTGACTATTAAATTCTATTTAGGGATTTCAGCAATGTATTTTTTTTTATATTGAGAAGACTGGGGCATTTTATTTATTTTGGCTGTCTGCTGTGGCTTGTGGGATCTTAGTTCCCTGACCAGGGATAGAACCTGGCCCCCCAGCAGTGGAAGTGCAGAATCCTAACCTCTGGACCCACCAGGAATTCCCAGGACTGGCATTTTAAATCTTATAAAAACACAAGTCCTATATGCGTTTTTTTAAACCTTACATAAGTCTACATCTGAAGAGAATACCCATGGACACATTCAATTTTTAGGGCTCTTAGGGCTACTGTGAGAATGATATGAGATAATACTTGCCTCATATTGAGCACTCAGCAACCAGGTAAGAACAATATGTAGACAATACAAATAATAGTTATAAGTAAGAAAGCTTTACTCTTCTACAATAGATGAATGAAACACTAAGGTGCCTATAATCACACAAATATATTTTATTTTTCCATTCTCCTGATTTAATTTCTCTATCAAAAAGATAACTGAAATGACTTACCAAAAGGGAAAGATAAAGCTAATCATATTCCTCAAACTGTTTGTTAATTGTAAACCAATCATTATGCTAACTATGAACTGCTGAAAACAAGTGATCAAGAAAGCAAGTACCACAGACAATGAAGGAATACAATCAACTCAGCACTGGCTGGAATAGGCAAGGGTCTCTCAATCCCTGATACTGATGCCATTTGTGCTAGGGACCTGTCTCTAGATGGGCTGTCAGGTTGAGAGTGGTTATCTATGCCTCCAAAGTAAAAATGATAGGCATTAAACATCCTCAAAAAGACCATTTTAATTCAGGAGTGCTGCAGCACTTAGCAGTACTCACAGAAGGGCTCTGATTGATAATCACTAAGAAACATGCTTAAAATCTCTGACCTAAATGTATTGAAAAACTCCTTGAAGACAAGGATTTTTTTTCTAGACTGTACTCATTCACAGATCCCAGATTTTTAGAATAGTGTCACAAAGTATGTTCTCATATATTTGTTAAATATGCCCTAAATACATGTAAGAGTGAATTGATATAGGAGAGGGTATTTTAAAAGGATGAGGTAAATTAAATCAAAATTGGATTTTGTAGATACTATGATAAACTATTAATAAAAGGCAAAATAATGTTTTTTGTTTTTTTTTTAAATAGATGCTCACAACAGCTTTAGGTTTCCCTATAAATTGAGTTCATATCACCACCAAAAAAAAGGCATGCCAACTACCTGTAGTCTGCACCTAGAGAGGCCGCAATCCCATTTAGTTCACTCTGCTTCTTACTGAGTTTCTTACTAACACACACCACAACGTTCTCAAGTGGCTTCGGAGCATCTTCCTGCCCATGGAAAAATAAAAGAAACAGCACTGTTTCAATCATTATTATTTCAAATGTTTTTTTTAATCTAAAACTTCCTTTTAATAAGAGATATAATTCCACCTTTTCTGAATGGGCATCCTTCAGTTGAGGGCTGGCAGAAAGAGCAACAGCATTTCGAGAGCTATTTGCCAAAGCAAGTTTCAGGTTTTTGACGATGACTTCTGAGAGTGGTGTACTCCGTTTCCTTTTGTGCTGGCTGGGACCTCCTGGAGTTTCCAAGGCTGCGAGTGCATCCTGTGTATATGGAGGAGGAGAAGGAGAAAGGAAGTGAGGAAAAGGAAGAGAAAAGGAAAGAGAAAGAAGAGGGGAGAGAGAGGTAAACAGAAAAAGGAAAGGGGTAAAAAGAGGTAAAGAGAGAAGGGGAATAATCCTCAGTATTAACTGGATTATAGCTTTAACCTCCTCCAGCTTTCCTCCAAACAACAATAAAAAGAATGAAGTATTATCTGCATCTATATAGATAATGAAGAAAACAATTCCATACTGTCCAACAAACTGGTTCAAAGAGACCAAGCAACTTAATATATTTTCAGTAGTATTTTACCACATTTGTCTGATCTTACAGTTGAAATGGCTCAGATGGTAAAGCATCTGCCTACAATGCAGGAGACCTGGGTTTGATCCCTGGTTCAGGAAGATCTCCTGGAGAAGGAAATGGCAACCCACTCCAGTATTCTTGCTTGGAAAATCCCACGGACAGAGGAGCCTGGTAGGCTACAGTCCATGGGGTTGCAAAGAGTCGGATACGACTGAGCGACTTCACTTCACTTCACAGTTGAAATTGGTTAAAATGATACCAAAAAACAAAAGAAAACAAACAAGTAAACAAGCAAAAAACACAGAAGGAAACAAGTAAGCAAGGATGGATATAAACTAGACATGAACAATAAGGAGGATTAAAAAGTCATATTGAGCTGATGATTATGAAAAATCTTCAAGGGTACAAAATATATGCCTAGTCCCAAGCTACCCCAATTCCCACGTGAGCACTAGTCACTGCTGTTCAGGACTTGTGCTCATTCTCTTTCCCATCTGAATAGTATTCCATATACACAGCAGAAAGTATCTAGCCAGTGCTCAAGTGATGAATATTAACCTTGAACACACACAATTTGCACAGGTAAAGGAAACCATGTAAGCAAAATGCATGCACCAACACTGATATATTCTCATAGCAAAGCATCAGTGTTTCACCACGTACTAGAGAGCAGAGTAGATAATCCGATTTTTCTTTTTTGCCCATCTGTTACATCAGTTTAAAGACCACTGAGTACAAGGTGAAGTACTATCTTATATATCACAAGAGAGAGACACTGCTAAACACATTATGACTAAACAATAAAACCTTTAAATGTGCTTTATACCTTCACTGAGACTATTTCAGAACCATCAGTTTTTCACTGTAAGGTAGAAGAATGGTCTCAACAAACAGAAATATTTCTACTATCTTGCCTATTATTATTCCATTTACTATTCAAAGAATATTACTAGCTTTGAGACCTTAGAAATCATCTAGATATGCTCCATAATTTTACAGATGGGGATAATGAAACACAAAGAAGTTGACTTGCCTTAAAAGGCAGTAAGAGGCAAAGCAGAGGCCTGATTCTAGATCTCACAATTCCCAAACCAGTGCTTTCCCTCTACTTTTCACAGCATAAGTAGTGTTACAGTACAAAATATTACTTCAGAAGAAATCTGATCAAAGATTTAGCTTGGAGAAAACTGTCCCAGGTCAATTTATGTTTATTTTCTGAAGATGAACAACTTGCAAACTTTAAGTCTGCTCCAAAACATACTATGAGTAAAACCACACAATAATTTTGCAAAGGTTCATGGGTAAAAAAATCATGGTTCGAACAGCTATTTGAAAGGCCAAGAACTACTAAAGGAATAGTGAAGAAAATTATCTTTGGGGAATGAAAGAAAACCATCTGAGAAGGCTGAATTAAACCTTCATTTGTGAATGCATTTTTTAGACTGGGAGCCATATTCCAATGCTCAGAAGATCAAAGAAAGATGCACACTTAACTCATCTTTTTAGAGCAAATGACTGAAAGGTAAAGAGATAACATTTTCAGAAAGTGCACTGGATGTATTCCTAGAATCAAAACCTAAGTCCAATTTGTCTATGTAACTGTACAGTTTATGAAACTATTTATCACACAATTTCACTTGATTCTTACAGTAAGTGTGTAAGTCTTCAGTGATATTATCCTCTTTGTACAAAAGAGAACTGATGCTCAAATATGTTAAACGATCTGCGAATCATACCGTTCACAACAGATACAGGACTTGAACCCAGATGTCCTGATTTCACACCATATATATCTCTAGCTGTTACCTCAACACTGGGTATACATAGGGACTCATTACCATGAATCTATTTGCCAGCATTTCTGAAGTTACTACTACAAACTAAGTGATGGAGAACTTGGTGCTTTAACTTTATGAACTATAAAACTGTTATCTCCAGAACCATTTTCTATAAGCCTCACCTTCACATCAAAGGAAGGTTTGAAGAGTTTGTCCTTGGACAGAAACTTTGAGGGCGTATCCAGGTGTAATGAGGGCTCCTTCTGAAGTGACTGTCCTGGGGAAGGGGAGACTGAAGCCTGTCCGGAGTGCTGTGACATCACCATGCGGAAAGCTTTACTCTGAAAGCGGTTCATATCTAAAGGTGTAACGGCTGTTTTTCTCTGAGTTTCCAGATGTGTGACAGGATGCTCTGGAGTATCTGGATTTAGATTCACCTCATTTGTTGTTTCAGTTTCCAAACTTTGTTCTAGAGATTTAAAATGAAAAGAAACAAATATGAGCCACTGATGTCGTTTTCTTGTCTCTAAAGAGGCATACCAGAAGTGATGTTTTTATCTTCCTATTAGTTTTCATGTGAATTCTTAAGTACACTTCACACCACAAAGCTATAAACTTACTTTCAAAGAAACAAACCAGACATTAAAATATATGCTGAGTTAGACAACCAAATCAACCGAAATAATGAATGAAATTAGATTTCCTGTTTCATCTTGTTATAACTTAAAATATTCTCAATAAACCTCATAATTTGCCCAAAATTATATAAGCAAGTGCCAAAGAATTGATGCTTTCAAATTGCAATGCTGGAGAAGACATTTGAGAGTCCCTTGAGGATCAAACCAGTCAATCCTAAAGGAAATCAACCCTAAATATTCCTTGGAAGGACTAATGCTGAAGCTGAAGCTCCAATACTTTGGCCACCTGATGTGAAGAGCTGACTCACGGGAAAGACAGAAGGCAAAAGGAGAAGAGTGTGGCAGAGGATGAGATGGTTAGATAGCATCACTGACTCAACGGATATAAGCTTAAGCAAACTCTGGGAGAGACTGAAGGTGAGGGAGGCCTGGTGTGCTAAGTCCATGGAGTCACAAAGAGTCAGACATGACTTAGTGATTGAACAAGAAGTTAATATCATCTTGGTCAATGGCAGAGTAAAAAGAAAATCCCAATTACATGTACTCAGAGTTAACAACTACAGTCAAGTTTTTGAAAAGTTCTTAATGAGATTTTAATATGACCTAAACATTACTTCACCTCAGTTGTAAAATTCCCAGGTTGTCTAGAGAAAAGTAATAAATAATAGCTTTGAGAGCTGTTCCCAAGGTTCCCTAAAGTGTGACCCGGGATGCCATCATGTTATATAAGAGAGGCTACTGTGTCCTCCCATTCTGCCTCCACCATTTTTCAACATTTATCAAAAACACTTACTAAATGGCTGCTCCATGCCAGGTCCAATCTAGACAATGAAAATACATAATTTACAAGATGCATGTACTCCTTGCCTTTTCAGAGCTTATGGCTGAGCAGGGAAACAGGAAAGTAAACTAGAATGGTAACACTGGGATAAGAGCTACAAAAGAGGCATGGTGTTATGGCAAGACAAGGCCATACTTATAAATCAAGGAAGGTTTTTCCACGGAAAGCGATATCCAAGCTGGGAGCTGAAAGATAAGGAGGAACAAGCAAGCACAAGGTGGGCAAGATATAATATGCAGAAGTCCAGGAACAGACTGGAATAGAATAAAATACACAGATAGGAAAAACTAAAATAGGAATAGACAGCACTTTACTCACAGAAGGAACAGTAAATGGGATCAAAGCTCACATCTTTAGACTTCAAACACTGAGACCCTAGAATACTCCCATACTGTTTTGTACCTTCTAGCTTTCAGATTGTGCCTACACTTGATAGTAATCATAAATTAAACATTGCTGCTATGAACATACTTATATTGCCCACCCCTCTCCCCAATAATGGGTGCCCAACAGTGGCTCATGTTAAAGGGAGAAATCTTAATGAACTGTCTCAAAAACAAGTTTTAGCATATTCATAAACCAGAAACCGTGGGGTCACAAACAGTCAGACACGACTTAGCAACTGAACAACAATCCCAGAAACCAAAATGTAAAAATATATATAAAATGACAAACAAAAATATTAACCTTCTTTAGATGAACTTTCAATCAGGAAACGGTTTTCATTTGCTCTCTTTCCCAATCTAGCAGACTCCAACAGCCAAGCTATAGTGACTGCTGGTAAATTCCACTTCTTGGCAGCTTCATATTTAGAACCACCTGGCTCTTTCAAAACAAGATGTGTACTGGCAAACATGCCTTTCTTTGCATTGGACTTGCGAACGAAGTATTCTTGAACACTGAAAGTTACATTTAAAAAAAAAGCAAACGGTCATATGCATAATAGTTGGCAAAGAATGATATTTCTAATACAATGGTGTTGTCAGAGTTCCAAGTATAAGAAAATACTCACATTAAAAGTTGGTTATATTTCTTAAATTAAGCTAATCCTCTTACAATACCTACTCTAGGATAAAAATGTATTGTTAAAATTAAACTTTTAAAAATTAATTATTTAAAAATAAGCAAATTAAACCAGACTTACAAGAAATAACCAGAAAGATCATCTATTTAATTGGTCATCACCCACCTACCCACCTTGTCTTTCCTCCCAGTAAAAGACATGGAACAACTAGGGGAGCAAAGGATGAGCATGAATAACAGAACTCCTAGCCCTACACCCCAGCTTCTCTAAGCATTTTCACGTATATCATTGGATCCTCTCAGTATTTGTGAAATACCAATATTTTACAAGTTATCATAAAGATACAACCTGGGAAAAGATGCAGAGAAATTAAGTGTCTTCCTCAAGATCACAGAATATTAAAGAGAACACCACCATTTGAGATACAAACAGAAATGTCTTTTAGGACTTCTGGGTTTCAGGTCTAGTTCCTCACTTTTAAGATTTTGTTAAGTATCCCACATTTTCCCTAGTACTTTCACGGATTCATTTTTCACATTTAACCCACTGATCAATTAATTTGGTACTTATTTTGGTATGAGATGTTGCTCCAATTTTATTGAATTATCTCTTCCTCAATAAGCTGAAACATCACCTTTATCATATACTAAATTCGTTTGTATTTAGGTCTATTTCTATGCTTTCTGTCTGTTCACTTAACTTTCTGCTACCTACAGACATACTATTATCTAGGGAGGTTTACAAAATATATTTAAATAACAATTCTATTTCAGAATTTTTATGACTTTCCTGCTTGCTAATATTTTCTTATGAATTTAAGAATTAGTTTGCTTATTGCCCTCTCTAAAAAATTCCTTTATAATGTTTAGTCTTCCTGTCCAAGAACAGGTACATCTTTTATACTCTTCAAGTCCTGTTTCCCTCAATAGCATTTTACAAGTTTCTGTAGCTCTTCCAAGTTTCACTTTCAACTTTTTCCTTAAATCAAAATATAGTTGACATACAACATTAGTTTAAGGTGTATGATATAGTGACTCAATATTTAAATAGATTACAAAAGATCAATGCCAAATCTAATTACATCCCTGTGACTTTTAAATTTTATAACTGGAATTTTGTACCTCTTAATCCCCTTCACTAATTTTGCCCAGCCTCTTATTCCCTTCCCTTCTGCTGTTGCTGCTAAGTCGTTTCAGTCGTGTCCAACTCTGTGCGACCCCATAGATGGCAGCCCACCAGGCTCCCCCATCCCTGGGATTCTCCAGACAAGAACACTGGAGTGGGTTGCCATTTCCTCCCTTCTGGTGACCACTAATTTATTCTCTGTATCTAGGAGTCTATTTTGGTTTTATTTTATTCATTCATTTTCTTTCTTTTTAAGATTACATATCATGTTGCTACCTATTTTATCTCTTACTACAGATTTAGTAAGAGATCTCTGTTTTCATTAGCTCTTCTAACTAGCTGCACATATGAAGGTCAGTGACTTCTGTATATTAGTATTTTATGTAATCAGTTTGCTGAATTTTTCTATGAGCACTGCTTTAGTCTACTGCCATATTTTCTTACTGTTCTTTTCTACAATTTATTTTTTCCAAAAGTTTATTGTTTAGTATAACCAAAGTACAGAACACAGCAAAAAAGGAAATATAAGATTTAGTGAATTATAAGATGAAAACCCTTCTTTTCCCCACCCACGTCAGAAGACAGACTCTTACCAGTCACTCCAGAACCTCTCCAATATGCCTCTTCTGTTACTACCACCCCTCCCCTCCCATGTTAATAGCAGCCACTGTTTGGATATTTATAGTTATCACTTCCTTACTTTACAATGTCATAAACCTCTGTCCATAGTTCATCAGGTACTCTATCAGATCTAGTCCCTTAAATCTATTCCTCACTTCCACTGTACAGTCATAAGGGATTTGATTTAGGTCATACATGGTCCAGTGGTTTTTTCTACTTTCTTCAATTTCAGTCTGAATTTGGCAATAATGAGTTCATGATCCAAGCCACAGTCAGCTCCCAGTTTTGTTTTTGCTGACTATATAGAGCTTCTCCATCTTTGGCTGCAAAGAATATAATCAATCTGATTTCGGTGTTGACCATCTGGTGATGTCCATGTGTAGAGTCTTCTCTTGTGTTGTTGGAAAAGGGTGTTTGCTATGACCAGTGCATTCTCTTGGCAGAACTCTATTAGCCTTTGCCTTGCTTCATTCTGTACTCCAAGGCCAAATTTGCCTGTTACTCCAGGTGTTTCTTTACTTCCTACTTATGCATTCCAGTCCCGTATAATGAAAAGGACATCTTTTTTGGGTGTTAGTACTAGAAGGTCTTGTAGGTCTTCATAGAACTGTTTAGCTTCAGCTTCTTCAGGGCTACTGGTTGGGGCATAGACTTGGATTACCGTGATATTGAATGGTTTGCCTTGAAAACGAACAGAGATCATTCTGTCGTTTTTGAGATTGCATCCAAATACTGCATTTTGGACTCTTTTGTTGACTATGATGGCTACGCCATTTTTTCTAAGGAATTCCTGCCCACAGTAGTAGATATAAAGGTCTATCTAGTCAAGGCTATGGTTTTTCCAGTGGTCATGTATGGATGTGAGAGTTGGACTATAAAGAAAGCTGAGCACCGAAGAATTAATGCTTTTGAACTATGGTGCTGGAGAAGACTCTTCAGAGTCCCTTGGACTGCAAGGAGATCCAACCAGTCTATCCTAAAGGAGATCAGTCCTGGGTGTTCATTGGAAGGACTGATCTTGAAGCTAAAACTCCAATACTTTGGCCACCTCATGCGAAGAGCTGACTCACTTGAAAGACCCTGATGCTGGGAAAGACTGCTGGCAGGAGAAGGGGATGACAGAGGATGAGATGGTTGGATGGCATCACCGACTCAATGGACATGGGTTTGGGTGGACTCTGGGAGTTGGTGACGGACAGGGAGGCCTGGTATGCTGCGGTTCATGGGGTTGCAAAGAGTCGGACACGACTGAGTGACTGAACTGAACTTCCTTACTTTGCTTTATCACTTCCCACCCTTAAACACTACATTTCATTTTTTATGTCTTTTGGCTTCCAGGTTCCTTCTTCTTTCCATGCCCCCTTTATATTTGTTGAAGATACTGGATCATGAGGTTTCATTATTTTGATAAGATTGTTTCAAGATGGTTGTATATTCTTCATAAGGAGGCATATGTCTAGTTTTCTCTTTATTATGTGAATGTTGGTTTTCAATATCTAGATTCTTCCATTTATTAGGAGTCAAAATGTTACCATTTCTTCTTCACTCATTTGTTGGAATACCTCTATAAAGGGAAACTTTGTCTTATCTATTATTATGGATACAGTCTGATACAGACTGTGCAGGAAGTCAGAATAAATACCAGATCCTTTCTCTTCATTTACCAGCTTTCAAAAATAATGAGTTGGTTTCCTAGCATCCTTCAAACATGGCCAATTAGCTTGGTTTTTTGGTGCCATTATGAAATCATGATTGAAATATTATTTGATGACGTCTGGAGCCACTGCTGCTGACACTTCTCCTGTCCTTGACCAGTGGTGGTCCTTTTGACACAACCCTTCGGAGTAGTCTTCAATAATATATTTGTTCTCCATTCTGACCAAAGGTTCCAGACTCACTGGTATCTTTTCTGCCCCAGATGTAGAACTGATCATTTCTCTAAGCTTTAGTTTCTTTTAGTGGGAAATGGTATTTTAAGGTCACAATGGGGGTACTGGTGTTGCTTGTTACTATTGGGTTGACAATGATATCTAGGCTTATAAATGGTTTTGAATTCCTCTTTGAACCAAGAGTTATTAAAAAGTTCTAAAATGTCCAGTTGATACAATCTTCATTTTCCATTTCTACTATTAATTTCTAATTTTTTAAGAAATTAGAAACCTTCAGTGTGAATAGCATTCTTTATTTACAACATGCCTTTTCCCCATTTAATGCCTTTCAATTTGAATTCAAACTTGTCTGATAATAAAATTGTACCCCTCTCCTTTCTTTTCACATATCATTGCCCATCTTTACTTTTTTCTCCAAATGTTCTGAATCACTTTGGTTTAGGTGTGGCTCTTGTTTAAAAGTATTTTAAGTGCTGTTTCATGATATAATCTAAAAGAACTTTTCCTTTAATGTGAAAGTTAGTTCATTAATAATTATTTATGTAACAGTTTTCTACTTTTCTTTTAAACAGCCACCATTAAAGTTCACTTAGGGGTTGGGCTAATTTGGATTCCAGAACTTTTAAATTCATTTTCTTTCTCCCAAAGTATTCATTATTTCTGCTTAACACTGCATTGCAGAGAAACAATGTATACTGAAAAAGAATATGGCACACAGAAGGAAATAACACTGAGACAAGCAGTATCTTTAAATGTTCCTTTTCCTGGTAGGTAAGCATTAATGCCTGTGGTCTTAACACTTGCTAAGTACCTGTCTAACATCATTCTCTCCCTTCCACTTTGAGCCACCACATCAGATACGCAACATACTCCTCATAAATATTATACGACATCCAGCAAAATGCTAATTTGTATGCTTTTCAGTAAGTAAAAACAAATAATACATACACCAAGATGGCAGATACTAAAAATACTACATACCTGGCTCCAAGGTGATTTGCTAAGAATGTCAATGAATCTTTTTCAGCTCCTACACATTGGCTGAATGAAAGAACACAACCCTCTAAAGGAGTCATTCCCGCCATAACTGGAACTGGTGTGAAGAGAGGATTTGACTTTGGATCAATTAAAGTCTGGTAGTCTATACACATTACCTTTTAAAAATAAGAAAAACATCATCATCAACCTGAAATAAGCAATTAGTGGTTAACACTGGTTCAGTTACAGTGAAAAGCGATTTTATTAATATAAATGTGTATATGCTCATTCACAATACATTTAAAATTATAATATTAAAATGTACCAGTCATTATATAGGATATTAAAATCAGATTTATCATTGAATTTCCTAAATATTGCTTTAAATTTAATTTCTTCCTATGTAGTTATCATTTTTCCTCTTAAGTCTTGGAAAGTTGAAAAAGTCAATGGTTGAAATTATCATTGATAAGCCAACAAGATGCAATAATACATAAGTGCATGTCATGCTTTGGTAGTAAAAAAACAGGGAAAACCTAAATATAAGAAGACCTGGAGTCACTTTCCTAGGAAAGAATGCTGCTGATGTAGCCCCTCTATTCTACCAGGATTAGGATCAAGAAGCTTGCATATTTTGTTATTGATAATTTCCTTTACTAAAAGCAAAATCCAGACAGTGCCCAAACCCAAATACCAATCTACGGAAACTAAAGTGCCAAAGATGTATAGCTTCCGACACCCTTCAATACTACATTTGAACTGATGCGGTGTTTTCTTACCAGCCATGTGTTTGTTACAACTTCCCCCACAGTCGCCTGTACTTCACATCCCAGCAGAGGAACCACAGCATAATCAGCAACAACTCTGCTCTGAAGGGACACAATTTTTCCAGCATTTTCTCTTATGATGGTTGCAATATTAGATTGATTTTCATTACTAAAACCCAAAACTAGGAAACTCTTTTGGCTAAATAAACCTTCTTCAGTAATTGTAGAAACATCAGGGAGGCAATGACTGATGGAAGACTGGTGTTCTTGAAGAGAAATATGAGTAGAATCATTACGGGGCTCCACATGAGTAGAGTCACTACCGAGTCCAACTTCAGACTTGGCAACTTCAACTGGAAAAGAAAAAGAAACATTTTCTAACAGGTAATTTACTTTATAAAGTTTATCTCCTAGTAAGGATATAAAGGTAACAGGGAGCCTGAGAACTGTGACCACACTTACAAAACTAAGGCTTTATAAGTATACAATGAAGAAAGAATATGACCTATCCCATCCTCTGTGTTCCCAAGACAGCAATGAGTATTACCATCCTCGGATAAGAGCAATCATGTTAGTATTCTAGTATTCCTAGTGTACTAGAAAATTATGAGGCTCCAGTAACTCGAACTGACAATGACACCCTACTCCAGTACTCTTGCCTGGAAAATCCCATGGATGGAGGAGCCTAGTGGGCTGCAGTCCATGGGGTCGCTAGGAGTCGGACACGACTGAGTGACTTCACTTTCACTTTTCACTTTCATGCATTGGAGAAGGAAATGGCAACCCACTCCAGTGTTCTTGCCTGGAGAATCCCAGGGACGGGGGAGCCTGGTGGGCTGCCGTCTATGGGGTCGCACAGAGTTGGACACGACTGAAGTGACTTAGCAGTAGCAGTAACTTGAAAATTATGAAGCTCCAATAACTCCACAAGGGGCTTCCCTTGTGGCTCCGCTGGTAAAGACTCTGCCTGTAGGGCAGGAGACCTGAATTCAGTCCCTGGGGGGGGAAGATCTGGAGGAGGGAAAGGCCACCCATTCCAGTATTCTGGCCTGGAGAATTCCATGGAGAGTCCATGGGGTCACAAAGAGTCAAACACCACTGAGCAACTTTCAGAATTGTCCAAGCCCTGCTTCCTGGGATTCCAACAGCCTGAAGGCTATTCAAAGATTCTTTTCTATTTACATAGAGTTAGTTGCTCAGCTATGTCTGACTCTTTGTGACCCCATGTACTACAGCCTGCCAGGCTTCTCTGTCCATGGGATTCTCCAGACAAGAACACTGGAGTGAGATGCCATTTCCTTCTGGGGATTTTCCCGACCCAAGAAATTGAACCTGGGTCTCCCACATTCCAGGGAGATTCTTTACCATCAGAGCCACCAGGGACATAGGCACTGTACTTAAGTGCTTTTCGTGCATGTAATTAATGCTTATGATAATATAAGGCTAGTTCTATTGCTGTATCTACACCCATCCTTCAAGAAGAATGTCAGGTCTAAACAGGTTATGTAATTTCTCTAAGGTCACACAGTTATTAGCTGGCAGAAATGAGATATAAACCAAAGTTTGTCTGACTGCAGGGTCCATAACATTA
Organism: Bubalus kerabau; assembly: GCF_029407905.1. NCBI lineage: Eukaryota > Metazoa > Chordata > Mammalia > Artiodactyla > Bovidae > Bubalus > Bubalus kerabau. The sequence continues at coordinate 182,073,053 of NC_073625.1, read as the reverse complement.
TGTTATAGTTGTTCTAGTTGCTAAGTCGTGTCCCACTCTCTTCTGACTCCATGGACTGTAGCCAGCCAGGATCCTCTCTCCATAGGATTTCCCAGGCAAAAACACTGAAGTGGGTTGCCATTTCCTTCTCCAGGGGATCTTCCTGACCTAGGGATTGAACCCACATCTCCTGCACAGCAGGCGGATTCTTTACTGCTGAGCCACCAGGGAAGCCAACTTCTTATTTCTATCCTCATCTCCAACAGGCAGGACTCTCTTCATTTTAATTACTGTATATGGGTGTGTGTATGTGTGTGTATATATATATATATAAATGATTCTTTACACTTTTAAACTAATTACTGTATATACACATTCATACAGTCATTAGTTGAAAAGTGAAAAATTATGCTTATTGGAGAAAAGTATATATAAAGTGTGCATATATATATATATATATATAAAATAAAGTGTATATACACACTTTAATTTCTACTTAATGCAAGTATATAAATTGCTCTGAGACTCTGAAGAAGCTGTTCTGTCTAGAGCATTTACTGATCAGTAAGTCAGGAGACTCTCTGACCCTCAGTTTGATACTGTAAGGAATAAAGAGTAACAGTGTATCTATAATTTAGAGGGATGTATTGCCAATGGCTCAGCAGGTAAAGAATCTGCCTGCAATGCAGGAGATGGAGGAGACTAGGGTTTAATCCTGGGTCAGGAAGTTCCCCTGGAGGAGGAAATGGCTACTCACTCCAATATTCTTGCCTGAAAAATGCCAGGAAAAAGGAGCCTGGAAGGCCACAGTCTAAAGGGTCACAAAGAATCAGACATGACTAAGCACACATGAGGATGAATAAGCCTAGATGGAAATAAAGGTGACATGATACTATAAAACATTTAGAAAGCAGTTTTAAAATGTATAATATAAAATGTAAAAACAAATTTTTTCTTGCATTAAAACTGCTCACAATCACATCTAGGAGGAAGAAAACAACTTCATTTGATGTTTCTGTGTAATTGGTGAGGTGTAAGAACAAAGAAACCAGGGGGAATTTTAGAAGACTACAGTAAAAACTGGAGAAGGAAATGGTAACCCACTTCAGTCTTCTTGCCTGGAAAATTCCACAGACAGAGGAGCCTGGTGGGCTACAGTCCATGGGGTCGCAGAGTTGGCCATGACTGAATACATCAGTACATACTATAAAAACAAACTAGAAATACTATGTTCTTCTAAATCATAAGTAAAACCCTGAAGTTATTAAAGGTTCAGAATAAAATAACACATTTTATAGCAGTTCATTTACTAATAGAACCCTCTTTTCAAATAGATGTCATTCGGAAGCCCAACAGACTCTTTTTGATAGCTTTTTCAACATGAAGTAAACACTTAATTACATTCTTTCAAAGGTACTTGGGGATTCACTGAGATTTACTATCACCAAATCCTTTCAAAGTCAGTACACTACTAGCTGCTTCAGAAAGGAAGATTTGAGAAACTAATTGCCTTACTCCAACAACCACCCTTGTTGAAGGATAGCGCATAAAACTGCTTCCAGTCAATAGGTGGTCTTTTTGTACTAAAACATCCTAAAAAATTAGGATGATCTAATATGATACACTACTAAAGCATAAGCAAATGGTCTGACAAAAATCATTTTGCAGAACAACATGAACAGTGTGGATTATTAAATATTGTTTTAAGCTAAAAAAAAAAAAGGAAAATTGAAATTCTCTAAAAATATGTCAAAAATAAATAAATAAAAATATGGCCAGCTAGACATGCAGAACCCTCTCACCATAAAACACCTAAAAATAGAGGATGAAATATTAAAGTATCATTATAAATGCAAAGCTGAGTTTGCAAAAAAGCAAGGTAAATTCTCAAACTAAAAATGAAGTGGTAGCATGAATCCAGAGCATTAAGTAATCACTAAAGGTTAACAATTACCATCTATTTTGGCGGTGACCAACACCCTTAGGATCTAAGGATGTCACGTGGAGGGACAGAAGTCAAGCCTTTTATCCCACACTAATTAGAGGTGGGGCAGAGTATACCCTTCCACTCAGAAACCCTAAAGGAAGATGCCTTCAGCAAAAATGTCTATCAAAAACCAATCAACCACCACCACGTTCACCTTGCAAAAAGAGATGAGAAGTACACGATTTTGGCTTTTAGGGGGTGGGGGGCGGGTGGTTGTCAACACATCTCTCTTGGGAATCTGTCATCATAGGCTGGTCCTCAGAGTAGGTTAGGGCCTGATGGTCCAAAAACATCCAGCTAATAAGTAACTTAGGGGTGTCCTAAGTTGGGAAATTCCTAGGCTCCTGGCAGGTTTAAACATAAACTTTATCTGGAGGACCAAATTCTCTTCCCAGGCTTCTTAGAACCTCTAGTCCTAACGAGAAAGAGTTTATATAATAAATATCACAAAACACATGAGGAAGCCAAGCATCATGAACAACAATCAAGAGAACTACCCCTGTTCTTCATTCAGATGTTGCAACAGGTTTAAAATGTCTCAAGAAATAAAGCAAAAAACCCCCACAAATACAGAACAACACACTACTGAAAGAACTAGGACTTCTATGAACTGAAAAAATACTGAAAGTGAAAGTTTAATGGATGGGTTAAACATATTAGGCAATAGCTAAACAGAAAAATAGTGTTTTAGAAGGAAAATCTGAAGAAATTACATATAATAAATAATAAACAAAAAGATGAAATTAGAAGGACAGATTAAGGACACAGAGCTAAAGGGGAGTTACAAATACAGAGAATGAAGGAAAGCAATATTTGAACACATAATAGATGAAAAATTTTTAAAAACTAATAAAGGAAAAAAAAATCACTAATTCTCTGATTCAAAAAGTACAATGATATGCAAATAAGACAGATAAATGGTAAAACTCCAGGACACAAAAAATAAAAGGTATTAAAAATAGAGAAAAAAGATGCTGCTGCTGTTTAGCCACTAAGCTGTATCAGACTCTTTTGCGACTCCATAGACTGCAGCCTGCCAAGTTCCTCTACCCATGGAATTTTGCAGGCATAAACACTGGAGCAGGTTGCCATCTGGTACTTCAGGGGAACTTCCCAACTCAGGGATCAAACCCTCATCTCTTGTGTCTCTTGCACCGGCAGGTGGATTCTTAACCATTAGCACCACCAAACAGAGAAAAAAAGATTTCCTACAAAAGAATGACAAGTAAGCTGACATCTGGCTTCTTAATTAGCAGTCATGGAAACAGATGACAAAGAAAAAATACCTCCCAAGAGCTCTGACAAATTAACTGTCTAGAACTGTCTTTTAAGGACAAGGGCAAAATAAAGACATTAACAGAAACTGAAGAAATTTCCAAAAGATACATCTTAAAAAAGAAAATTATTCCAAAGGAGAGAGATCAAATGCAATAAGGAATCAGGAGCAAAGAAGTAGCTAAATATGCTGGTAAATCAAAACAATTACTGAATATAGAAAAAAAACAATGCCTAATTGTGAGATTAAAGGACAATGAAAATACAAGACGAAATCACATAGCTGAATATATTAATGAGTGCATGTGTAGAGAGTATGGTGGTAGTGATGCTGAAGATAAACGTTATAAGGTTCTTAAATTATTCACAAGAAAGACAAAAATTCTAATTAATTTTAAATTTTAAGCTATGATGTGCGTTAGATTTTCAAGGGTAAACACTGAAAACATAAAATTGAATATATAAGCTTCCAAATCAGTAGAGGGAAAGATGCAGAGTTGGAAGTGTGATCTGGGGAAGGAAAAGGCAAGCTCAACCCATCCAAAAGACAAAAATGTTAAAAAAAACAAACGAAAAACAAGGAAGCATGGAAAAAAGGGACAAATAGCACAGAACAAGAGGGTAGAAAATAATCGAAATATATCACAAATAACAATAAATGTAAATCAACCAATTTTCAATTAAAAGAAAGTCATACTAAAAAAATACCTATGTGAAACAGGCATAGGTGTTTTAATTTCAGATAAAATAGATCTTAAGTAAAAGAAAAATTAGGAAAATGAGGATCACCATGTAATAAGACTTCAAAATACACACAAAAGAACTGAATGTGACAGAACTGCATGGAAAAAGTGACAGTCACCATTACAATAGAGGAGTTTAACATCTATTTCATTAATGCATAGATAGAACTGACAAAACTTGATTACATCATATAAATGTATAGAAATTTCCAAATAATCATAGAAAACATTTTTCTGAGGCACAGAAAAACATTTACAAAAACGACTTCCTAAACACCTCACAGACCAAATATATGATAAAATTAGAAAATATTTAGAATGGAATTATTTTGGCGACCTGATGCAAAGAATAGACTCATTAGAAAAGACCCTGAAGCTGGGGAAAATTAGAGGTAAAAAGAGAAAGGTGCAGCAGAGGATGAGATGGCTAGATAGCATCACTGACTTAATGGATACGAGTTTGAGCAAACTCCAGGAGATAGTGAATGACAGGAAAGTCTGGAGTGTGCAGTCCATGGGGTGGCAGAGTCAGACATGACTCTGCGAGTGAGTAACAACAATAACAAATTACAAAAATTCTACATAAAAGATCTTTTGGGACTTCCCTGGCAGTAAAGTAGATAAGAATCCGCCTGCCAAAGCAGGGGACATGGGTCTGATGCCCGGTCTGGGAAGAGCCCACATGCTGTGGGCAACTAAAGCCCATGTGCCACAACTACTGAGCCCATGCCACAACTACTAGGACCCAAGAGCTCTAGAGCCTGTGCTCCACAGAAGTCACCATAAGGAGGAGGCCATGCACGGAAATGAAAGGCCTGTGCACCGCAACTAGAGCAGCCTTTGCTCTCCAAAGCTAGAGAAAGCCCGTGTGCAGCAATGAAGACCCAGTGCAATCAAAACATAAAATAATTAAAAAAAAAATCTTTTGAAATACAACTAGTTGAGTGAGTACTTTCAGAGAAATCTATTGACATACTTAGATAAAAAGACTACCAAAAAAAGAAAGCAAATTGTGCAACTCAAGAAATCAGAAGAAAAAAAAGAATAAATTTATGAATGAAGTTAGTTTCCTAAAACGACTATTAAAATGAGCCATTAAGCTTCCTAGAAAACACAGCTTACAAAAATTGATTCAGAAAAAAACAGAACTGAACAGTCTTATATCCATTAAGTGAATTAGTACTATAAAATTTTCCTACAAAGAAACACTAGGCCCAGATAGATAAGTTTCATCACACATTCAAGGATAGGGAACCCCAATGTTACACAAACTCTGAGATTTAAAAAAAAGGAAAAATAACCCCACAATCTACCACAAAGATTTTTTTTAAAAATAAAGAATAATCCCCAATCCACTCAATTAATAACACAATCCAACAAAGATAACAGAAAAAGGAAAAGTACAGGCCAGTATCACACTGAGTAGATAAAAGCCTAAATCAAATATTAGCAAACTAAATATAGTAATGTGTAAAAAAGATGAATATATCACATCCAGAAGAATTTACACTTGATTTGACAATATAAAATCTACTGATACGATTTATCACACCAAGAAGGAAAAACCATATGATAATTCCAATGAACAGAGGAAAAGTATGTAATACCCAGATCAAAGCTCTAATGAATAAAAACAAAACTTTTACGAGAAAACATACGAGAAAGTTTCATGACTAGCTTTTGTAATGATTTCTTAATTATGACACCAAAAATACAGGCAATGAGAAAAAAACAGATAAACTGGACTTCATCACAATTAAAACTTCCATCTACCAAAGAACACAAAGTGAAAATGCTACCCAAAGAAGGGGGAAAATATATACAAATCAAATAACTGATAAGAGATCAATATTCAGAATATATAAAGAACTCCTACTACTCAGGAACAAAAAACAGTCAACCCGATTGAATAAACATTTCTCCAAAGAAGATATATAGATGGCCAATAAGAGCAGGAAATGATGCACAACATCACTAATCAGGGAAATGAAAATCAAAACCATCAGTGAGATATCACTTCAAATCCGCTAGGATGACTTTTATATGAAAAAAAAAAAAGGAAATACAGAATGTTCTAAGGATATAGAGAAACTAGAACCTTTGTGCACAGCTGGTGAAGACGTAAAGTAATTCAGCACTGTGGAAAACAGCAAGATAGTTTCCCAAAAAGTTAAACATAGAATCACCATGACTTATCAATTCCACCTCTGAGACTATATCTAAAAGAACTGAAAGCAGGAACTTGAACAGGTATCTGTACACCAATGTTCATACACCATAATTTACAACAGCCAAAGGTAGAGACAACTCAAGTGTCCATCAACAGAAAATGGAACAGACAATTCCAACATACAGTGGAGTATTATTCAACTTTAATAAGGAGTGATATTCTGACACATGCTAAAACATGGCCTTGAGGACATAATGCTAAGTGAAATAAGCCAGACACAAAAGGTATTGTCTTGAGTCCATGTATATGAGGTACCTAGAATAGTCAAATTCATAGAGACAGAAATATAATGGTGGATGCCCGGAAACGGGCTGGAGGAATATAGAGTTACTGTTTAAGGCCTGTAAAGTTTCAGTTTGGGAAGATAAAGTTCTGGCATAGATGGTAATGATGGTGGCAAAACTATGTGAATATAATTGATACCACTGAACCGTATATCTAAGGATGGTTAAAATGGTCAATTTTACGTCAGGCATATTTTACCACAATTTTTAAAAACTCAATACCCAAAATGTTCTTATTCAAAATGTTTTATTCTTATATACCAGTAAAATATAATTTTAAGAATTAAAATATCAAATGAACAGACACAAAACACAAAAAATTAGGGATAGTTGTAACACAGCATGTCTAATATCTTATGACTCCAGTTATACTTTATTGAAAAACATAAACTGTATGCTGATATTCCATATTTATGGATAGGAAGATCTTTTTATTGTAAAGATGTCAATCCTGCTCCAAATAATTTTAGTACAATCCCAACCAAATTCCCATACAGATTTATTCAAACTGACAAATTAATTTTAAAAATTTATTTAGAAGCAAAAGTTCAAGAATAGGTAAGAAACTTTTGTAAAGAAAACTGGAGGGCCTTGACATTTCAGATATCAAAACATTACAAAAGCTATTAAAATAAGATGGTTTATCAGTGAAGTATCTCAATGGAACAGAATAAAAAGCCTAAACACAGATCCCCACTTAACAGACCCTTAATAAATGACAGGGGCAACAGGGCAAATTAGTAGATAAAGGATGGCCTATTCAGAAAAGTCTGAGAATAAGTGATTATTTACACTGATAATTTGAATGCTTCTTATCAAACGCAAAAATCAACCCCATGTGGACTGAAGATGAAATGTCAAAAAGCAAAACTTTAAGACTTTTAAATACAACTTTATGACTTTCAGATAGGAAAACTTACATAAAACAGAAAAACACAAACCATGAATAATGGATTAAAAAGCCTACTTTACAGGAAACTCAAACAGGGGCTCTGTATCAACCTAGAGGGGTGGAATGGAGATGGAGATGGGAGGGAGTTTCAAAAGGGAGGGAATATATGTATACATATGGCTGATTCATGTCGTTTGACAGAAAACAGCAAAACTGTGTAAAGTGATTATTCTTCAATAAAAAATAAATTAATTAAAACAAAATTATAGCCAAATAACACTCAAAAAGATGCTCTACCTTATTAGCAATGTTATAAAATTAAAACCACAATGAGATCCCACTCTACACCCATCAAATTAATAAGAATTTCAAGCCTTATGAGAAATACTAAATGTTAAAAGGATGTGCAACAACAGGAACACTTACTATTGTTCTAGTATAAAGTGGTAAACTAAAACACTCCAGAAAGCAATACGCTTTATGTAAGAAAGTGGAAGACATACTTATCCCAGGAATCAGTCATCCCACCCTAGAGAAATTCTTGTTCACGTGCAGAGACACACAAGAACAATTTCAGCAGTACTGTTTGTTATTAGAAAACAAAACAAAAAAACCACAATAAAAATCTCCTCAGGAAGGGCAATAGATAAACTATGACATGTTCACATACCAGTGTGATATATTCATAACCAGTTACTAGGATAAGATGAGTATCTTGCATGTTTAGGGTAGGGTAGCAAAAGAGTACATATCATGTATGATTTATGTAAGTTAAAATACACACAAAACAAAAAAGTGTGTATATTACTTACAGATATATATATGTTATAAACTACTAAGAAAATGAGGATGGATTCACAGGAGAATTTTGACCAAGCAGAATATCCTATAGTTTTTAAACAGTTAGATTAGTAGTATATGGTTATTTGTTAAATTATTCTTTATATCTTTTTGGATGTATTAAATACTTTATAATAAAAAGTATTTAAAAAGTAGAAATGCTGTTTACAACTTTTCACTGGCAATTGTGTTTAGCACACTGAGAAGACTACATCCTGAGACAGTAGTCTACAGTGCAGCATTATACTCATTAAAGCTACAATTACAAACTGAGAGGCATTTGTTATAAGGTTAAAATACCTTGTAACAAATACCTTGCCGGACTAGATGACGCACAAGCTGGAAACAAGACTGCCGGGAAAAATACCAATAACCTCAGATATGGAGATGACACCACCCTTATGGCAGAAAGCAAAGAGGAACAAAGCCTCTTGATGAAAGTGAAAGAGGAGAGTGAAAAAGCTGGCTTAAAACTCAACATTCAAAAAACTAAGATCATGGCATGGCATCTGGTCCCATCACTTCACGGCCAATAGATGGGCAAACAATAGAAACAGTGACAGACTTTATTTTCTTGGTTCCAAAATCTCTGCATATGGTGACTGCAGCCATGAAATTAAAAAAGACACTTGCTCCTTGGAAGAAAAGCTATGACCAACCTCGACAGCATATAAAAAAGCAGAGACATTACCAAAGGTCCATATAGTCAAAGCTATGGTTTTTCCAGTAGTCATGTATGGATGTGAGGGCTGGACCATAAAAAGAATTGATGCTTTTGAACTGTGGCATTGGAGAAGACTCTTGAGAGTCCCTTGGACTGAAAGGAGATCAAACCAGCCTGAACAAAGGAAATCAGTCCTGAATATTCATTGGAACGACTGATGCTGAAACTCCAATCCTTTGGCTACCTGATACAAAGAACTGACTCATTGGAAAAGAGCCTGATGCTGGGAAAGATTGAAGGTGGGAGGAGAAGTCGGCAACAGAGGATGAGATGGTTGGATGGCATCACCAACTCGATGGACATGAGTTTGAGCAAGCTTCAGGAGTTGGTGATGAACAGCGAAGCCTCACGTGCTGCAGTCCATGGGGTTGCAAAGAGTCAAACACAACTGAGCATCTGAACTGAATTGACCCCTGTAATAAACTCAGGATGTTACAAACACACAAACCAAGTGACAGTATTTAAAAACCAGACCTAAGAGGTACAGGTGAATTGAAGAGAAAAAAGGGACTCAGAAAGTCTAGAATCTCTTAGCCCTGCCTGCTTAAAAAAAAAAAAAAAGTAACAGAAATAAAACTTCAAGGGAAGAAAGAGGTTAGTATAACCTAAATTCTAAAGAACCTGGCAGAAATCACATAAGTATGTATTCTGCCACCAAAATGTTTAATGACTGTTAACACTGGTCATTCTTTCTTACCTACTGTGGGGTTATTAGTCTGATACTGAGAGAGCAGATCTTCATCAGCTTGCTCACGCTTTTCCTCAGGAGCAAAGTCATTCTTAGAGAAGCTGCTGTTCTTCCTTTTTAAAAGGGCTGTTTTACTTTCAGGTGGATCTGAAACTGGAATTTCCACTGGCTGGTAGTTAACGTGGATGTATGACTCTTCAGGAAGCATGTAGCCTTTACTAAAACACTCTAGCAACCATTTTACTCCCACTACATGCGGCCTACAAAAACAGTACAGTTATATATTAGTTTAAACCATAAATACCATTATCCCATGTGCCATGCAGTTTCCATAACTGCCAGGATATGCAATTTTAAGGAAAATCATTACAGAGTAGAAATTGCTTTGAATTAAAAACTGAAAAAACCTGTGGGCTGATTTATCCCAAAACTGCTTCAATTCATCATCATCATCTCCCACAATAACATGAGTTACATCTTCATTGAGCTGATTAAAACGAACTCCACCTCCACTGTTAATAAGTCTTCTCAGTTTATCTAGCTTTCTGCCATTAAAACCGCAAAGATAGATCTGCAATGAAAAAAAAAATTGGCTTTAGATTAACACATTTAAAATGGCCTATTTCTCTCAATAGAAATCTATTTATTCAAAGTGTGTATCTAAACCCATTACGTGTAAATAAGGCAACCTTTATATTTACATTTTAAATACATTAAGAAGTATATTCTGAAACTTTGACTTCTAAAGAATTCTTAAATTTTATCACTTCTTCACAATCCCATAACATTATTACCCAATACTGATAAGTACTGAGGCTTTAAAAAGAAACCAGAATAATTCAAGTATCTTCTGAATATTAGTGCATAGCAATTTCTAAAATGTAGGTAGCTTCTTAACCTGGTCTTGCTACTTGTAAATTTCAAAGTAATTACTGAAATAAACTGGAGTTAAATATGTGAATTCAGAAAATCTAGGTTTAAATTTTGGGTCGGCTGCCAATGATTAACCATACGACCACTTCAACATACTAGGCTTTTTTTTTTTTTGGGTGGTGTGGGTCTTCGTTGCTGCACGAGGGCTTTCTTTAGTTGTGGCAGGTGGATGCTACTAGTGAGGATATGCAGGTTTCTCAGTGCAGTGGCTTCTCTTTTTGTAGGGAACAGGCTCTAGGGTGTGCAGCCTCAGCAGCTGTGACACACATGCTTAGCTGCCTGAAGGCATGGGAATCCTCAGGGTGCGAGTATGCTCAGTTTGTGTCCAAATCTTTTCGACTCTATGGACTATATGTAGCCTGCCAGGTTCGCTCCTCTGTCTATGGGATTTTACTGGCAAGAATACTGGAGTGGGTTGCCATTTCCTACTCCAGGCGATCTTCCCAACCCAGGGATCAAACTCTCGTCTCCTGCATTTTCTTCCCAGACCAGGGATCAAACCTGTGTCCTCTGCATTGGGGGGTGAATTCTTAACGATTAGACTACCAAGCAAGTTCGACTTAGACTATTTAAATCCATTTTCTTCCTTATATACTGAAATACAGTTTTCCTAGTTGATTAAACAAAAAAAAATTAGGTCAAAGAGCTAAACACAATGCTTTGAGGATGAAACATATTCAGTAACTTATTTTTAACTACCAATATGTGCACATGTGAGATGTGAGAATTGGACTATAAAGAAAGCTGAGCACCAAAGAATTGTTGCTTTTGAACTGTGGTGTTGGAGAAGACCCTTGAGAGTCCCTTGGACCGCAAGGAGATCCAATCAGTCAATCCTAAAGGAGATCAGTCCTGAATATTCATTGGAAGGACCGATGTTGAAGCTGTGCGAAGAACTAACTCACTGGAAAAGACTATGGTACTGGAAAAGACTATGGTACTGGGAAAGACTGAAAGCAGGAGAAGGGGACGACAGAGGATGAGATGGCTGGATGGCATCACCGACTCAATGGACATGAGTTTGGGTAAACTCTGGGAGTTGGTGATGGACAGGGAGGCCTGGTGTGCTATAGTCCATGGGGACACCAAGAGTTGGACGTGACTGAGAGACTGAACTGAACTGAAACCAGTTTAATCAATATTACTATATTGTATCTTCTTCATCTCTATTTTACAAAATGGATCTTTTAAAAATGTCTTAATCTATTCCAAACTGCATTTATATCCCAAAGTAAATAACCTCCATCACTAGATTACATTTTAACAAAAATGAGTAATCATACATTTCCTATAAGAATAATTAAGTCACATTCAGAATTAGTAGAGTCTATATAAAAGATTACACAACACCTCCTATTCTGTTAATAAACTGTTAAGTTTTAAAAGTATAGAAAGGAAGGTAATGTGCCCAATTTCCTGAAGAATAAAATAAGAAAGTTAAGTCTTTGCTACTCCTTGAGAATTAGTGCATAGCCTATTCATTCTACAAGCAAGAAATACACTAAGTATTTAGTTCTAAAAGATATATATGATGCTCCCATCAAGGCACTTATTAGACAGTTACTCAGACACTAAAAAATTAAATAGCCCAAGAGATATTAAACAAAGTGGTATACCTAACCTTTAGAAATACAGGCTTTGGAATAGACAGCTTGTTACTTTCTGTGAGATTCTGGACAAGAACTTTAATCCTCCAAGTTTCAGCCTTAATAATATCCATTTGAGTTATTTGTGGGAATTAAATGGGATTATATATGACATACTAACATGTATATGAAATAATTAGCACACTGTCTCAATTATAAACAGTAAATGACAATTATAAATAAAAATCCATTAAGTGGTTCAGAAACTAAATGCTCTCAAAATACAGTAGATGGGACTTCCCTGGTGGTCCAGTGGTTAAGAATCCATACTGCTAATGCAGGGGACAGGGATTCGATCCCTGGTCTAAAAGATTCACATGCCGCAGAGTAACTAACTCTATTTACCCCAAACACTGAGCCCGTGTGCTACAACTACCAAAGCCTGTGCTCCTAGAGCCCAGGCTCTGCAACGAGAGAAGACACTACAGTGAACCACAGCCCCTGCTTGAAGCAATTAGACAACGCCTGAGCACAGCAATGAAGATCCAATGCAGCCAAAAAAACCCCACAATACATGGGAAGATTAAGGTAGTTAGGAGGGTTCAAAAAAGACTTGAAAAATGATATGAAGTTTAATGGATGACATATAAAGGTACATCCCAGGCAAAGAGACCCTAATAGCTAAAAGACAAACAAGGCGTAATGAGTGCATTTGCTTAGCTTGAGTGGTGGGCTTCTGTAGGTAAGGAGCAAGCCCAACTCTGAAGGGTCTTCACAGTGAAGCTACAAGTACCAACGTGTATTATCACTTAGTGCATTACACAATAAAGACATACCCGACAACCATCTAATAAATCTTCAGGTGCCTGAAATGCACTGACATCCAAATTTTCCAGATTTTCAATTGTAGGTTCCAGTTTGCTATTAACTGAATTACATATTGATTCATTTATGCAGCTTGCATTGATGTTGGAAATATGGCTGACATCTGAAAGAGTACGACCTACATATTAAAAACAAAGATGCATAAATTTATGGAAATAAAATAACTAATTACATATTTCTCTATAGGTGAACTTTTCTTATACCAGAAGAATCATGAACAATTTCTAAAGTAAAATTTAAATGGTTTTACTGAAATCTTGGGGGCCAAGTATGAAAAGGGAAAATGAATCTAATTAAGGTTCATTTTAATTAAAATATACTTAATATATTCTCTTAATAGTGACTGGCTTCCAATAAAAATCTGAAGTTGCTGACTTCAAGGTCCAGGAAGGTTATATTTGGAAAAAAATTGGTAACATTTGTTATATTGCCAACGACAAGTATACATGGTACTTCCAAAACAGAAATGGTTTTTAAATTTTATATGAATACAGATGATCTATAACAACTGTAGCAAACTAATAAAGAAATAGGACTAATATCCACATGCCAGTCAAGTTTTAAAAACTTAATTCTCTTCTTTTAAGTCTTTATTAATATTCTTAATTTCTTTAACCATCTTGTGCATTATATAAGGATATGAAAGAAAGTAGGTATTCATTAGAAAAAGAAATAGCAGAAGTTCTGGACTAATTTTTTTTAATATGATTTGGTTATTTTATTATACAATTATACCTGGAAACAAAGTAAGAAAAGATAGAATTCTCTACTGTATCTCATTGATCCTATTAACAAATTAATCCTTACACAGAAAACTGTCCTAAAAATGACTGCTTAATCCCAAAGAGACTTACTATCAATTGTGTTGATCTGGCCAGTAGGAGTTGAAGTATCAGGCATACTCTTTGCTTCTGATCTAGGCTCTGTCTTGTATATGGATTCATCCTGACAAAAACCTTTCTCAACACTGTCAAAAAACCACTGCGTGGTCACACAGTGTACATTCCATCTCTTGGCACATTCATATTTTTGACCTATTATGTCAATTAAAAAAGAGAGAAATGCAAGCCATTAAAATCCATCTTTGCAGAAATATTTATATGAAAGCTTATGAAAAAAATTCACCTGAAACAAAATTAAAATTACCAGCAATTATTCTTAAACAGTATGCTATACAGTGTATTAAAAGGCAATATATTAGGTTATTATCCAATTATATTTTATGTGTGTTGTGTTAAATACACATGCTATGTGAGGGGTTTATCTTTTACAAAATTGCAGAGACAGAAGCCATTATTGGGGTAACTGAAATAAAATTTCTGAATATAGCTTCCATCTCTTAAGTTCTTTAAACCAGCTTCTTAATCTGTAACATGTGGATAACTCACAGAATTTAGTGGTTTTACACTTTTCACTTTTAAACTAATTACTGTGTGTATATATACATATACATATATTTATGAGTATATATACTTCAATTCCTACTTAACACAAGTATTTAAATTGCTTTGACACTCTGAAGAAACCGTTCTATCTAAATCAGTTTCTGCTCAGGAGACTCTGACCCTCAGTTTCATACTATAAGCAATAGGGTTAAGGCATAACAGTATATTTATAATTTATAGAGATATATGAGGATGAATAAGCTTAGATGGAAACAAAGGTGACATGATACAATAAAACATTTTGGAAAGTAGTTTCAAAATACGTATTTCTAATATAAAATGTAAAAATTTTTTTTGCAATTACAGTTGTTCACAATCACACCTAGGAAGAAAAAAACAACATTGATATCTAGGTAAAAACTCTCTGTGTAGGTAAAAAGAGACAATAAAAATGTTAATACAACTCTGTTCTCATCGATTTTTATATATTTTCAGAGAATCAGTAAAAATATTCTCCAGAATAGTTATAATGGTTACAGAACACCAAAATTAATTGCAATTTTAAGGAACTCTTTTTCCTGGTAATATATTTTTCTTTTAGTAGTTTCATGTTCTTCAAGGTGTATCTTCAAGTTAAAACTTGTAGTTTACTCAGTAAGGATAATTCATTCAATTAAAAATGAAGCCAAGCCTTTAAAATGTATTATTAGAGGGCTTCCCAGATGGCTTGTGGTAAAGAATCTACCTGCCAATGCAGGAGACACAGGTTCAATCTCTAGTCTAGGAAGATCCCACATGCTGTGAAACAACTAAACCCATGAACCACAACTATTGAGCCTGAGCCCGGGAACTGCAAGTACTAAAGCCCACATACCCTAGAGCCCGTGCCACTTAACTAGAGAAACCACTCCAACTAGAGAGCAGCCCTTACTTGCTGCAACTAGAGAAAAGCCTGTGCATCAACAAGACCCAGTAGAGCCAAAAATAAAAAAGAAATGTGCATGTTTATGAAATATTAGAAGTAAAAGATATTCTATCATCTATTTGGGAAACAGTTTTACCTTTTGGTTCTTGCACAATGAGGTGTGTACACTCATTCATTTTCAACTGCCCCATGTACTGTCCTCCATGCTTTACTGTGAGCTGCTGAACTGATTTCCTGTCTAAGGTACATAAGCCAGTCACACAGATTATGCAACCAAGAAAAATAGGACACTTGAAGTCTTCCATGTTTATATCAGTATATCTAGCTATTTTCCTGGGGAAAATGAACAAAACAAAACAAAACAAAACCCCATAAATTAAGATATCAAAATACCAGGTAGTTTAAACTTTAGCAGAAGAATGACAAACAACAGAAGTAACACTGATGTTTTCCTCATTTTTTAGGAATTTGATCAATATTAAGGGAAACTGACAAGCACACTTAGAATTATACTAACTGCTCATCTAGCTCAAACCATGTCTCTAAAAAAATTAATGTTTCAGAGCCTCAAATAAAACTGTTTTAAGTGAAAAAATACATATATTTCAGTTAACTATAAATCCATGCTGGTCAAAGCAGTGCATTTTCCAAACTTATAAGTCTAAATTTCTAACTAAAAACTCAAAGGTTCTTTGGTTGCCTACTAAAAAGACAGTCTTTTAATTCTTCCATTATACTATACAAATAATAAGCAAAGATTTTTGGCAGAATGCCAACAAAAATATCATCATTTTGCTGCCCTGGTAGGTAGATGTACTGATGAAACAGGCTAGGAATGATGATGCCAATATAGAGACATGTTTAGAATATGCTGGATGGTGCTGAAAGGAAGACTGGAAAATGCCTACTTAATTTAAACAGTGGTAACTAAATACGTATTGGTTGTTAATCTAATTCTAAGGGAGACTCAATTCTATCTTTTGAAATAGGCTCTAAGCTCTATGAGGCCAGGGATGATGTCTTGTTTTGCTCTCCAGTTACCTAATGCCTAGCTCAGGACAGGTACATAAAATGGGCTTAATTAACATTTACTGAATAATTACATCTCAGTTAATGGGTTATATATTTTTATATTCAACCTTAAATATGTCCCCTTTGGGAAGAAATACAAATACCAAAGTGGCTAAAACTTATTCTCCATCCTAACATGAGGGCTGGAGAAAGAAATGGCAACCCACTCCAGTGATCTTGCCTAGAGAATCCCAGGGATGGCGGAGCCTGGTGGGCTGCTGTCTATGCGGTCGCACAAGAGTCGGACACGACTGAAGCGACTTAGCAGCAGCAGCAGCAGCAGCAACGTGAGGGCATTGTATTGAAAGATAATGCAACATAAAAGCTACAGTTGCCACACAGATTCTTTCAACTATTTTATCATTGTTCACTGCTGAAAACAATTCTATTATCAAAGAATTTATTATCTTGTAGCTAATGCTAAGTCCATAGCCCAGTCTACCTAACAACTTATACCTTGATAATAAGAACTTGTAGATTATCTTTTGTTTTCATTGGAGAAAAGAGTAATGATCCAATTTTTGTCCCAAATAACAAATCCATCAGTTCAGTTCAGTCACTCAGTTGTGTCCAACTCTTTGCAACCCCATGAATTGCAGCATGCCAAGCCTCCCTGTCCATCACCAACTCCCAGAGTTCACCCAAACGGATACCATAAACCACCCCCCATGAAAACCCAAAATATGCCAAAATGATAACATTTATTCAAATCTAGAAAATATCTAAAATATCTCTTACTTCTCCTGTGACTTCTCCCAAAGTGTTTTTATCCAAGAGGGAAGCAAAATAGGTTTCTTTAGGTTTGCAGCAACTAAGTATTTTTTGCTACCAACTTCTCCTGCAATAAGGTGAGTTACTGATATGTTAAGGTCTCTGTATACGCGTCCACCCATCATTTGTACATATTTATGAACTTCTTCCTGTAGCCCCAAAAGAAAATTATTAATACAGAATCAAACAATATTTCTTCTATTTTTAAATACAATGTCCGATAAACAGTTTGTTGTTCTTAGCTTGAACACACAAATATTTCTCATCACAAGTTAAATAATTCATTAAGTTACTTTTTAGAAGATAAATATAAAGTATAAATTTTAGAATCACCTTTATGCACGTTATTTTCCTATGTTTATCTTTTGCAACTCCATGAATTTAACTATTTTTCTTCTACAGTGAACACTATATATTTTAATATACTATGAAGGACTGATGTTGAAGCTGAAACTCCAATACTTTAGCCACCTGATGTGAAGAGCTGACTCATTTGAAAAGACCCTGATGCTGGCAAAGACTGAAGACAGGAGGAGGGGATGACAGAAGATGAGATGGTTGGGTGGCATCACCGACTCAATAGACATGAGTTTTGGGTAAACACCAGGAGCTGGTAATGGACAGGGAGGCCTGACATGCTGCAGTCCAGGGGGTCACAAAGAGTCGGACATGTCTGAGCGACTGAACTGAACTGATGCCCATACTTAAAATATACAAATTACATATAGAATACAGAAAAAATATGTGTAAATCTCAAAAGATTAACTATGGTGGAAAAAGGTGACTCAAAGACAAATTTATTGATTATACAGAGAAAAAAGTGAGTTTCCTTTTAAAAACAAAACAAAAAATTTTAAGTAGCCAGTTTGCAATAGAAGAGTCCACTGCTTTCAATTTTGAAGAGAAAGCCTTTGACAAAATTCAACATGCATTTATGATAAAAACTCTCCAGAAAGCAAGCACAGAAGGAACATCAGTTCAGTTCAGTCGTGTCCGACTCTTTGTGACCCCATGAACCACAGCATACCAGGCCTCCCTGTCCATCACCAACTCCCAGAGTCCGCCCAAACCCATGTCCATTGAGTCGGTGATGCCATCCAACCATCTCATCCTCTGTCATCCCCTTCTCCTCTTGCCTTCAATCTCTCCCAGCATCAGGGTCTTTTCCAATGAGTCAGCTCTTCACATTAGGTGGCCAAAGGAACATACCTCAACATAATAAGAGCCATATATGATAAACCCACAGCAAACATTACCCTCAATGGTGAAAAATTGACAGCATTTCCCCTGAAGTCAGGAACAAAACAAGGGTGCCCACTCTCACCACTACTATTCAACCTAGTTTTAGAAGTTTTAGCCACAGCAATCAGAAAAGAAAAAGGAATAAAAGGAATCCAGATTGGAAAAAGAAGACGTAAAACTCTGACTGTTTGCAGATGACATGACCCTATACATAGAAAACCTAAAGACACCACCAGAAAATTACTAGAGCTAATCAATGAATACAGTAAAGTTGCAGGATATAAAATTAACACACTGAAATCCCTTGCATTCCTATACACTAACAATGAGAAACCGAAAGAGAAATTAAGGAAACAATTCCATTCACCATTGCAACAAAAAGAATAAAATACTTAGGAATAAATCTACCTAAAGAAACAAACGGAGAAGGCAATGGCACCCCACTCCAGTACTCTTGCTTGGAAAATCCCATGGACGGAGGAGCCTGTTAGGCTGCAATCCATGGGGTTGCTAAGAGTCAGACACGACTGAGCGACTTCAGTTTCACTTTTCACTTTCATGCATTGGAGAAGGAAATGGCAACCCACTCCAGTGTTCTTGCCTGGAGAATCCCAGGGACAGGGGAGCCTGGTGGGCTGCTGTCTGTGGGGTCGCACAGAGTCGGACACAACTGAAGTGACTTAGTATAGTATAAAGAAATAAAAGACCTATATATAGAAAACTATAAAACACTGATGAAATAAATCAAAGATGACACAAACAGATGGAGAAATATACCATGTTCATGGATCAGAATAATCAATATAGTGAAAATGAGTGTATTACCCAAAGCAATCTATAGCAATCGCTATCAAGCTACCAACAGTATTTTTCAGAGAACTACAACAAATAATTTCACAATTTGTATGGAAATACAAAAAACCTCAAATAGCCAAAGCAATCTTGAGAAAGAAGAATGGAACTGGAGGAATCAATCTGCCTGACTTCAGACTATACTACAAAGCTACAGTCATCAAGACAGTATGGTACTGGCACAAAGACAGAAATATAGATCAAAGGAACAAAACAGAAAGCCCAGAGATAAACCCATGCACGTATGGACATCTTATTTTTGACAAAAGAGGCAAGAATATAAAATGGAGAAAAGACAATCTCTTTAACAAGTGGTGCTGGGAAAACTGATGAACCACTTGTAAAAGAATGAAACTACAACTTTTTGTAACACCATACACAAAAATAAACTCAAAGTGGATTAAAGATCTAAATGTTAAGACCAGAAACTATAAAACTCCTAGAGGAAAACATAGGCAAAACACTCTCTGACATAAATCACAGCAGGATCCTCTATGACCCACCTCCCAGAGTAACGGAAATAAAAGCAAAAATAAACAAATGGGACCTAATTAAAATTAAAAGCTTCTGCACAACGAAGGAAACTATAAGCAAGGTGAAAAGACAGCCTTCAGAATGGGAGAATAGCAAACGAAGCAACTGACAAAGAATTAATCTAAAAAATATACAAGCAGCTCATGCAGCTCAATTTCAGAAAAATAAACGACTCAATCAAAAAATGGGCCAAAGAACTAAACAGACATTTTCCAAAGAAGACATACAGATGGCTAACAAACACATGAAAAGATGCTCAACATCACTCATTATCAGAGAAATGCAAATCAAAACCACAATGAGGTACCATCTCACGCTGGTCAGAATGGCTGCTATCCAAAAGTCTACAAACAATAAATCCCGGAGAAGGTGCGGAGAAAAGGGAACCCTCTTACACTGTTAGTGGGAATGCAAACTAGTACAGCCACTATGGAGAACAGTGTGGAGATTCTTTAAAAAACTGGAAACAGAACTGCCATCAGATCAGATCAGATCAGTCGCTCAGTCGTGACCCAGCAATCCCACTGCTGGGCATACACACCAAGGAAACTAGAATTGAAAGAGACACGTGTACCCCAATGTTCATCGCAGCACTGTTTACAATATCCAGGACATGGAAGCAACCTAGATGTCCATCAGCAGATGAATGGATAAAAAAGCTGTGGTACATAAACACAATGGAATATTACTCAGCTATTAAAAAGAATGCATTTGAATCAGTTCTAATGAGGTGGATGAAACTGGAGCCTATTATACAGGCTATTATACAGTGTGAAGTAAGTCAGAAAGAAAAACACCAATACAGTATATTAGCACATATATACAGTATTTAGAAAGATTGTAATGATGACCCCATATGCAAGACAGCAAAAGAGACACAGATGTAAAGAAAAGACTTTTGGACTCTGTGGGAGAAGGCGAGGGTGGGATGATTTGAGGGAATAGCATTGAAACAGTACATTACCATATGTGAAACAGATTGCCAGTCCAGCTTTGATGCATGAGACAGGGTGCTCAGGGCCAGAGCACTGGGATGACCCTGAGGGATAGGATGGGGGCGGGAGGTGGGAGGGGGGTTTAGGATGGGAAACACATGTACACCCATGGCTGATTCATGTCAATGTATGGCAAAAACCACTACAATATTGTAAAGTAATGAGCCTCCAATTAAAATAAATAAATAAAAAAAGACATACAATATCATCTAGACTCTGTTACATGTCATAAACACCAAATGCAAGGTCTTTCAAAACATCCCCTACACAGTGAAAAATTAAGTGTGCAAATATATATTGACGATAATCCACTTAACACAGCAACACCTACCCTTCTGTCTTTTTCCAGGCTTGTACAAGACACGGTTACATCAGACATAACCATATTATAAACTGGATGTTCAGCTCTTGGGACACATCGCTGGTGGTGCATACAAAATATGACTACTTGAGGACCAACAATTCTGCAACCAAGCTACAAAAACAAGGAAAGATTATTAAGTAGGAAAAGATAGTTTTAGAAAATTATATTTTGTAACACTGTATTTACCAATTCTTTAGAGAAGTTGATCACTGCAGAAAACCCACCAAATTGTTAAAAAAACAAACACGTTATATAATTTCTCAGACATACCACACATTAACACACAAGCAAATCAAACGACGCAGGCTATCAAAAGAAATAAGCTCCAAAAGTTACACTCACTCTACATTGCCATTAAAATTTTAATCTCCGAAACAAAATCTTAGCAATAGGGGATATGAGTAATAGCCTTATGCCATAATATTTAGGAAACATCTACCTTTACTGTTCAAATGAAGCACCCAGCCAATAAGGCAGTGAAGTGTAAGAACCCAAATAATTCCCCTCTAAAATACCTATTATGCTACAAAAAAGCATAACCCTAGGTAGTTTCTACATTCGTTTTTAAACACTGTTCACAACTCAATGTTTTTCCAAGAAAGGCCCACAAAAACTTCTCATAAGGTATCACTTTCATTAGTAACTGAGAAAAGTTAACAATCTTGCTCAACATCAGCACATCCAGGCCAGACTAAAAAGCCTACAGTTGCCAAAGTTACCAAAACATAACTGATGTAAATGTCTACAGGGTAAATGTCCATTTCTATCTTTTTGGTCAGTCATAAGAAAACTGAGTATTCAACGCTATTGATTCTATCTGACAAGAGATGTTATTTCCAAAAGGAGAGTAAGACCAATAATGCTTTTGGCAAACATGGGCACAGACCTTCCATATACTGTATAGTACTGCATCTAGCTACTCTTCTAATGTTTTCTTCTCCTTCAAACAAGAGTCACTTCTTTGTAATCTGGATGGAATTATAGCCAGTTTACTTTTATTTCAATGCTTCTCTCTTGTCCAGACACCAAAAAAGTAATGAGTCAGTAGACTCTAGAATCAACAAAAAGAAATAAGATGGCTCAATGATATATTAGCAATGCTCATCCCCCAAACGCTTCCTTTTAGCATATAAGTTTTCATACCCTATACAAAGCACAGGTACTAAAATTCAAGAGCACACAGTAAAGACAGTAAGTAAACAAATCCTTTCTTACTCTACAATCAAACTGAGTTTAAGTGCATCAGAACTTCATCAGTAAATACTTTGTTACTATAGGGTTAAATTATACTAAGTGAGGTTAAATTCCCTGAAATATAAAAATCACATATTAAGCAAAGTCTGTTCTGTGCTGTACTTAGTCTCGTTCAGTCGTGTCTGACTCTTTGTGACGCCATGGACTGTAGCCCGCCAGGCTCCTCTGTCCATGAGGATTCTCCAGGCAAGAATACTGGAGTGGGTTGCCATACCCTCCTCCAGGGGAACTTCCCAACCTAGGGATCAAACCCAGATTTCCTGCATTGCATGTGGATTCTTTACTGTCTGAGCCACAGGGAAGCCCAACCAAAGCCTACTGGAACATAATTACACTTTAAAAATACTATTCTGGTCTTTCAAAACCAAAAGATTCCTCTCAATTCATAATTTACAAAATACATGATGACCAGTAAAGAACTTATGTCCACTGCAGCAAAAACAAACCAAAAACAGTACCTGAAAGAACACACTAAAAGTTAGCAAACCTTTTTGAGATGATCAAAGGCATCACCAGTGAAGGGGTCACAGATATACAGTGATCTATCATTCTCCTTTATTTTCAATGCCTCTTCTTCTGTAATAATCTGAAGATATTCTTCTGATTGGAACTCTTTTATTGACTGAAAGAAAAAATAAGAAGGCATATGAAATTATTCACCTGTATTTATGTCCTATGAACTCTAATCTTCAAAATCCATCTCAAATCCAGCCTTCTTCCTATCAAAAGGAACCATAATCTCTCACGAGGCCTGTGCAGGAGCCTCCAAAGGGGTTCCTTCTAATCCTTTGCCCTAAATCTATTCTCCACGCAGCAGCTACTAATCTTTTCAACAATACAAATCAGGTCATTTCACTCTGCTCAAAACCTCCAGGAGCTTCCCACCACACTCAGAATAAAATCCTCATTTCTTACAATCACCTACAAGACCACAGAGTCTGGCCCTTGCCTGTCTCTGTCTCCCCATGCTTACTTCTTCCTCTAATCCCTTTTGCTTACTCTTCTCTAGCCACTCCTGCTTTCTTTCCAGACCTAGAACAAGCTAAGTATGACCTCATTTAGAGGTTTTGCTTTCTCCCCCTGCTACCTGGAATACTCTTACCCCAGGACTTCACCTGTCTCTGTCTCCCCATCCTTACTTCTTCCTTTAATCCCTTTTGCTTACTCTTCTCTAGCCACTCCTGCTTTCTTTCCAGACCTGGAACAAGCTAAGTATGACCTCATTTAGAGGTTTTGCTTTCTCCCCCTGCTACCTGGAATACTATTCCCCCAGGACTTCACCTGACTTGTTTCACTTCAACCACATCTGCTCACGTGTCACTTCCTCAGAGATGATTTTCCTGATCCCACATTTCTAAAATATTCTTTTCCAATTTTACGAAGAAACTAACATAGATGTAGTATTATGTATACTAGCATATATAATATGTATATTATATATACATACATACACACTGTTTTTGTCTCTCTCCCTTGTAAGAAGAACGTTTCATGATCTATCTTGTTTGGCAACATATCCTGGCTCCCAATAAGCACTCAAATATTTTCTTAACAAATTTTGAAGTCCTTTCATTAAATACTTAGGGTGATCCTTTTAAAACGAGTAAGTCAGCTCATAATACTCTTCTGATTAAACTCCCCTAGTGGCTCTCCATCTCACCGGAAGAAAAAACCAAAGTCCTTAAAAGAGACCACAAGGCCCTCATGACTTCTTTATTTTTACTCTCTGAAGCAAACCTTAGCATTCATCCCACATCTCCTGTTCACACTACACTACAGCCATAATAAAGCAGGACAGTCACTGCAAACACCCTCCCAGGGCCTGTGCATGATTATTCCCTCTGCCTGAAACGGAAACCTTCCCCACATGTTCACACGGCTCATTATCTCACCTCCTTCAAGTGTTTGCAAATACCAACTTCTCCACAAAATATATCACACTATATTTAAAATAAATTGTAAACTTCCCTTCTTCCTTAACAAACATCTTCTGGAATGTTTTAACTTGTTTCACATTTCTCCTCCCACAGCACTTTGCACCTTTAACATACTATATAGTTTACACACTTTTTTATCTGATTAGTTTATTTCCTCTAGCTAGACCAGAACGTAAACTCTGAGCAAGTATGGATCTTTGCCTGCTCTCATTATCTAAACCACTGTGTATCCCAAGTATTTGAACAGTGCTTATCAGATGATGAACACAATAATTATTTGCTGAATGAATGAACTTTAAAGAAAAACCTGCTACAAGTGTTTCTTAAACACACATAAGATCTTGTTAAAAAGTAGATTCCAGTTGGTAAGTCTGAGTTGGGGTCCAATTTCTCAGGCCACGGTGATGCTACTGGGGGAGACACTACCCCTACATCCTCCCACATGAAACTATATAATGAAACATACTTTTAACAATTAACAACAAAAACAAAAACTGAAGTGTAACCAATATAGGACTACCTCAAGTTTTTTCAACACACAAAGGTCTATGGTTAGTAGACAAAAGAAAACTACTTAATTTCTAAGACTAGTAGGCCCATCACTTTCGATATAAAAGTCAGTAAAGACTTCAAGCCCCCCAAAATACATGATATACTAATATCAATTCAAAAGTGTGTTAACAATGAGATATCTACGAATGTAGACTAGAGTAAAACTATTATGAAAATAAAATAACCATGACTAAGACATAAAAGGCCTAAGTCAAAAACACTAGAAACAAGAAAATGAATTCACAGCAAGACATTGTCAAGTAGTCTTACCTCAAGAGCTTCAAAAAAACATTCAGAATTGTCTGAAGACTTTAAAAACTTCACAAAAAACGGTTCTTTGTCATTTTTGGACATTTCTGAACTGTCAAAATAAAGGAACCATTAACAAGAGCAAAAACACATTACATATAAAGTTAAATGTTTAAAGCACCTGTTTTTCTGCGCAAATAAGAATGCCGAAGGACAAACATTCTGGTCTTGCCCTTGAATTCGTTCACTATGGTTTGTAAGAAACAGTGGAATGTGGACAAAATCAAGGGAAAAGATGACAACAACCAGTCTTCGTAAATCAAAAGACGAAATTAATGTTGCTAAACTGAATTCATCGAGGACCTTTGCTCTGGAGCTCTAAGTCTCCTAAGCCGATGGCCATTCAATTTCATTTAGCTTGAGAATGCTCAGAACGATTAAGTCCCTGAGGTCATCTGCGGCCCTCGAGATAGGTTAAGCCCTCAGTAAACGAACTTTAAATATAAACATGAAAGCCAGCCATCCAAGTTAGGGCCCTAAAAGGCCAGACGCTCTCGTTCCCCAGCTGCCAAGGAAAAGTCCGATTATCGGTCCAGCCCCAGTCACGTGCTCTCTGGTGTCCCATCCACCGGTCCGGGGGCCGGTTACAAGGTCCGGAATCCAGGGCCCCTAAGGCCAGAAGCGGCGTCGAGGACCCCTCCCCCGCCCCGCCCCCTCCCGCCCCCCGCAAGGTGAGGAGGGAGCTGGGTGCTCACTCTGAGCTTCACTCACCTCGGAGGAGCCAGGGGATCTCCGGCCGGCGAGTGGGGAGCCGCGCGGCCCGCGGGACTGCGGCTGGGGTCGGGCGCCAGCCCGGCGCACACCCGCCGCACCCAGCGGCGCCCCCGACCAAAGCAAACGCAGACCCGGAAGTTACCGAACCGCGAACCGACTTTCGCGCCAACCGCGCGGTTGTGCCCGTACCTTCCGGCGGAAGTGACACTACGACAGCTGCGGGGGGCAGAGGGCGGAGACGAAAGAAAGCGGCGGTGGTAGTTGGTTCCCACGCGGAGGCTAAGGTGTTCCAGGGAGGCTTTGGCAGAAGCTTGGCTTGGAAGCTGGAAGGACGGGTTTTGCCTTTGCTGGGAATTGGCGAAGCGCCAAGGGCTAGGGCTTTGGGGCGGCGGATCAGAGGTATCTTAGAGCAGGAGTTCGCTACTCTAGGGCCAGGGAAGGTTAGTGGTGGAAGCAGAGCCGCTCCCCATTTCTCGCGTTGCCACCTAAACTGCCGAGCTCCCCCTGCCCTGGGAAAAATTGTCTTCTACTAAACCGGTCACTAGTTACAAAAAATGTTGGGGACTGATGCCTCAGAGCAGACCCTAACATATCAAAAAAATAAAGACAGGTAAAAGAGGGTTTCTTTAATAAATACTTTATGCCGAGACACCATATGTTATCTAAAACAACTCTGGGAGGCAAATACTGATTCGCATTTTACAGATGTAAAAACTGAGGCTTAGGGAAATTAAATGAAGTGTTCGAGGTCACAGTAAGTGGTAGAAGTTTAAGACTGCACCCAAGTCTTTTTGACTCCATGGACTGGTGGACTGGATTATTTTCCTCCAGTATAGCCCAAATGTGCTCACCAACTACAACAGCCAAGTGTCTTAAAGGAAAGAAAGATGTCAGGATGACGTGAATTACACGCCTGGTGCGCAGAGGGTCTTTGCCAACTTCAGTAGTGCCCTCTCCAGGACTAACACCGCATCTCCCACCTCGCTACTCCCACCCCGTGAGCATCTCATTTTTTTCTCTAGCTTCCCAAGTGTTGGGCAGATTGTGGGATGGAACCTAATGTTCAAATGGAAAAGGTATGGGGAGAGGAGGCGAAATAGGATTGTAGATTCTCTAGTTGTTGACAGCCAATGACAAACTGCTTGGTCAGCGTTTCTCCTCATTTTATTCTTGACTGTTGAGAGAAAATCATGACTTGAGTAACCTGAGAAGTTTAATGATCTGTACCTTGGTTTTTTAAATGTCTAAAGATGGTAGACAGCATCTTGGGTCCAAGTGTGTGAACACTTAAGTGGAAGGTGAGTCAGAATCAGAAACACTGGGACTGAAAGGCCTGTTGTCAGGGAGGAGGTAAGGAAAGCCTTACAGATAAATCAAAGTTACTACACTTGTTTTAAAAAAAAATGAGAGACAACCTTACCACAATTCACTGTGAAGGAGCAAATCTGAGCTGATATAATAATTACTATTTGTAGGGTGAGTGACGGTGGACAGAGGGCTCCTGCTCACTCTGCTGGGCAGTCCTCTAGAAAATGGGCATTGTTGGCCACTGTCAACTTTAAAAACTGCACAACCTAAGAGTAGCGAGTTAAGTTTTATTTGGGGCAAAATAAGGACAGATATTACTTTGCCAACAAAGGTCCGTCTAGTCAAGGCTATGGTTTTTCCAGTGGTCATGTATGGATGTGAGGAGTTGGACTGTGAAGAAAGCTGAGCACTGAAGAATTGATGCTTTTGAACTGTGGTGTTGGAGAAGACTCTTGAGAGTCCCTTGGACTGCAAGGAGATCCAACCAGTCCATCCTAAAGGAAATGAGTCCTTGGTGTTCATTGGAAGGACTGATGCTGAAGCTGAAACTCCAATACTTTGGCCACCTCATGCAAAGAGTTGACTCATTGGAAAAGACCCTGATGTTGGGAGGGATTGGGGGCAGGAGGAGAAGAGGACAACAGAGGATAAGATGGCTTGATGGCATCACTGACTCGATGGACATGAGTTTGAGTGAACTCTGGGAGTTGGTGATGGACAGGGAGGCCTGGCGTGCTGTGATTCATGGGGTTGCAAAGAGTCAGACACGACTGAGCAACTGAACTGAACTGAACTGAACTGAAGGACAGAAACAGTATGGATGTGACAGAAACATTATGGATGTAACAGAAGCAGAGAAGGCAAGAATACACAGAAGAACTATATAAAAGAGGTCTGGAAGACCCAGATAAGCACTATGGTGTGGTCACTCACCTAGAGCCAGACATCCTGGAGTGTGTGGTCAAGTGGGCCTTAGGAAGCACTACTACAAAGTGGAGGTGATGGAGTCCCAGGGAAGCTATTTAAAATCTTAAAAGATGATGCTGTGAAAGAGCTGTACTCAGTGTGTCAGCAAATTTGGAAAACTCAGCAGTGGCCACAGGACTGGAAAAGGTCAGTTTTCATTCCATTCCCAAAAAGGGCAATGTCAAAGAATATTCAAACTATGGCACAGTTGCACTCATTTCACATGCTAACATGGTAATGCTCAAAATCCTTCAAGCCAGGCTTCAGCAGTGTGTGAACCAAGAACTTTCAGATGCTCAAGCTGGATTTAGAAAAGGCAGAGGAACCAGAGATCCAATTGTCAACATCTGTTGGGTCATAGAGAAGCAAAAGAATTCCAGAAAAACATCTGCTTCATTGACTATACTCAAGCCTTTGACTGTTGGATCACAACAAACTGTGGAAAATACTTAAGAGATGGGAATATCAGAGCACCTTCAGTTCAGTTCAGTTGCTCAGTCATGTCCGACTCTTTTCTACCTTATAAACTGCAGCACGCCAGGCCTCCGTGTCCATCACCAACTCCCGGCATTTACCCAAACTCATGTCCATTGAGTCGGTGATGCCATCCAACCAGCTCATCCTCTGTCATCCCCTTGTCCTGCCCTCAATCTTTCCCAGTATCAGGGTTTTTTTCAAATGAGTCTGCTCTTCACATCAAGTGGCCAAAGTATTGGAGTTTCAGCTTCAACATCAGTCCTTCCAATGAACACCCAGGACTGATCTCCTTTAGGATGGACTGATTGGATCTCCTTGCAGTCCAAGGGACTCTCAAGAGTCTTCTCTAACACCACAGTTCAAAAGCAACAATTCTTTGGTGCTCAGCTTTCTTTATAGTCCAACTCTCACATCCATACATGACTATTGGAAAAACCATAGCTTTGACTAGACAGACATTTGTTGACAAAGTAATGTCCCTGCTTTTTAATATGCTATCTATGTTGGTCATAACTTTCCTTCCAAGGAGTAAGCATCTTTTAATTTCATAGCTGCAGTCACCATCTGCAGTGATTTTGGAGGCCCCCCCCCCCAAATAAAGTCAGCCACTGTTTCCCCTGTTTCCCCATCTATTTGCCATGAAGGGATGGGACCGGATGCCATGATCTTAGTTTTCTGAATGTTGAGCTTTAAGCCAACTTTTTCACTCTCCTCTTTCACTTTCATCAAGAGGCTCTTTAGTTCTTCTCTTTCTGCCATAAGGGTAGTGTCATCTGCGTATCTGAGGTTATTGATATTTCTTCCAGCAACATTGATTTCAGCTTGTGCTTCTTCCAGCCTGGCTTTTCTCATGATGTACTCTGAATATAAGTTAAATAAGCAGGGTGACAATATACAGCCTTGACATACTCCTTTTCCTATTTGGAAAAAGCCTGTTGTTCCATGTCCAGATCTAACTGTTGCTTCCTGACCTGTATACAGGTTTCTCAAGAGGCAGGTCAGCTGGTCTGGTATTCCCATCTCTTGAAGAATTTCCCACAGTTTATTGTGATCCACACAGTCAAAGGCTTTGGCATAGTCAATAAAGCAGAAGTAGATGTTTTTCTGGAAGTCTCTTGCTTTTTTGATGATCCAGTGAATGTTGGCAATTTGATCTCTGGTTCTTCTGCCTTTTCTAAAACCAGCTTGAACATCTGGAAGTTCACGTTTCATGTATTGCTGAAGCCAGGCTTGGAGAATTTTGAGCAGTACTTTACTAGTGTGTGAGATGAGTGCAATTGTATGGTAATTTGAGCATTCTTTGCCATTGCCTTTCTTTGGGATTGGAATGAAAACTGACCTTACCTGCCTCCTGAGCAACGTGTTTGCAATTCAAGAAGCAACAGAACTGGACATGGAACAGTGGACTGGTTCCAAATTGGGAAAGGAGTATGTTAACTCTGTACATTGTCACCCCGCTTATTTACAGAGTACATAATGTGAAATGCCTGGCTGGCTGAAGCTCAATCTGGAATCAAGATTGCCAGGAAAAGTGTCAATAACCTGAGATATGCAGATGACACCACCCTAATGGCAGAAAGCAAAGAGGAACTAAAGAGTCTCTAGATGCAGGTAAAAAAGGAGCATGAAAAGAAGGCTTAAAACTCAACATTCAAAAACTAAGATCATTGCATCTGGTCCCATTGGCCACTTCATGGCCAATAGATGTGGAAAAAATGGAAACAGTGATAGACTTTGTTTTCTTGGGCTCCAAAATCGCAGGGGCCAGTGACTGTAGCCATGAAATTTAAAGATGCTTAAATAGGCCAGGTTGATGGAAATGAAAGTTTGCTTTATTTCAGATGCTGGCAGCTGGGCTGGGGGGAGGATGGCAGACATCTCTCCAAAAGCTGACTCTCCCCACAAGCAGTGGGGTAAGAACTTTTATAAACAGAGTGGGGGTGGGGCAGAGGCTACATGCAGAAACAACACAGCTCTAACAATCATCTTCAAACTGGTCATCAGTGATCTGACAAGCATCATCTTGATCATTTTAGGCATAGTTAATCTTCAGTTCCAGGGTCCATTTGTTCGAATTTCTTTGTGATCAGTCCTTGGAATTGTGGCAGTTCATGTCCTGGATACAGTCTGGTCATCGTGTAGTTATCTTCTCCACCTGGGGTTTTAGTATCTATAAAACAGCTCATAGTGTATGGCTCAGAATATTATCTACAGCCCTTGATAAAGGTCCTTGATGATGCTTAATGACTACATTATTCTTAAGTCTCTTCTGTTTTCTTTTATCTCCACATTTATCACTTCTCTGATTAAGCTTATTCTTTGACTAAAGTTTTCCACAGACAAAAGGCAGGCAAACATGATGGAGGAGTGGGCAGGGACACAGTGTCCTGCTCCATTTCACTTGGAAGAAAAGCTATGACAAACCAAAACAGCGTATTAAAAAGTATAGACATCACTTTGCCAACAAAGTTCCGTATGGTCAAAGTTATGGTTTTTCCAGTAGTCATGTATTGCCAGGGTCCAGCCCCGGCTGATCAGGGTATTCAAAGGGGAGATGGCGTCGGTGACTATTTATTTATTTATTCATCAAAGATATAAAGAATAATAGAATGAGGATAGCTCAGTAGGAAAATTCAGTGGAGAAAAGAAGCTGAGTAGCTTGGTTTACGCAGAAAATCAATATAACCCGTGACACCAGGTTAGCTCTGACCACAGAGGCCGCAGGCGCCCTCTCGAATAGCAGAAGGTGCCCCACCTTAGACACCTTCTCGAGTGGGTCTTAGAAGCCCAGGCAAATAAATGGTCGCAGAGGATATCCACACTCCAGATGGAGACTCAGCTGGAAATTGAGGGGAAGAATGACATGGGGAGACCAAGCGTTGGTGAGCAAGGCCCGTAGCTTTATTTTCAACAGGGGCTTATATACCCTAAGTTACACATACAGAATAGGGGATGCAAAGTCAGCAGTCTTTGATCCTTATCAAAAACCAGGGTTTCTTTCCTGCAAATTTATCGTATACAAATGGTTTAGGTGATTTACATCATCTGGCCAGAAGGCCTATTAACATTTCATGACTCTTGACAAAGACTTATCAACAAAGACTTATTTTCTCTAAGAGTAATTATTTTAAGGTTTGGCACCATCTTCCGGAGATAAAATTGCATTCCTATAGGGCGGATGTGTAATGGGTTTACAACAAAGGAAAGAATTTATTACCTTAAGGGTCTAAAGTTACTAACACCAAGGCCACTACTTATTTTTTCTACATACCAACTATACTAATTAATACGAATTCAAGGATACAATACAGGGGATGTGGAAACTTGGCAACAAACATTGGCTCATCAATGAAATCTTTTACTAGTTTTATTCTGACAGTTTCTAACTCTCTGAGAGGCTCTAAGCTATTTGAATATCTTAAGCTTCTTGTGCCTCTCGAGGCTGGGAGACTGTAAACAATCGTATGCATAGCTGTAGGAGCCCGGGTAAACTTGTCAGGCGAGTTAGAGAGCCATATGAGGGGTTTGGATTTAAACACTCCTAATTGCCCAGGAACTTTATTAATTGGAGCCATAAGTTAATTCTTTGACAGAGAGAGTGAGATGGTGGTGGGGGACAGCCCCCAGTAAAGTCAGAGGTGAGAGCACAGAGCAATAAAGTAGGCAGACTCTGGTTTTTTGGGGGTAGATGCTCGAGAATATCTGGGGGGACTCCTGAGGCTCGATCCCGCCTTTGCGTATGCCGAGCCTCCTTCCTCATGACCTTTGTCACGAGTGGAATGCCTCACCGGCTCCCAGCAATGTATGGAGATGAGAGTTGGACCATAAAGAAGGTTGAGTGCTGAAGAATTGATGCTTTCAAACTGTGGTTCTGGAGAAGACTCAAGAGTCCCTTGGATGCAAGAAGTTCAGACCAGTGGTGGTTTAGTCCCTAAGTCGTGTCTGACTCTTGTGACCCCATGGACTGTAGCCCACCAGGTTCCTTTGTCCATGGGATTTTCCAGGCAAGAATTCTGGAGTTGGTTGCCATTTCCTTCTCCTGGAAATTGAACCTGGGTCTCCTGCATTGCAGGTGGATTCCTGCATTGAATGCAGATTCTTTACCAACTGATCTATGAAGGAAGCCCCTTCAAACCAGTCAATCCTAAAGGAAATCAACCCTGAATATTCATTGGAAGTACTGATGCTGAAGCTCCAATACTTTGGCCACCTAATCCAAACAGCCAACTCATTGGAAAAGACTGATGCTGGGAAAGATTCAGGGCAGGTGGAGAAGGGGGTGACAGAGGATGAGATGGTTGAAATGCATCATCAACCTAATGGACATGAGTTTGAGCAAACTCCAGGAGATACTGAAGGACAGGGAAGCCTGGCTTCCTTGGGGTTCCATGCAGCTGGCTTCCATGCTGCATTCCATGGGGTTGCAAAGAGTCAGACATGACTGAGTGACTGAACAGCAACAACAATAACAAGGACTATAGCCTGGGTGACAGCACCTCAGATAGTTCCTAGAAACTACTCCAAAGTGGTAGAATGGAAGGTCAGTATATATGTGCCTTTGGTGAAGGGGGAGTACATGCATTCAAGCACATATATTTTGCAGAAGGTTTCTGCTAGTCACAAGGAGTGGACATCACCATGAAGAATTTAAGTGCTTTTCTAGATATGAGGAGATACAAAATCGGGGTCATAAAATAGGGTCATTAAAAATATCCATCTGGAGCCCTGTTCTGCCAGGTCTTTTTCCAAAGCACGAATACTTCATTTCTGCTCTCCACCTTAAACTCCTTTCAGGGAGTGTTGAAATGAGTAGCTGCAGCAGCACATGATTTATTCCTTGTAGAGGTAGAAGGCAGAAAAACATCTACTTCTGCTTTACTGACTACGCCAAAGCCTTTTACTTTTGTGGATCACCACAAACTGTGGAAAGTTCTGAAAGAGATGGAAATACCAGACTACCTGACCTGCCTCTTGAGAAACCTGTATGCAGGTCAGGAAGCAACAGTTAGATCTGGACATGGAACAACAGGCTTGTTCCAAATAGGAAAAAGAGTATGTCAAAGCTGTATATTGTCACCCTGCTTATTTAACTTATATGCAGAGTACATCATGCAAATGCTGGGCTGGATGAAGCACAAGCTGGAATCAAGATTGCTGGGAGAAATATCAATAACCTCAGATGTGCAGATGACACCACCCTTATGGCAGAAAGAGAAGAAGAACTAAAGAGCCTCTTGATGAAAGTGAAAGAGGAGAGTGAAAAAGTTGGCTTAAAGCTCAACATTCAGAAAACTAAGATCATGGCATCCGGTCCCATCCCTTCATGGCAAATAGATGGAGAAACAGTGGAAACAGTGGCTGACTTTATTTTGGGGGAGGGGGGCCTCCAAAATCACTGCAGATGGTGACTGCAGCCATGAAATTAAAAGATGCTTACTCCTTGAAGGAAAGGTATGACCAATTTAGACAGCATATTAAAAAGCAGAGACATTAGCCTCCAATTAAAATAAATAAATTTATAATCATAATAAAAAAAAAAAGCAGAGACATTACTTTGTCAACAAAGGTCCGTCTCATCAAAGCTATGGTTTTTCCAGTAGTCTTGTATGGATGTGAGAGTTGGACTATAAAGAAAGCTGAGCACTGAAGAATTGATGCTTTTGAACTGTGGTGTTAGAGAAGACTCTTGAGAGTCCCTTGACAGCAAGGAGATCCAACCAGTCCATCTTAAAGGAGATCAGTCCTGGGTGTTCATTGGAAGGACTGATGTTGAACTGAAACTCCAATACTTTGGCCACCTGATGTGAAGACCTGACTCATTTGAAAAGACCCTGATGCTGGGAAAGATTGAAGGCAAGAGAAGGAGAACCAGAGGATGAGCTGGTTGGATGGCATCACCGACTCAATGGACATGAGTTTGAGTAAACTCCAGGAGTTGGTGATGGACAGGGAGGCCTGGTGTGCTGCAGTCCACGGGGTTGCAAAGAGTCAGACACAACTGAGCAACTGAACTGAACTGAACTGAGAGGTAGATGGCAAGTGCCAATTTGATAGGGCCCCCTCCTGGTATCGGAGAAGGCAATGGCACCCCACTCCTGTACTCTTGCCTGGAAAATCCCATGGACAGAGGAGCCTGGTAGGCTGCAGTCCATGGGGTCGCTAAGAGTCAGGCACAACTGAGCGACTTCACTTTCACTTTCCACTTTCATGCACTGGAGGAGGAAATGGCAACCCACTCCAGTGTTCTTGCCTGGAGAATCCCAGGGATGGGGGAGCCTGGTGGGCTGCCGTCTATGGGGTCGCACAGAGTCAGACACGACTGAAGTGACTTAGCAGCAGCAGCCGCCTGCTATTAAATTCGACCATGCTTCAGGAGGCATTTCATGACCATTTTGTCACACAGTGCTAGGAAGGTTCATTTTTAGATCTGTCAAAGATTTTACTGATAGACCACTCAGTGCAATTACTGGACTAGGTCTTATCAACAGTAACCAGGACTCTGGATCACCTGTCTTACTAACCTCTTATGTCCAGGAAAAAATTCCCTCTTGTTGTATCTTCCCATATCTAAAGTTATACTATTATAATCATTGATATCATATAAAAATATTTTCATCAGAGGCTCAATCACACATTTGGTAATGCAAGAAACAACAATCTTGTAAAACAGATAAAGTACAAATAACATAGCTAGCAGTATTATTAAAGTTATCAGTAAGAAGCCAAGAACTTCCATTAGGTGTAGCCCAGTATATCCTCAGATTGTCTGACTTCATCTATTCTGTACCAATCTTTATTTTTCATGGAAATAATAAACTTTGTGTGTGCTCAGTCATGTCTATTTGTGGACCCATTGACTGTAGACTGCCAGCCTCATCTGTCCATGGAATTTTCCAGGTAAGAATACTGGAGTGGGTTGCCATTCCTTCCTCCAGGGGATCTTTCCAATCCAAAGATACATGCATTTCTTGCATCTCCTGCATTGGCTGGCGGGGGGGGGGGGGGGGGCGGGAAGGGGAGGGTTCTTTCCCACTGCACCACCTGGGATTGGCACTGTCCATAAGGCACCCAGCCTAGTATTACTAGGTTGTTTATCCTTAATATAATTTAATTGTTCCCAAGATAAAGGAATCTTCCTCCAATGCAGGAGATGAGGTTTGATCCTTGGGTCAGGAAGATCACTGGAAGAGGAAACGGCAACCCACTCCAGTATTCTTGCCTGGGAAATCCCACGTACAAAGGAGTCTGGTGGGTTACAGTCTGTTGTCACAAGAGTCAGAGATGACTTAGTGAGTAAACAATAAAAGATTAAGGGGGGAGGGGCCTTAAAACTTAAATGACCTCAGCCTGGTGTTAACCACATATTGTTGTTCAGTCACTAAGTCCTGTCTGACTCTGCCACCCCATGGACTGCAGCATACCAGATTCTGCTGTCCTCCAAGGTATCTTAGAATTTGCTAAAATTCATATCCATTGAGTCTGTGATGTCATCCAACCATCTCATGCTCTGTCACCCCCTATTCCTCCTGCCCTTAATCTTTCCCAGCATCAGAGTCTTTGCCAATGAGTCCACTCTTCACATCAAGTGGCCAAAGTATTGGAGCTTCAGCTTTCACAACAGTCCTTCCAATGAATATTCAGGGTTGACTTCCTTTAGGATTGACAGGTTTGAACCCCTTGCTGTTTAAGGGACTCTGAAGAGTCTTCTCCAACACCACAGTTCAAGAGCATCAATTCTTCAGTGCTCAGCCTTCGTTATGATCCAACTCTTACATCCATACATGACTAATGGAAAAACCAGAGCTTTGACTATACAGACCCTCATCAGCAAAGTGAGGTCTCTGCTTTTTAATATGCTGTCCAGATTTGTCACAGCTTTTCTTCTGAGGAGTGAACATCTTTACATTTCAAGGCTACAGTCACTGTCTGAAGTGATTTGGGACCCCCAAGAAAATAAATCTGCCAGTGCTTTCACTTTTTCCCTTCTATTTGCCATGAAGTGATGGGATTGGATGCCTTGATCTTGGTTTTTTGAATGTTGAGTTTCAAACCTGCTTTTCCACTGTCCTCTTTCACCCTCATCAAGAAGCTCTTTACTTCCTCTTCACTTTCTGCATTAGAGTGATATCATCTGCATATCTGTGGTTGTTGATGCTTCTCCTGGCAATCTTGATTCCAGCTTGTGCTTCCTCCAGCCCAGCATCTCACAAGATGTACTCTGCATAGAAGTTAAATAAGCAGGGTGACAGTATACAGTTTGTCATACTCCTTTCCCAATTTGGAACCACTCAGTTGTTTTGTGTCCGGTTCTGACTTTTGCTTCTTGACTGGTATATAGGCATCTCAAGAGACAGGTAAGGTAGTTTGGTATTCCCATCTCTTTAAGAATTTTTCACAGTTGGAGATCCACACTGTTAAAGGCTTTCACATAGTCAATGATACAGAAGTAGATGCTCTTCTGGATTTCTCTTGCTCTCTCTATGATCAAATGAATGTTGGCAATTTGATCTCTGGTTCCTCTGCTTTTTCTAAACCAATCTTGTACATTTGGAAGTTCTTGGTTCATATACTGCTGAGGCCTAGCTTGAAGGACTTTGAGTATTACCTTACTAGCATTTGAAAAGAGCACACTTGTACGGTAATTTGAACATTCTTTGATATTTCCATTCTTTGGGATTGGAATGAAAACTGACCTTTTCCAGCCCTGTGGCCACTGCTGAGTTTTCCAAATTTGCTGGCATATTGAGTACAGCACTTTCAACAGCATCATCTTTTAGGATTTGAAATGGCTCAGCTGGAATTCCATCACCTCCACTAGCTTTGTCTGTAGTAATGCTTCCTAAGGCCCACTTGACTTCACATTCCAGGATGTCTGCTCTAGGTAAGTGACCACGCCATCGTGGTTATCTGGTTCATTCAGTTCTTTTTTTGTATAGTTCTTTTGTGTATTCTTACCTCGTCTTATTTATCTCTTCTGTTTCTGTCCTTTATCATGCTCATCCTTCCATAAAATAGTCCCTCGACAGCTCCAATTTTCTTGAAGAGCTCTCTAGTTGTTCCCATTCTATTGTTTTCCTCTATTTCTTTGCAGTGTTCATTTAAGAAGGCCTTCTTATCTCTCCCTGCTAGTCTCTGGACCTCTGCATTCAGTTGGGTATACCTTTCCTTTTCTGTTTAGCCTTTCACATCTCTTCTTTTCTCAGCTATTTGTAAAGCCTCCTCAGACAACCACTTTGCCTTCTTGCATTTGTTTTTCTTTGTGATCGTTTTGGTCATTGCCTCTTATACAATGTTATGAACCTCTGCCCATAGTTTTCTAGGCACTCAGTCTACCAGATCGAATCCCTTGAATCTGTTCATCACCTCCAGTGTATAACAATAAGGGATTTGATTTAGGTCATACCTGAATGGCCTAGTGGTTTTCCCTACTTCCTTCAATTCAAATCTGAATTTTGCAACAAGGAGTTCATTATCTGAGCCACAGTCAGCTCCAGGTTTTGTTTTTGCTGACTGTATAGAGCTTCTCCATCTTTGGCTGCAAAGAATATAAGTCTGATTTCAATATTGACCATTTGGTGATGTCCATGTGTAGAGATGTCTTTTGTGATGACCAGTTTGCTATGACCAGTGCATTCTCTTGATAAAACTCTGTTAGACTTTGCCCTGCTTCATTTTGTACCCCAAAGCCAAACAAGAGATACTTACTACAAGTATCTCTTGACTTCCTACTTTTGCATTAGGTCTTCATAGAACTGGTCAACTTCAGCTTTTCAGAATCAGTGGTTGGGACATAGACTTAGATTATTGTGATGTTGAATGATTTGCCCTGAAAATGAAGCAAGATCAGTCTGTCATTTTTAAGATTGCACCCAAGTACTGCATTTCAGACTCTTTTGACTATGAGGGCTACTCCATTTTTTTCTAAGGGATTCTTGCCCTCAGTAGTAGATGTAATGATCATCTGAATCAAGTTCGCCCTTTCCTGTCCATTTTAGTTCACTGATTCCAAAGATATTGATATTCACTCTTGCCATCTCCTGCTTGACTACATCCACCTTACCTCGATTCATGGATCTAACATTCTGTGATCTTATGCAATATTGTTCTTTACACCATTGGACTTTACTTTCACCACCAGACACATCCACAAATGAGCATTGTTTTCACTTTGGTCCAGTCACTTCATTCTTTCTGGAGCTATTTGTAATTGTCCTCCACTCTTACCCAAGAGCACATTGGACACTTTCTGACCTGAGGGGCTCATCTCCTGGTGTCATATCTTTTTGTCTTTTCATACAGCTCATGGAACAATGGACTGTTCAAAGTGGGAAAGGAGTATTTCAATGCTGCATATTGTCACGCAACTTATTTAACTTAAATGAAAAGTACATCATGCAAAATGTCAGGCTGAATGAATCACAAGCTGGGATCAAGATTGCCAGAAGAAATATCAGCAACCTCAGATATTCAGATAATACCTCTCTAATGGCTGAAAGGGGAGAGGAACTAAAAAGCCTCTTGATGAGGGTGAAAGAGGAGGGAGAAAAAGCTGGCTTGAAACTCAACATTCAAAAAACCAAGATCATGGCATCTGGTCCCATTACTTCATGGCAAATAGAAGGGGAAAAAGTGGAAACAGTGACAGATTTTATTTTCTTGGACTCCAAAATCACTGCAGATGGTGAGTGCAGCCATGATATTAAAGATACTCTTTGGAAGAAAAGTTGTGACAAATCTGGACAGCATATTAAAAAGCAGAGATACCACTTTGCCTACAAAGGTCCATACAGTCAAAGCTATAGCGTTTCCAGTAGTCATGTATGGATGTGAGAGTTGGACCATAAAGAAAGCTTCAGATACAAACTTAGAGTATTCTTTTAACAATTCAATTAAACTTTACTTTAATATAACAGCAAGGAACTATCCAGGAGGTGAGTCATAGTAAATATAGACCTCTGTTAACAAAACTGGGGTTTAACATTCATTGAAACATCTTTTCCTCTCTAGAATTACCCTAATTTCTACCAAATATAACAAAATTGACTATTTTTTTTTTGCAAAATAACTCTGATCTCAAAAATTTGGCCTGATAATTTATATTTGATCATATACACTTTTTGCTGAAAATTTTATAAGGAGTCTGAGTGAACTTTTAAAGATCCTATCAGGGCTAGAAAAGGTACACAAAGGGCTTGTCACAGATTTCACCTAACAGATATATTGGTTAATTTGTCTTTTTTTAAGGTCCCCCAATTACGTTGAGCTTTCTGTAGCTGTTAGTGTGTGGCTTTCCTTATTTTTCTGGTAAAGTTGCTGGGAACTTAAGAGTTTACAATCTCTGGAGGAAGCAGATAGAGAAGAAAAGATAAATGTTTCAATTCTAGTTGTATTCGTGCATGCTAAGTCATTTCAATGATGTCCAACTCTTTGTGACCCCATGTACCGGAGCCCATCAGGCTCCTCTTTCCATGGGATTCTCCAGGCAATAATAATGGAGTGGATTGCCATACCCCTCTCTAAGGGGGTCTTCCCAACCCAGGGATAGAACCTGCATCTCCTGTAATTTCTGCATTGGTAGGGGGTTTATTTAACACTAGTGCCACCTGGCGGAGAAGGCAGTGGCACCCCACTCCAGTATTCTTGCCTGGAAAATCCCATGGATGGAGGAGCCTGGTAGACTGCAGTCCATGGGGTCGCTAAGTGTCAGGCACGATGAGCGACTTCACTTTCACTTTTCACTTTCAGGCATTGGAGAAGGAAATGGCAACCCACTCCAGTGTTCTTGCCTGGAGAATCCCAGGGATGGGGGAGCCTGGTGGGCTGCCGTCTATGGGGTCGCACAGAGTCGGACACGACTGAAGTGACTTAGCAGCAGCAGTGCCACCTGGAAACCCTCAATTCTGCTTCAGTTCAGTTCACTTGCTCAGTCGTGTCCAACTGTTTGTGACCCCATGGACCACAGCATGCTAGGCCTCCCTGTCAATCACCAACTCCCAGAGTCTACTCAAACTCATTTCCATTGAGTCAGTGATGCCATCCAACCATCTCATACTCTGTCATCCCCTTCTCCTCCTGCCTTCAATCTTTCCCAGCATCA
Source organism: Bubalus kerabau (assembly GCF_029407905.1). Lineage (NCBI taxonomy): Eukaryota > Metazoa > Chordata > Mammalia > Artiodactyla > Bovidae > Bubalus > Bubalus kerabau. The sequence continues at coordinate 182,032,254 of NC_073625.1, read as the reverse complement.
GGGTGTTTTCAAATCGGTCAGCTCTTTGCATCAAGTGGCCAAAGGACTGGAGTTTCAGCTTCAACATCAGTCCTTCCAATGAGCACTCAGGACTGATCTCCTTTAGGATGACCTGGGTTGGACCTCCTTGCAGTCCAAGGGACTCGAGAGTCTTCTCCAACACCACAGTTCAAAAGCATCGATTCTTCGGCGCTCAGCTTTCTTCACAATCCAACTCTCACATCCATACTTGACCACTGGAAAAACCATAGCCTTGATTAGATGGACATTTGTTGGCAAAGTAATGTTTCTGCTTTTTAATATGCTGTCTAAGTTGGTCGTAACTTTCCTTCCAAGGAGTAAGCATCTTTTAATTTCATGGCTGCAGTCACCATCTGCAGTGATTTTGGACCCCCCAAAATAAAGTCACCCACTGTTTCCCCATCTATTTTCCATGAAGTGATGGTCATCTTAGTTTTTTGAATGTTGAGCTTTAAACCAACCTTTTCACTCTCCTCTTCCACTTTCATCAAGGGGCTCTTTAGTTCTTCTTCACTTTCTGCCATAAGGGTGGTGTCATCTGCACATCTGAGGTTATTGATATTTCCCCCAGCAACCTTTATTCCAGCTTCTGCTTCATCCAGCACAGCGTTTCTCCTGATACGCTCTGCATATAAGTCAAATTAGCATGGTGACAATATACAGCCTTGACATACTCCTTTTCCCATTTGGAACCAGTCTGTTGTTCCATGTTCAGTTTAACTATTGCTTCCTGACCTGCATACAGATTTCTCAAGAGGCAGGTCAGGTGGTCTGGTATTCCCTTCTCTTTCAGAATTTTCCACAGTTTATTGTGATCCACACAGTCAAAGTCTTTGGCATAGTCAATAAAACAGAAATAGATGTTTTTCTGGAACTCTCTTACTTTTTTGATGATCCAACAGATGTTGGCAATTTGATCACTGGTTCCTCTGCTTTTTCTAAAACCAGCTTGGACATCTGGAAGTTCATGGTTCACGTATTGCTGAAACTTGGCTTGGAGAAGAAATAGTATCAGACTTTATTTTTTTGGCTCCAAAATCACTGCAGACAGTGATTGCAGCCATGAAATTAGAAGACGCTTACTCCTTGGGAGGAAAGTTATGACCAACCTGGATAGCATATTCAAAAACAGAGACATTACTTTGCCAACAAAGGTCCATCTAGTCAAGGCTATGGTTTTTCCAGTGGTCAAGTATGGATGTGAGAGTTGGATTGTGAAGAAAGCTGAGCGCAGAAGAATCGATGCTTTTGAACTGTGGTGTTGGAGAAGACTCTTGAGAGTTCCTTGGACTGCAAGGAGATCAGCCCTGGGTGTTCTTTGGAAGGAATGATGCTAAAGCTGAAACTTCAGTACTTTGGCCACCTCATGCGAAGAGTTGACTCACTGGAAAAGACTCTGATGCTGGGAGGGATTGGGGGCAGGAGGAGAAGGGGAAGACAGAGGATGAGATGGCTGGATGGCATCACTGACTCAATGGATGTGAGTTTGAGTGAACTCCGGGAGATGTTGATGGACAGAGAGGCCTGGCGTGCTGCGATTCATGGGGTCGCAAAGAGTCGGACACGACTGAGCAACTGAACTGACTGAACTGACTGACTTTACCAGCATGTGACATGAGTGTAATTGTGTGATAGTTTGAACATTCTTTGGCATTGTCTTTCTTTGGGATTGGAATGAAAACTGACCTTTTCCAGTCCTGTGGCCACTGCTGAGTTTTCCAAATTTGCTGGCATATTGAGTGCAGCACTTTCAAAGCATCATCTTTCAGGATTTGAAATAGCTCAACTGGAATTCCATCACCTCCACTAGCTTTGTTCGTAGTTATGCCTCCTAAGGCCCCCTTGACTTAACATTCCAGGATGTATGGCTCTAGGTGAGTGATTACATCATCGTGATTATCTGGGTCGTGAAGATCTTTTTTGGACAGTTATTTTGTGTATTCTTGCCACCTCTTCTTAATATCTTCTGCTTCTGTTAGGTCCATACCATTTCTGTCCTTTATTGAGCCCATCTTTGATGAAATATTCCCTTGGTATATCTAATTTTCTTGAAGAGCTCTTTAGTCTTTCCCATTCTATTTTTTCCCCTCTATTTCTTTGCACTGATCACTGAGGAAAGCTGTCTTATTTCTCCTTGCTATTATTTGGAACTCTGCATTCAGATGCTTATATCTTTTCTTTTATCCTTTGTTTTTCACTTCTCTTCTTTTCACAGCTATTTGTAAGGCCTCCCCAGACAGCCATTTTGCTTTTTTGCATTTCTTTTTCTTGGGGATGGTCTTGATCCCTGTCTCCTGTACAATGTCATGAACCTCTGTCCACAGTTCGTTGGGCACTCTGTGTATCAGATCTAGTCCCTTAAATCTATTTCTCACTTCCACTGTATAATCATAAGGGATGTGATTTACATTATACCTGAATGGTCTAGTGGTTTTCCCCACCTTCTTCAATTTTAGTATGAATTTGGCAATAAGGAGTTCATGATCTGAGCCACAGTCAGCTCCTGGTCTTGTTTTTGCTGACTGTATAGAGCTTCTCCATCTTTGGCTGTAAAGAATATAATCAATCTCATTTCAGTGGTGGCCATCTGGTGATGTCCATGTGTAGAGTCTTCTCTTGTGCTGTTGGAAGAGGCTGTTTGCTATGACCAGTGCGTTCTCTTGGCAAAACTCTAATAGCCTTTGCTCTGCTTCATTCTGTACTCTAAGGCCAAATTTGCCTGTTATTCCAGGTGTTTCTCAGCTTCCTACTTTTGCCTTCCAGTCCCCTATAATGAAAAGGACATCTTTTTGGGGGTGTTAGTTATAAAAGGTCTTCTAGGTCTTCATAGAACAGTTCAACTTGAGCTTCTTCAGCATTACTGGTCAGGGCATAGACTTGGATTACTGTGATATCAGATGGTTTGCCTTGGAAATGAACAGAGATCATTCTGTCATTTTTGAAATTGCATCCAAGTACTGCATTTCAGAGTCTTTTGTTGATTATGATGGCTATTCCATTTCTTCTAAGGGATTCTTGCCCACCGCAGTAGATATAATGGTCATCTGAATTAAATTCACCCATTCCAGTCCATTTTAGTTCACTTATTCCTAAAATGTTGGCGTTCACTCTTGCCATCTCCTGTTTGACCACTTCCAATTTGTCTTGATTCATGGACCTAGCATTCCAGGTTCCTATACAATATTGCTGTTTTACAGCATCAGACCTTGCTTCTATCACCAGTCACATCCACAACTGGGTGTTGTTTTTGCTTTGGCTCCGTCTCTCCATTCTTTCTGGAGTTATTTCTCCACTGATCTCCAGTAGCATATTGGGCACCTACTGACCTGGGGAGTTCATCTGTCAGTGTCCTATCTTTTTGCCTTTTCATACTGTTCATGGAGTTCTCAAGGACGACTACTGAAGTGGTTTGCCATTCCCTTCTCCAGTGACCACATTTTGTCAGAACTCTCTACCAAGACCTGTCCGTCTTGGGTGGCTTACCCGGACTGGCTTAGTTTCATTGAGTTAGACAAGGCTGTGGTCCACGTGATTAGATTGGTCAGTTTTTGTGATTGTGGTTTCAGTCTGCCTGCTTTCTGATGCCCTCTCTCAGCACCTACCGTCTTACTGGGATTTCTCTTACCTTGGAAGTTGGGTATTTCTTTATGGCTGCTCCAGCAACTTGCAGCTGTTGCTCCTTTCCTTGGACGTGTGGTATCTCCTCATGGCCACCGCTACTGACCTTGGATGCAGGGTATCTCCTCTCAGCCACTCGCCGCTCCAGCACCACACAGCTGCCTCTTGCTGCTCAGAATTGTTTATAAGCAATTCTGCTTACAAAGGTATAATTTATCAAAGTCATAATTTGTTTGAGGGAAAGGTTTCCTTATACCTGGAAAACATATATCCAAACCAGTAGTTTTGCAGACTGAAAGTAAAAAGTATAACCATATTCACCAGTCATTCAGTCTTATGTAATTAACTTGTTTTGTTAGCAATTTATGAAGTCATCACGTTTCTCATCAGGAATGTTTAATTTCTTACTCAGTTCAGCATTATGATCTGAAAGTCAGAAACCTGTATTTATCCAGAAGTCCTTTATATTAATCTTCTTGAAGAGGAAGCATTTTTGCAAAAGAATCAGAATAAAACCATAACTGTCTATGATGACAAAAGACTTAAGGCACATTTAAAATCTAATTACAATGCAATTGGCAAAGAAACTTGGTTACTGCTATGACATAGAACACTTTAAGATAATAACTAGAATCATGACTGACAAATTTTACTAGGATCTATCAGTATTTTCAGTCAGTTCAGTTCAGTTCAGTTGCTCAGTCATGTCCGACTCTTTGAGACACCATGAATCGCAGCACGCCAGGCCTCCCTGTCCATCACCAACTCCCGGAGTTTAACCAAACTCAAGTCCATCGAGTCGGTGATGCCATCCAGCCATCTCATCCTCTGTCATCCCCTTCTCCTCCTGCCCCCAATCCCTCCCAGCATCAGAGTCTTTTCCAGTGAGTCAACTCTTCGCATGAGGTGGCCAAAGTACTGGAGTTTCAGCTTTAGCATCATTCCTTCCAAAGAAATCCCAGGGCTGATCTCCTTCAGAATGGACTGGTTGGATCTCCTTGCAGTCCAAGGGACTCTCAAGAGTCTTCTCAAACACCACAGTTCAAAAGCATCCATTCTTTGGCACTCAGCTTTCTTCACAGTCCAACTCTCACATCCATACATGACCATTGGAAAAAGGAATTCACAATTTCCAGGATATCTATATTAGCAACATTTACCATACAATATAACCTAAGAGTTATTACTCATTTGACAATACTTACCATGTATTGTTTTTGCTTTGGCTCCATCCCTTCATTCTTTCTGGAGTTATTTCTCCACTGATCTCCAGTAGCATATTGGTCACCTACTGACCTGGGGAGTTCCTCTTTCAGTATCCTATCATTTTGCCTTTTCATACTGTTCATGGGGTTCTCAAGGCAAGAATACTGAAGTGGTTTGCCATTCCCTTCTCCAGTGGACCACATTCTGTAAGTGATTTGGGGCTCCAAAATCATTGCAGATGGTGATTGCAGCCATGAAATTAAAAGGCGCTAGCTTACTCCTTGGGAGGAAAGTTATGAACAACTAGATAGCATATTCAAAAGCAGAGACATAAACCATATGATTATCTCAATAGATGCAGAGAAAGCCTTTGACAAAATTCAACATCCATTTATGATAAAAACTCTCCAGAAAGCAGGAATAGAAGGAACATACCTCAACATAATCAAAGCTATATATGACAAACCCACAGCAAACATTATCCTCAATGGTGAAAAATTGAAAGCATTTCCCCTAAAGTCAGGAACAAGACAAGGGTGTCCACTTTCACCGTTACTATTCAACATAGTTTTGGAAGTTTTGGCCACAGCAATCAGAGCAGAAAAAGAAATAAAAGGAATCCAAACTGGAAAAGAAGAAGTAAAACTCTCACTATTTGCAGATGACATGATCCTCTACATAGAAAACCCTAAAGACTCCACCAGAAAATTACTAGAACTAATCAATGACTATAGTAAAGTTACAGGATATAAAATCAACACACAGAAATCCCTTGCATTCCTATACACTAATAATGAGAAAATAGAAAGAGAAATTAAGGAAACAATTCCATTCACCATTGCAACAAAAAGAATAAAATACTTAGGAATATATCTACCTAAAGAAACTAAAGACCTATATATAGAAAACTATAAAACACTGGTGAAAGAAATCAAAGAGGACACTAATAGATGGAGAAATATACCATGTTCATGGATTGGAAGAATCAATATAGTGAAAATGAGTATACTACCCAAAGCAATCTATAGATTCAATGCAATCCCTATCAAGCTACCAACGGTATTTTTCACAGAGCTAGAACAAATAATTTCACAATTTGTATGGAAATACAAAAAACCTCGAATAGCCAAAGCGATCTTGAGAAAGAAGAAGGGAACTGGAGGAATCAACCTGCCTGACTTCAGGCTCTACTACAAAGCCATAGTCATCAAGACAGTATGGTACTGGCACAAAGACAGAAATATAGATCAATGGAACAAAATAGAAAGCCCAGAGATAAATCCACGCACCTATGGACACCATATTTTTGACAAAGGAGGCAAGAATATACAATGGATTAAAGACAATCTCTTTAACAAATGGTGCTGGGAAATCTGGTCAACCATTTGTAAAAGAATGAAACTGAAACACTTTCTAACACCATACACAAAAATAAACTCAAAATGGATTAAAGATCTAAATGTAAGACCAGAAACTATAAAACTCCTAGAGGAGAACATAGGCAAAACACTCTCTGACATACATCACAGCAGGATCCTCTATGACCCACCTCCCAGAATACTGGAAATAAAAGCAAAAATAAACAAATGGGACCTAATTAAACTTAAAAGCTTCTGCACAACAAAGGAAATTATAAGCAAGGTGAAAAGACAGCCTTTGGAATGTGAGAAAATAATAGCAAGTGAAGCAACTGACAAATAACTAATCTCAAAAATATACAAGCAACTCCTACAGCTCAACTCCAGAAAAATAAATGACCCAATCAAAAAATGGGCCAAAGAACTAAATAGACATTTCTCCAAAGAAGACATACAGATGGCTAACAAACACATGAAAAGATGCTCAACATCACTCATTATCAGAGAAATGCAAATCAAAACCACAATGAGGTACCATTTCTCACCAGTCAGAATCGCTGCAATCCAAAAGTCTATAAGTAATAAATGCTGGAGAGGGTGTGGAGAAAGAGGAACCCTCTTACACTGTTGGTGGGAATGCAAACTAGTACAGCCACTATGGAGAACAGTGTGGCGATTCCTTAAAAAACTGGAAATAGAACTGCCTTATGATCCAGCAATCCCACTGCTGGGCATACACACTGAGGAAACCAGAATTGAAAGAGACACGTGTACCCCAATGTTCATCGCAGCACTGTTTATTATAGCCAGGACATGGAAGCAACCTAGATGTCCATCAGCAGATGAATGGATAATAAAGCTGTGGGACATATACACAATGGAGTATTACTCAGCCATTAAAAAGAATACATTTAAATCAGTTCTAATGAGATGGATGAAACTGGAGGCTATTATACAGAGTGAAGTAAGCCAGAAAGAAAAACACCAATACAGTATACTAATGCATATATACGGAATTTAGAAAGATGGTAACGATAACCCTGTATGTGAGACAGCAAAAGAGACACAGATGTATAGAACAGTCTTTTGGACTCTGTGGGAGAGGGAGAGGGTGGGATGATTTGGGAGAATGGCATTGAAACATGTATAATATCATGTAAGAAACTAATTGCCAGTCCAGGTTCAATGCAGGATACAGGATGCTTGGTGCTGGTGCACTGGGATGACTCAGAGGGATGGTACGGGAAGGGAGGTGGGAGGGGGGTTCAGGATGGGGAACACATGTACACCCGTGGCAGATTCATGCTGATGTATGGTAAAACCAATATAATATTGTAAAGTAATTAGCCTCCAATTAAAATAAATAAATTTAAATTAAAAAAAGAAAAAGAAAAAAGAGATTTGTTTCAAGGTGAAAGCCTGGCTCTAGGGTACTGCAGGAGGGGAGCTGGGTGCAGCCTGTGAGATGCCTGGTGGATCTTCTGGCACCACTGCCTATTTTCTGTTGGGAGAAATCATTTTGGAGACTTGACAAGGGCCACTGAGTCAGCTGTCATCCAGGAGCCTCTTTTCTGTGTATGTGTGTGGAAGTGCAATGTGTATAAGCATGTTGTGTGTGTGTGCCGTGATGCTGGCTGCACGTGTATTTCTGACACCCACCACCTTGTGTAGGGTGTGACAGGGTGGGGGAGGTTGGGCCTTATTCATCTTCTAGCACCGAGACAGGGCCTGGCACAGCAGGTGCTGGAGAAACCTGGGGTCATTTTTTTCTGGCCCCCAGCATGAAGCCTACACTTTAGCCCATCTACAGAATCGATTTCCAGCTTCTCAGTCCCTGCTCAGGAAACCAGTTTGCTGCTTCTTATATTTGTTTCTTTTACCTGGAATATCCTCCAAAGTTCATGATCACTTGTGGAAGTTGAGATCATGCTCTCTGGCCCTCCTTCTCTGGAATGATTTTCCTGACCAATTGGACCAGCCAAAAGCCACCAAAGGCATTCCTTTGTCTCACACAGAACCACCCTGAACCCTAACACTTTCACACAGTGACCCTCCCTGACCCTGCTCCCAATCCTGACACGGATACCAGTGGCATGATGTTATATGTGTAGATGGAACGTTCTTTGCCCAGGACTGTGGCTTCCAATGACACCTGGAACCAGAGGGCTGGGACAGCCTGGGGCCTCATCCGTGGATCTGTGGGGAGCCATAGTCTTTGCAGCTGGGAACCCTTGGCAGTAACTTCTCTTTCTCACTATCTCCTGGCTAATCTCTTTAAACTGAGAAAGAGGGAGGTGGAGACCGATGAGGACTTGACCCACAAATCCCCATGATGCAGGAGGGCTGAGTGTTCTCCTCCTGACCTGTCTGAGTGCTGGTTCACCTGGGGATTGGCGGTCCGTGGCCCCGTCAGCTGTGGGCAGAGGAGAGGAATCACAGTTGTCTGGGGCTGCCCTCAGAATTCACTCGCCCAATCATCACTTATGCAACAGGTATTGGTTGAGCTCCTGACATGGATGGGGATAGTGGGGATAGAGCTGTGAACACCACAATGTCCTGCACTTGAGGAGCGGATCTCCAGGGAGGGAGACCACCAACACACAAGTAAGTGATGAGCAGAGAGCAAAGGTTCAGCAATGCTGTGAAGCAAATGGAGGAGGAAACCTGGGTTTGCAGTGGGGTGGACACTGGCAACTGTCAGGGTGGTCAAGGAAAGGCTCTTCGATGAGAAGACACCTCAGTAGGAACTTGAAGGAAGTCAGGGAGGCCATGTGGGAGCAGAAGGAATGGCAGGCTGTACCAGGGGTTGTTCAGGGGAGAACAAGGGCCCAGTGGGCCTGGGAGGAGTGAGCCAAGTGGTAAGAGAAGAGGCCCAGGTGAGTATGCCGGGGTGGGAGCACAGCATACAGGCCACAGAAAGGACTTTGAATTTGACTCCTTGTGAGCTGGGAAGGGTCCTCTGGACTCGAATGTTCTAGAAGAGTGACATCAGAGTTACATTTTAAAATGACCTTTCTCCAGGTGGTAGTTTGTAGAGGGGCCATAGCAGAAGCAGGGAGACCAAGGAGGGGCCACAGCAACGACTCGGGCGGGAGATGGCGGTGCTTGAGCCAGGGTGGCGGTGGAGCTGATGGGAGGTGGTCTAGTTCTGGACAGATGCTGAAGGAAGAGCCAGAAGATGTTGTGGGAGGGAGGGAAGTCCTGGAAGGAGGAGACGGGGAAGGCACTGAGGTTTCCAGGACAGACCTAGAACGCCCCCAACCTCGCCAACTGGCTCAGCCAAACAAACCTTCTCCAGAATGGGCTTCAGCATCTTCTTAATGCCTATCCTGGCTGTTCTTTGCAGGAAAACCATCTGCAGCAAGTAAATCCATTTGTCACATTTAGAGCAAATTCTCAAATTTGATGCTGGAAGATAGCTTTTAGTAAATCATTTTGGTAAAGTGATGCTTTTTGCTGTAAATAAACAGCCCAGCCAGGCTGGTCTCACTGCAACATGTGAGAAATTCTGACCCTATTGGCCATTGCTGTGGGAAATGGCTGCTCTGTGTCCTTTCAAACAATAGAGTTTGCAGAAATGTAAACACCGCCTTTTTCCCCTGGTGTCCTGGTAGGACACTCCCCTCCCCTCTGCCAAGGTTGAATAGCTTTTCCAAAGAGGCTCTTCACCAAAATTAAAGGTCAGGGCTGAGCCTGAACCCTAACCGTCATCCCCCCTCCCCCCAGCTCCTCTTCCGCCCAGTAGGACTCCAGCTTTCAAAGAGGAAGTGGGGAGGGGGCTTTGTGAGTCTGGGCATCTGTAAGCTTTGGGGCCAGAAAAATCCTCAAGTGTCTGTGTCTCTGGACACTGCTGCTTAAAGCTTTGTTCTGGGGAGTGCCTTCCAATAGGCTGCCCCCACTCCCCACATAAGGCCACGCCAGGGCTGGGCTGTGAAGCAAGACAAGGACCCTGGAGTCGGGGAGGCAAACAGGGGTCCTCCAATGGCCAGTTCTTACCAGCAGGCTGCCAGAATTTGCAGGAATCATGATGGTGGTGGCTAACACTGATTGTGTGTTTGACACTGTTCTAAGCACTTGGCATAAATGATACCATCTAATCCTCACAACTGCCAAATGAAATACATGATACTGTGGTGCCATCTTGCAGTTGAGGAAATCTAAGCTTGGCGAGACGAGGCACTGAGCCTGAGGTCACATGGTCTAGGAGTGGTGGGCCCAGAGTGGGAGCCCTCACGGCACAACTCAAGACCCTGCATGGTGACGGTAGCCAATAGTCACTGGCCCTTCCTCCAGAGTCAGGTGTCAGGAGTAAAATTACCCCAGCTGAGAACCACTGCCATCTATTTTGATTGTACCAGATTAAGAAATTCTGTTTCACGTGGAGAAGTACTTGCAATTGTTAAAAGTGTGGTTTTTATTTTTTAAATTAGCTCTCTTGCTGTTCCTAGAACAACCTTTAGTTAAATAAAATTCTTGCTTTGAGATCTGTACCAAAAAACGCTTCTTGCAGCAGTCCAAGTTAATGTGTTGGTAGTTTTCAATGTACTGAAATTTACATGTAACACATTTGTGTGAGTGTGTTGTTTTCACTACAATTTTGATGAACAGGAAAATTTTCATGTTAAAATACATTCATACCAAATGTTGGCAGATCCTCTAAGTCTTTCAGAGGCGGGTTCAGAGAGGTTGGTTTCACATTGGAAAGCAGCCGTAGAGAGAAGCAAGGATTTGACAACAATGCAGGTCAGGCAGGAGAGCAGGGTCACCCTGAGGCTTCATTAGACAAATCCTGCAGGAGGCAGGGAGGGCGTGTGGAGGAATGGGTCCAGGCAGGAGAGGATCCAGAATTGAGGGAAGGAAAATAAGACTGATTCGGGCAGCAAATAGAAGAAAAAGAAAGGCCTCTTGCCCCATGCGGTTCTAACAAAGAGCCCCCAATTCTCAGTGACGCAGGGCCAGGAGGTTAAACCCAGAATAATCATAATGAAAACAATCTGTTTGCACCATTTTATGTTTCCAGAAATTCCCTGGAGCGAGTCCAAGGTGGAGAATCCCAGAGGAAGTGCTGCTTGTTGGAAGTGAGAGGCGGGTGGTGGAGGGAAGGAGGACAGTGTTTTCCCAGGTCCCAGGGATTTGGGGGAGCCAACAACTCTGGGGATGACAGAGTGAGGGGCACCCCCGCAGGCCCCAGAAACAACAGCTGTCTTAAATGTTCTGGAAAATATATTCTTTCCCTGGAATCAACTTGTTCTCCCTCCTCCGAAATTGGGAGCCAATTTCAGGGCTCCCTCCTAGGAAATCTGCTTTGGATGCAGGGGGACAGCTGACCTTAGGCCAGGACTCGCCACACAGCAAAATACAGCAAACCTGACCAGGAGCGGGACACCCACCCTCCGGCAGTGTCCTGAGCTCCTGGGCAGTCCTGGGAGAGAGGGAGACTGGCCCCGGTAGACAGGGGGCCCTTGAGCACATACCACCCCCACTCCTTTTCCAGCCATTGTGGGGAATTTCCTTCTTGAGACAGGACTGGGCAGTTTCAATGTGTCAGAGTTTGTGAGACATGGTCCAACTCTTCATTTCACAGACAGGAATCTGAGGCTCTGTGTATGACTTTTCCAAGGTCACCCTCCCAGGCGTCCTGACCACCAGCTCAGGGCTCTTCAAAACTACCACTTCCTTTTGGTGGAGTTGGGGACTGGTCCAGAGCCTCTCGCTTTGTCATCCAAAGACACACAGACATCCTCTCCTGTGTCTTCTGAGAAAGGGTGAGCGCGTGACGGGGCGTGTCATGGCCCCTAGGGGACAGCGGATGGATACACTCCCATTGCTACGTGGCTGACTTCTTCCCGGCAGGACAGACCCTCAGCTGGGTGTTGGGTTGAGGTGAGGGCTGGGGAAAGGGTTAGGGCTGGGAGTGTGGTGAGTGTTGAGAGCCTGGCAGTCCCTTGTGGGATGAGGAAAGTCCTTGGAGGACTTTGGGTGGTACCAAGTGGAAGTCAGTCTGATCAGAGAAGGCCTCCTGGGAAAGGGGGCCCACAAAGGATGCTCAGAATGTCAGGTGGTGAAGAAGGGCCTGGGACAATGCTCCCACAGAAGGAACAGGGGCTGAGAGGCTGGAGAACAAAAGACGTGCTTGGAAAAGCTCAGGTAGTGCGTATTGAGTCCAGGGCAGGGTTTACTGGGGAAACAAATAGCCGCTAGACATATACTGAGCACCAGCTGAATGCAGGTGCTGTGCTAGATGCCAGAGACAAAGGCAGATGAGACTTGAGTTGAGAGTTTACAAGAGTTGTTCTGTTCATTTTCCCAACACACGTACAGAGGCCCTTATCTTGGCATACTCTGTGGGTCTAAGGAAGAAAGTGTGGTCCTCACTCTCAAGAACTCACCACGGGGAAGGCTTCAGGAGCCAAAGGGCTGTGGGAGCTTCCTGGCAGCGGTTCCTGCCTCCTTCTAAATTCCCAGTCTAATCCTAACTCTTGCACACACACCTCTAGGGGTCCTTAGCTGGGAGCCTTGTCCATCCCTGCCCTACCCACCCGGGAGTCTGTGTTTTCCCCTCCCATCGAGGATTCTCAGAGGACTCCCTTAAGAACCACCAGCCCCAGTGCAAGCCCATGTCTTGGCTTGCCAGGAGGGTTCAGAGCCCAGTTCATCTGGAGAAAAGAAACCCAGGGCTCTGCATTTCAGGATGAGGGGTGCTGAGAGTCTTCAGACCTTGCTTGGCCCCTCAGGCAGCAGAACCCAAGCTTTGCAGCTTCTCAGCTCCACGTTGAGGGCTGTCGCTACCTTAACTCAGTGTCCTCCCCTTGGGTGACTGGAGCCTGATAAGAGGCTCACCTCACAGTTGGAAAGCACCATACAGTTTCCTGTGACCTCAAAGCTTTCCTTTGGCATTGGCAGAGCAGCCGTGGTTTCCATGTCACAGATGAGGCCACTGAGGCTTGGAGAGCACGAGGCTGGGCTTCCTCCAAGGTTGATCTTCTTCCCACGCCCAGGCCCTGCCCTGAAGCCCCCGCCCCTTCCAGCCGCCCATGACTTCCCTCCCAACACAGGCCACAGAGCTCTGTTCCTATGTGACGGGAGTGGATTCCAAAACCAACTGTGAAGTTTCTTGAAAGGAGCTCCAGGGCCGCCAGTTTCAAGGGCTGTGGCAGGGCCCTGCCCAGGAAGCGCTGAGCCAGTACTGGCCGGGGTATGCTGTGCTGACCCTGGCCTCAGGGGCCTTCCTCTCCTCATTAGGGAAGGAGGCTGGGGATGCTGAAGGAGACCCTTCTGGGAACCATCCTAGGGGAAATGTTTCTCCTGCTTGGCCTGCCCCATGCTGGGCCGCACCCACCCTTGGCTTTAGCAGGGCTTTGGCACTGGGAAGAATGGGGCTTAGCTCCTAGGCCTTGAAGGGGGCAGAGGTCAGCACATTCCAGGGTTTGGCCTTTCTGCCTCCATCAGAAAACTCACAGCAGATGGAAGGCCCGGGCCTCCTGGTCTGCTTGGAGCCGACAGTGGACAGGCAGTGGGGACCAGCGGCCCCCTCTCTGCTTGGCAGAGCTCTTGGAGCTACTTGGCCTCTGCTGAGCAGGAAACTGACCTGGGACCCTCCCTCCGCAAGGTGCTATGAGGCCCAGGGCCCCTGCCTGCTCCCAGTCCCTGAGCTGCTCTAGGGAAGGGCGTGTGTCTCTGCTGGTGGACAAGACACACCGTTTCCGGTCCCACCTGCCCTCTGGACATCCTCAGCTGACCTGAGGTGTCCTCTCTTGAGGCACACAGGCCTCCTCTGGCCCTCACAGCTGTGTCCCCTCCCTCCTCTGCCTGGAATAACCTCCCCTCCATCTTCCCCTGGTGACTCCTGCTCTTCCTTCGGCCTCAGCTCCCCACCCCCTTCCCCAGAACCCCTTTATGGATCCTGGAATGGTTGGTCCCCGTCCTATGCACTGACCCTTTGCTTCAGAGCACACATGCCTCACAGTCAACTTTAATGACCTGAGGTTGACCCACGGACCTCCTGTCTCCAGGCGCAGGAGGATTAGGATAGTGCCTGCCTCTTGTGTGCCAGGCCAGACACAGTGAAAGCTGCTCAACTGTGTTTATCAGTTATGTCGAATATTCTAGCCGCATGGGGGTTTCTGGAAGATACTGCCATGAGGCCTTGCACACACCTGGAGTATGAGGCATCACGCATGGCCCAGAGAAAGCCCTGTAGGACAGGGCAGGTGGGAAGTGTGGGCTCACACTGAGAGGCCAGGGTGCGGTGCCAAGGTATAGGGCTGGTGGGGCAGTTAGTCCAAACAGGACAAAATGTCTTGGAGTAGATTTGCAGAGAGAGGGGAGCCCTGGGGAAAGGGCAGTGACCAGCTGGGGATGGCCCAAGGCAGATTTGCTCAAGCCTTCGTGCCCCCAGGGATCACCAAGAAGGCAGTGGGTCCACATCTGGTGCCATCTTCTCTCTGGAGCCCCACTTTCCTGTTCTGTAAAGGAGGGACTTAGCTGATGGGGTTACTGGGAGGTCAACTGAGGGAGTGTTTGCGAAAGGCGAGTCAAATGTCACTTTGCTTTTTCCTTTTCTGCAGAACCTCTGGCCAGAGGTGAGGCCCATGGAAAGTGGTCATAATTGTCTGGGTACTTGCCCTCCTCTGACACATACTTTTTGCCAATATTGCAAATATTGGCAAGGTAAAGGGAGTTTTCCTTGCCCATTCAGTTGCTCTTCCCAGGGACCAGGCACTGTGTGGCCACCAAGCAGATGCAAAAACACTCTGCCCTTGGAGGACCCACTTTCCTGGGCTCAGGGATGCCAGACCCCTGGAGGGGAGCAGATGTTTTGTAGAGAGCTGGCCCTGACCAACTGCTTAGTGGGAGACCAGGGCCCTGCTGTCACCACACTCATTCTTTGGAGGTCTGGCCGGTCCTTGACTTCCCGTCCTTCTCTGCAGATCTCCAGTCCAGACTCTGGAACTCCAGGCTCCTGTGTCCAACTGCCCCGGAGCCTTCCCCATACGAGGATGACTAGACAGGTCACCTAAGGCCTAAGGCTAAGCTCATGAAGCTCCCTGACCCTCACCTCAAAGTATGGCTGCTCCAGTCTTCCAGTCCTCAGGCCGCAATCCTGGTGGCCCCCTGTCTTTCCCAGGCCACGCCCAGCCTGCCCACCAGCCCTCTCAGTGCTCCCTTAAAACAGATGCAAAAATGCGTCGGTAGTGGCAGAAAGCAGACTGGAGTTGGCCTGGAGTGTCGGTGAGGGAGACAGAACAGAGGACCATGAGGAAGCTTCTGGAGGCGATGGGAAATTTTTTTAGCTTTATTTATTTGGCTGTGCCTGGTCTTAGTTGAGGCATGCAGGATCTTTAGTTGTTGCCTGTGCCCTCTTAGTTGGGGCATGTGGAATCTAGTACCCCAACCAGGGATCAAACCTGGGCCCCTGCATTGGGAGTGAAGAATCTTAGCCATTGGACCACCAAAGAAGTCCCCATGTGATGGGAACGATAAGTATCCTGACTGTGGAGCTGGTTGATGGGGATGTATGTGTGTCAGAACTCATCCAACTCCACTTCATGTAGAGTTTAATAGATGCTACTTATGCTGTAATAAGGTTGTTTCTTGTTTATTAAAAAACAAACAGATGTTCCCAGGGACCTCTGTGAGATCCTGGACAAGTCTCTTCCCCTCTGTTACCCTCAGCTTCCCTGCTGTAAGTTGAGGGTCTCTAAGAGACCTTCCAGCTTGACCTTCATGAACTTCTATCCACACATCTCCTTAGTGGCAGGGCCCATCCTCAGGGGAGTGCATAAGGCTGTGTGGCCCAGGTCTGTCCAGCACTTTTCTGATCCCAGCTCAGCTCACCAGCTTTCCCCGCACAAGTGGCTCAGACCAAGTCATTGACAGGGTAGAGGTGGAAGCCAGGAAATAGGGCCAAGTCATGTAGGAAAACAAGGAAGTGAGTAACTCTGTGACTCCACAACTGCCCGGGCTCCTCTCAGGCCCAGAAAACTCCCAGAAGGCTGGAGAGAAGCATGGAAATGTTATCAACATGTGCATTTGTCAGGTGGGGAAACAGGCCCAGAGAGATGTCGTCTCTCAAGTCTGCTGAGTTGGGACGTGGCAGAGTTGACGAAGAAATGCAGATTGCTGCTAGCTAGACTTACTGTGATGACCACTTGCAACATAAACAGATATTATGTTGTACGCTTGGAACTAATATAGTGTTGTATGTCAATTATATCTCAATTAAAAAAATAAACAAATGCAGGTTGCTGGACTCCTGATCCAGTGCTCACATACAGCCCCCTCCCCTGAGGGTCAGAAGACATGAAGTTCATACCTGGATCCCTGGGCCTCTCTAAGCTGGTTCCCAGTGACCACGGGCTCTGCCTCTGATGCTCACAGAGGACTGTATTCTTCTGTGAGCCCCATGTCTGGAGGGTTCCCATTTGGGGCAGGGGATCAAGGGCTCAGAAACCCAATCCGAGGGGCCTTGACTGAGCTGGCTGGGACTGAATGCCCCAAAGAATTGATGCTTTTGAACTGTGGTGTTGGAAAAGACTCCTGACAATCCCCTGGACTGCAAGGAGATCCAACCACTCCATCCTAAAGGAAATCAGTCCTGAATATTCATTGGAAGGACTGATGCTGAACCTGAAACTCCAATACTTTAGCCACCTGATGTGAAGAACTGACTCACTGGAAAAGACCCTGATGCTGGGAAAGATAGAAGGCAGGAGAAAGGGATGACAGAGGATGAGATGGTTGGATGGCATCACCAACTTGATGGACGTGAGTTTGAGTAACTCCGGGAGTTGGTGATGGACAGGGAGGCCTGGTGTGCTGCAGTCCGTGGGGTCGCAGAGTCAGACATGACTGAGTGACTGAACTGATTGAAACGCCCCACATCTATCCATCCATGGGTGATTCTCCAACTGCTCTGTGAGGCTGGCATCATTAACCCTGTTTTACTTCATTTACTAAAGGAGAAATCTGATATTCTGAGCACAGAAGCAGCTATCTCTGGCCCCAGAGAGCTGCTCACTGGGGACACCAGGACTGGACATTCCAGAGACTTTCCAAAAAGAAGGAGGCAGAGATGGGGAGAGGGAGAAAGAGCAACAAGAGCAGCAGAATCTGTCAGCATCAGGGCCACCTTGTCCACGCCACTGTCCTATTAACTGGTATCCTCTCTTCCTCTCTGTTCCCCTGCCAGGTATTCTCAACACAGCAGCTGGGATCCCACTAGAAAGCGGTCAGACCATGCCTGCCTACTTTGCTCAGAGCTCTGCTGAGGTCTCGCTTCTAGACCGAGCCCAGGTCCTGGCAGTGGCTGTGAGCCTGCCCCCGGAGGCCCTTTTCCACTCTGACTTCCCCTCCACACCGTCCTCACCCTCCTCCCTGCCTGTCTGGCCACAGGGCCCCATGCTGTCCCTACAAAACACCAAGCACCCTCCTGGTCCAGGGCCTTGGCACTTGTTCTCTCTGCTCAGACCTTCTTTTCCAGGCATGCTCATTGTCTAACTTCTTCCTTCCCCCAAGTCTACGCTCCAGAACACCTTCCCTGAGCACCCTGTTCAATACTGCAACTTCTTCTCCCCAGCCCAGTGTTCCTGATCACCCCCACTCTGCCGCATAGGACTTACCACTTTCTAACATATAATACAATTTGATTGTTGTTGTTTAGCCAGTCAGTCGTGTCCGACTTTTTTGCGACCCCATGGACTTTAGCCCACCACGCTCCTTTGTCCATGGGGTTTCCCAGGCAAGAATACTGGAGTGCATTGCCATTTCCTCCTCCAGGGGATCTTCCCGACTCAGGGATCATACCCGTGCCTCCTGTAAGTCTCCTGCATTGCAGGCGTATTCTTTACCACGGAGCCACCAGGGAAATCATAATACAATTTACCTATTTATTATATTTATTGTTTGTCTCCCTCTGGACAACTCTAGCTCCATAAACACAGGGCTCAGTGTCTCTTTTGTAAATAGATTAAACCCAAACAACTAGAGTGGCACCTTGAACAGTGCCTGGCATGGAGCAGACCTCTAATAAACACTTGCTGAGTAACTGAGTTTGTTGAGGGTTGCTACCCTCGAAAGATAAGGGCTTGTGAATCAGCCTTTCCCTGTTTCACTGCACCCTTCCAGCACTGACCAGCAGCTCAGTTTTACCTCCTTAAGCCGCCATTTCTCATCTATGAAATACGATTAATTTTTGATATAATACACATGAGGGGCCTTGCAGAGCGCCTGGCTCACAACAGCTGTGTGAGAGCCAAATGTAGGGAGAAGTGACTTTATTTAGCAAATAAATGTTCACTAGAAGAAGCTCTGGCACATTAAATAGGACGAGGAGCCTGAAAGCCTGCAAACTTGACTTGGGTGTTAAGCTCTTATCAGAGGAAATATTTTCTTCCTTCCTTGAAGGGAAATGTTGTAGTCCCTGAAGCAGGGAGTTTGAAGGAACAGTGTCAAGGAGTGAGGAGCCCAGTCTCAGCCCAGAACATTCACTTCCTGGCAGGGGGCTTGGGGACACTAACTTTAGCTCTCATGACCTGTTTTCTCATCTATGAAATGAGATGAGGATGCTTCTCTGCTGACTCCAGGGGAGGTTATAGGGTTTGAAGCAGAAAGCACTTGTGAAACACCCAGTGGGCAACATGGATTGCCTTTACGGAGGGAGCATCCAGATGCTATCCAGAAGTAGATGCTTGCTCCTTGGGCAGGTGTTATAGGCTGGGCTACACCATCTCAAATTCACATGTTGAAGCACTGCCCACAGAACGTGACCATACTTGGAAGTAAGATCTGTAATGTTGTTGTCCAGTCACTAAGTCGTGTCCGACTCTGCAAACCCATGGACTGCAGCACGCCAGGCCTCCCTGTCCCTCACTATCTCCTAGAGTTTGCTCAAATTCATGTCTATTAAGTCAGTGATGTCATCCAACCATCTCATCCTCTGTCACCTCCTCTTCTCTTGCCCTCAGTCTTTCCCAGCATCAGGGTTTTTTCCAATGAGTTGGCTCTTCACATCAGGTGCCCAAAGTATTGGAGCTTCAGCTTCAGCATCAGTCCTTCCACTGAGTATTCAGGGTTGATTTCCTTTAGGATTGACTGGTTTGATCTCCTTGCAGTCCACGGGACTCTCAAGAGTCTTCTTCAGTAACAATTTGAACATATCAATTCTTTGGTGCTCTGTCTTCTTTATGGTCCAACACTTACATCTGTACATGGCAACTGGAAAGACCGTAGCTTTGACTATATGGACCTTTGTTAGCAAGTGATGTCTTTGCTTTTTAATATGCTGTCTAGGTTTGTCCTCGCTTTCCTTCCAAGAAATGAGCATCTTCTAATTTCATGGCTGCAGTCACCATCTGCGGTGATTTTGGAGACCACGAAGAGAAAATCTGTCACTGCTTCCACTTTTTCCCCATCTACTTGCCATGAAGTGATGGGACTGGGCCCTGATCTTAGTTTTTTGAATGCTGAGTTTAAGCCAGCTTTTTCACTCTCCTCTTTCATCCTTATCAAGAGGCTCTTTAGTTCCTCCTCACTTCCTGCCATTCAGTTTCAGTTCAGTCGCTCAGTCGTGTCCAACTCTTTGCGACCCCATGAATCGCAGCACGCCAGGCCTCCCTGTCCATCACCAACTCCCGGAGTTCACTCAGACTCACGTCCATCGAGTCCGTGATGCCATCCAGCCATCTCATCCTCTGTCGTCCCCTTCTCCTCCTGCCCCCAATCCCTCCCAGCATCAGAGTCTTTTCCAGTGAGTCAACTCTTCGCATGAGGTGGCCAAAGTACTGGAGTTTCAGCTTTAGCATCATTCCTTCCAAAGAAATCCCAGGGCTGATCTCCTTCAGAATGGACTGGCTGGATCTCCTTGCAGTCCAAGGGACTCTCAAGAGTCTTCTCCAACACCACAGTTCAAAAGTATCAATTCTTCGGCACTCAGCTTTCTTCACAGCCCAACTCTCACATTCATACATGACCACTGGAAAAACCATAGCCTTGACTAGACTTCCTGCCATTAGGGTGGTGTTATCTGCATATCTGAGGTTGTTGATATTTCTCCTGGCGATCTTGATTCTAGCTTATAATTCATCCAGCCTGGCATTTGGCATGATGTACTCTGCATATAAGTTAAATAATCAGGGTGACAATATGTAGCCTTGTTGTACTCCTTTCCCAATTTTGAACCAGTCCATGTAGAAGCCTAACTGTTGCTTCTTAACCCATGTATAGGTTTCTCAGAAGACAGATAAGATGGTCTGGTATTCCCTCTCTTTAAGAATTTTTCACAGTTTGTTGTGATCCACATAGTGAAAGGCTTTAGCATAGTCAATGAAGTGTAAGCAGATGTTTTACTGGAATTCCATTGCTTTCTTTATGATCCAGCAAATGTTGGCAATTTGATCTCTGGTTCCTGTGACTTTTCTAAATCTAGCCTGGACATCCGGAAGTTCTCAATTCAAGTATTGCTGAAGCCTAACTTAAAAGATTTTGAGCTTGACCTTACTAGCATGGGAAATGAGCACAATTGTCCGGTAGTTTGAACATTCTTTAGCACTGCCCTTCTTTGGGATTGGGGTAAACATTGACCTTTTCTAGTCCTGTGGCCACTGCTGGATTTTCCAAATTTGCTGACATATTGAGTGCGCACTTTCACAGCATCATCTTTTAGGATTTGAAATAGCTCAGCTGGAATTCCATCACTTCCACTAGCTTTGCTCATAGTAATGCTACCTGAGGCCCACTTGACTTCACATTTCGGGATGTCTGGCTCTAGGTGAGTGAGGACACCATCGTGGTTATCTGGGTCATTAAGACCTTTTTTTGTATAGTTCTTCTGTGTATTCTTGCCACCTCTTCTTAATCTCTTCTGCCTCTGTTAGGTCCTTACTATTTCTGTCCTTTATCATGCACATCATTGCGTGAAATGATCCTTTGATGTCTCCAATTTTCTTGAAAAGATCTCTAGTCTTTCCCATTCTATTGTTTTCCTCTATTTCTTTGCATTGTTCATTAAAGAAGGCCTTCTCTCTCCTTGCTATTCTTTGGAACTCTGCATTCAGTTGGGTATATCTTTCCCTTTCTCCCTTGCTTTTCACTTCTCTTCTTTCCTCAGCTATTTGTAAGTCCTCCTCAGACAACCACTTTGCCTTATTGCATTTCTTTTTCTTTGGGATAGTTTTGGTCACTGCTTCCTGTAAAATGTTACAAACCTCTATCCATAGTTCTTCAGGCACTTTGTCTACCAGGTCTAATCCTTTGAATCTATTCATTACATCTACTATATAATCATAAGCTATTTAAGTCATTGCTGAATGGCCTAGTGGATTTCCCCACTTTCTTCAGTTTAAGCCTGAATTTTGCAATAAGGTGCTGATGATCTGAGCCACAGTCAGCTCCAGATCTTGTTTTTGCTGACCGTATAGAGCTTCTCCATCTTCAGATGCAAAGAATGTAATCAGTCTAATTTCGGTATTGACCATTAGGTGATGTCCATGTGTAGAGTTGTCTTTTGTGTTGTTGGAAAAGGGTGTTTGCTATGACCAGGGTGTTTGCTGTGAAAAGAGTGTCTGCTTACAGACCAGGTCTGTAAGGAGGTAATTAAATTAAAAAAAGGTCCTTAGGACCATTCTAATCCTATATGGCTAGTGCTATAAGAGGAGGAATTTTGGTCACGGACACACAGGGAAGGAAGACCATGTGAAGATTCAGGGAGAGGACAGCTGTCTACAAGTCAAGGAGAGAAGCCTCAGAAGAAACCACCCTTGCCGTCACCTTGACCTTGGATTTCTGGCCTCTAGAGCTGTGAGACAATAAATTCTCTTGTGTCAGCACCCCATCCTGTGGAACTAAAGTTACAGCAGCCCCAGGAAACTAAGAGAGGAGGTCGGGATGAGATTCACGGAATGTTAGGAAGCCCAGGAACTCACTTCCTCTCCAACTTAGAACCCCTCCCCAAACCTACAACTGATGATGACCCCAACATCAGTCCTCTGGGGCCCTGAGTTCACCCGCTGCCTCCCTGGGTCCTGGAGTTGTCCAGTTGAGTCTCTCAGGGAAATATTCAGTGATTTAAGGGGAGTCCTGGTGGCACCATGGGGCTGCTCTGGGCAAAGACCCTCAGGAACACACCCCATTGAGGTTTCAGGAGGAGAGGTGTCTGGGAGGGTCTTGGTCACATTGACTGAGAGGGGAAGGGCAGCCTCTGCTCACCTTTTTCCTCTTGGCAGTGCAAGGAGAGCAGGTGCCTGTTCGTTCTGGAAAGGACTGGCACTGCCCAAGGCCCTGTGCCCACCCACTCAGCCCTCTCATGCTCCTAGGCCTTGCCTCGGGTTCTGGGCTGTCGGGTTTGGGAGAACTGATTGTGTGGAGGGATTCCCTCTGGGCAGAGATGGCTCAGACCCCTCCCATGAGAGTGCAGGGCTCTGGGGACCTGTCCTCAGATGGTCCTCACTCCTCTCTGAGGTCACTTCTGCTGGGGCAGCGCATCTCCAGACCCTCCTCTCCTGTAGTGGACTAATTTAGTCATGACATGCAGTGGGTCCACTCGCCTCCCCCAGAATCACCCACCTCTGTCCCCATTCAGATCCCACACCCCTTTAAAGTGCTTCTGTCAACAATGCAGGCTAAAATCAGGGGACTGAGACCCACACATCAACTTTGTGAAGGTGGGCCCTCTTGGAAGAGTTTCCAAGTCAGGTGCTGGGCTAGGAATCCTGTAAAAGCTTGGTAAAAATTTGCATATTTCTGCTGTAGAATAAGGGGAGTGGGGTGGGAAATCAAGGTTTTTCTTGCCAAGCAAGGCCACCGACATGCACTCCTTAAAAAATTGAGGCAACTGTGAGTGTTGGTCTGTTGTCGGGTAACTGTCAGCCTGCAGCACATGGTCTGAAGCCATCTCCTCATTTGGCTCCTGACTTAGGAAAACAGGAGCCCGAGGCCAGGCCAACATTCCCCCAGTCACCCACACCCATGCACCCAGGCCCGTGGGGAGAGAGGTCTGAATTCCAGCCCCACAGCCTCGTGCCTAGCTGCCGCCTGGGCTGAAGGAGACTCTAAAGGTCAGTCATCCTCGGTCAGTTCAGGGCACAGCTCCCAAGGAGATGGCTGTCCTGGAAAAGCCCTGCTTCCGCAGTAGCTGCTAGCATGTGGGGTTTCAGATCCACAGGGAATACTGTTTGATGTTAGGCAGAGTCCAGAATCCAGATAGTAGCTTTGGGTGTGAATATTCCCTCCCACTTGGTCATTTTCAGTGAAGGATTTGGGACTTTTGCTCCTTCCTTTAAGCTTCTCTATAAATACAGATACAGGATCTGGACCACACGCTGACATGAAGTCTGAGGCCTCTAATGTTTTTATGGAAAGGATCAAATTGAAATGGGCTGCTCCTGACAGTCCCAAGGGAGGGTGGCTTGGTGGCCTGTGCTTGCGGGTGTTATGGGCTGAGTGACCCGAGACCCCCACCTCTGTCCTCTATCAGTGGAGGAGGCTCCTGGGAATGCAGATGACTGAGGAGCTGGCCCGGGACCCTCCACACCTAGGTGCCCCCAGAGGCCCCCTGATGTGGGCGGCTTTCTGCAGCCAAGGCTGAAAGGTCCCAAGCGAAGGAAGCTGCCTCACCCAGGGACCCTGCCTGCATCTGCAGCCACGACGCTTAGCTCACTGAACCTGCTGCCAGGGAGTTTCCTCTTTGTTGCCTCTAAATTAACGTTAAGGCAAAAAACTCATCAAGAATGTTTAAAAAGATGTTTAGGGAGTTTCCTGGTTGTCACCACCATCCGCTCTCCATCCCTTCTGCTTTGGCTGCTTGATGCACTTGGAATGCAGAAGGATGCCCCAGAAATCATAAAATCCTGACTAGTTTTTGTAGCTATTCAATTATGCTTACTAGATAAATCTCACCAAGTCAAGACAAGGAGAAATATGTTCAGAAAAAATTCCAATAACAGTATTTGAAACCACACTGGACAACCTGGGGTTGGTAGAGTGTCTTGCCCCATCCCCAGGGCATCTGAGAGTGACTAGCTGTCCTGACCACAGCTGAGCGCCTCGCCCCAAGGCATCTGCTCACTGTGGGAAGGAAGGGAGTGGAGCATGGGTCCAGTCTGGCTGAAACTTCGCTCGTTTTACTTTCAGAGTGGTTCCGCACTGGCTAGAATCTGACTGATGCTAAGGGTCCCCTCTCGGAAGTTTTAGATAGAGACACACAGAGTAGGAAGCAGAGACAGACAGACAAACACTCAAAGATGGGGGGAAGTCATCTCAAGAGAAAGGCAGATCCACCAGGTCGAGAACCACAGACACCAGCTTCTGGGAGCAGCATTGCAGGGCCTCCTTGGTACGTGGATGGGCCCCTGACCGGGGGGGCTCACGTCCCAGCCCTGCACTCACTAGCTGCAGGACTTCAGGCAAGCCACAGACTATCTCAGCCTCACCATTCTCTTTGAATGGACAGTGATGGGAACTCCTGCATAAGGTTGCTGTGAGCGCCCCTTGATAACACACCCGAGGCGTCTGGTGCCGTGCCTGGGACCCAGGTGGGGCAGACACTCTTCTTAGGGTTAAACCCAAACTCAAGTCCCAACTGCAGGACACTGCTCTGGTCCTGCCTATGCATCTCTCTCTGGCCCTCCTTTTCTTCCTTCCAATGAACAGCCACCATTCCAAATAACCCGACTGTCTATGTTTCTGTGTTTCTGACAGCTTGGAATAGCCTCTCTAACACAGAGATAAGAAGAACCGTATTGATTTGTTCCAGAGTCCAGGTAGCCAGGATGCCAGTTCCTCCAGTGCTGCATGTTCAATGTGTGGGAAAAACAGCTGGCAGGTGTTGGCTTGGCCTTCGAAGGGCGGGGTCTCAAAGGGAGTGCCCTTTGAGTCAGTGCAAACAGAACCAGATGCAGTTATGGGGCCCTGCCCAGTTGGTTGAGCTCAGGAAGGTGGTGGAGACCATTCCTAGATGGCAGTGGAGGGAGGGGCTGGTGTCCCTGCCCTGTGCACAGAGGAATAGCCACCCAAGGGCTTGATAGCCATCAGCAGAGAGGCCCATGCAGCTGTCTGTGTACTGGGCATGAGCACACGTAGGAGACTGGATATGCAAGAATGCAGGGTTTCCCAGATGGCACTAGTGGTAAAGAACCCGCCTGCCAATGCAGGAGATGTAAGAGATGCAGATTCAATCCGTGGGTGGGGAAGATCCCCTGGAGGAGGGCATGGCAACCCACTCTAGTATTCTTGCCTGGAGAATCCCATGGACAGAGGAGCCTGGTGGGCTACTGCCCATAGGGTCACAAACAGTTGGATGTGACTAAAGTGACCTAGCACGCACAGGGTGTTCCGTGTCTGTGCTCGTGAGTGTGCTTCTGCCAGGATGGGTGTGTGAGGGCTGAGCTGGGAGAGGGGTGTGTGCAGGCTTGTGTTTGGGGAGAGCTGCGGGGGTACCTGAGGACAGGTCTTGTGCACTGGTGTGAGTTCTGTGTGAACCACATGCAGAACCACATGCTCGGTTCTGTGTGTGGCTGGCGTGTGGGGAGATGACCCTTTGTCAGCGCAGGGCTGGGTGGAGCAGCCATCTGGCTGACAGGGCCATGATGACAGCCTGTGCAGGGCTGTGTGTGCCAGGAACCAGAGCCACACAGGAAATGCGACGGAAGACAGGAATGCGGAAGTCACAAAGGTTTCTCTGGGTCTCATTTCAAGGGACACAAAGTGATCTTTGCCTGCCCCTTCGGGAGGTTTCACTTTTCTTCCCGTTGTTTTCACTTTCAGACTCCCTTGATGAAACACCGGGGCAGGATGGTAGGATAGCTGTGGTGATGTGTGCCCGGCTCAGGTGCCAAGGCTGGCCATCCTGCGTGGAAGCCACATGCTTGGTCCACACCAGTGGCTGTACTGGGCCAGCCTGGCTGACCCGACATGAAGCTGTGACTTCCCAGAGCACATGAAGGGGGTCTCCTGTGTTGCTGTGAAAATAGCTCCTGAGAGGAGACACGGTTTCTCCAAAGAACACGGAGTCGGTGCCAGAACTGGGACCAGACCCACTGTCGGGCCATGGTGGAAGGCACCCGGCCGATTGGCCAACAGCAGGTGAAGGCAGGAGCTGAACCCCTGACCCATGTCCTAAGGGTCTAAATCAGAGTCTGTGTGGCTCCTTTCAGCCCTGTCCACTCCGGCTGTGTGGCTACTGCTCTCTGTGGCCGCTCTGTCACCATCCTCACTGCCCCCTCCTGCCGATGTGCCAGGCAGGCCCCAGTCACTCCCACTTGGGCCACACTCACTCAACAGCCTCTGAGGTCCTCTCAAGACTTCTGCCAGGATAATAAACCTGGGCTTCTCAGCTCTAGTCTCCAACCCTTCAGACAGACTTCCCCTGCCACTCTCAAGAGGGTCCCTTCTGTGTGGCAGGCCAAGAGCAAACCTGGACTTCTCTCTGGGTGGCTAACCTCTAGCTCCCATGCCACCTTCCACTTATGATACTGAGCAGAGCCCTGTGGGGCTCCTGGGCACAAAGCCTTTCTGTGTCCATTATTTCTTTGGTTATAGGAAGCAGCTTTCACTCAGCCTCCAGGACCTTCCTGGGTTCCAATGGACAGATTTCAAGCAGTTACAAATTAGGGAAGGGAGAGTATGTGAGACCAGTGAGAAGCAGTTAAGAGCAGCCTTGGGGCAAGGTCCTGATTCCCCATCAGTAGATACACCACAATATATTTGAGCTATTTTGCAGATACTGAAACACCCTTTGGGTGGGAGAAGTCAACAGTTAACAATGGTATGCTGCCCACAAACATGCAGATCCCAGACCAGCTGGAACCAGAAAGTTGATGATGCCGACTCCCACTCACCTCCACACCAACCAATGAGAAGAATGTCCGCAAGCTGACCATGTCCTCTTTGAACAATTACTGTAAAACTTCTCACTATTGTCTCCCAAGTTGGGACAGTTGGTTTTGAAGGCCTTGGCTTGCTGAGGCCCCCTTTGCCTGGCAGAGTAAGAAAGCTATTCTTTTCGACTTCACCCAAAACTCTGTCTCCAAGATTCAACTCAGCACTGGTACACAGAGAAGCTGAGCTTTCAGCATCCCTTGGGGTCTGCCTGATTTGCCCCTGCTCACTGCCCTCCAGGGCCTTGGGCTCTGGTGGACAGTCATCTGGGCTCTGCATTCTCCAAAGTGCCCCCCAACAACAACAATGCCACACACATGTGGGAGCACATGGTCCCCAGGTGGCCATGTGCTCCCACAGACACCATGCATCCTTAGGGAACACCCCCTCTCCCAAAGCACTGCTTGCCCCTCTTCTGGCCCTTGTGAATCAGTCCCGCTCTGCCTGAGGCTTGCTTTCTTGGCTTCTTCTCCTATCATCTCCGGGGTCTCCATCTGGGTTATGAATCTATTAACAAGCAGTGTCCTGATGGGTCCTTGACAGTCCTCAGGCTGGAGTATGTATGTTCTCCATGTCAAATAAAATAATGGCAGTCTTTCTCCAATTAACAGAAAAAGTTCATAAAGAGAACTCTCTGTTAAGTCCTGTTGCCATTAAACTTTTGACATCTGTGACCTCAAAAAGAAAAAAAGAAAGAATAACACATTTGACATAAAGCATCTAGATTCCAGCAGCAGTTTGCCACCCTTAATCTTCACATTAAATTTGCGGCTGTTTATTTTTACCCCGCTGACATATGTCAGAAGTGAAATGGTGGCATGGGGACCCTCCCGCACTGGTGGAATGGGTTCAGTGGCCCATCCTCTCAGAAGTCATTCAAGAGCAGCTCTGCTATCACCTGACCGGGGGGATGCCTGATCTCAGTGTCTGGGGAGGCCTGGCCAGGTTGGATGCCTGTCCCCAGCACCCTGACTTGGTCCAGAAAGGCCCTCAGACACCTAGTATAGCGAGTTGCTAGATTTAAGGAGTAAAAATAAAGAGCACACAGTTCAATGTGAATGTCCAGTTAACAATGAATAATTTTTAGTATAAGCATGTCCCATGAGATATTTAGGACATACTTATGCTTAAAAAAAACCCCAAAAACTGTTGTTTGTTGGAAATTCAAATTGAACTGGGCATCTGGCATATTTTTGGAGAACCCTAACTTGGCACTTACATCTATGGTGTGTGCCATCCAGTGTCAGAGACTCTGCAAGCAGCTTGTAACTGGCAGTCAGAACTGAGCTTGGTCAATGATCTATGTGTGTGGGCAAGTGGAGGCCTCTCCTGGCATAATGCCCCTCTCTGGGGTTCTAGAAAGTGCATACAGCCTCTAGCCAATCTTATGGATGCCCAGATCCTCAACCCCCACAGAGGTCACTCCAGCACAGCAGTTTATGCAGTGGTCACCAAACATGTAGTGCTCTGGGTGTATGCTTCCATCATCTTTCTTGCTTTTCTTTCTCTTCTTTGTGCATTGCTATAGATTGAATTGAAGAAGGAAATGGCAACCCACTCCAGTATTCTTGCCTAGAAAATCCTGTGGACAGAGGAGCCTGGTGGGCTGCTGTCCATATGGTTGCACAGAGTCGGACATGACTGATGTGACTCAGCATGCATGCATGCATAGGTTGAATGCTGTGCCCCTAAAATTCATATATTGACACCTAACCCTGACAGTGATGATATTTGGAGGTGGGGCCTTTAGGAGGCAATGAGGTCATGAAGGTGGAGCCCTCAGGAATGGGATTAGTGCCCTTATATAAAGGACCCTAGAGAGCCTCCTTTCCCCTTGTGAGGACACAGTGAGAAGACGCTGTCCACGAACCAGGAATCTGCCAATGCTTTGATCTTGGACTTCCAGACTCCAGAAGTATGAGAAGTAAATTTCTGTTGCTTATTAGCCTCGGGCTATGGTATTTTGTTATTGGAACCTGCTGCTGCTGCTAAGTCACTTCAGTCATGCCCAACTTTGTGCGATCCCATAGACGGCAGCCCACTAGGCTCCTCTGTCCCTGGGATTCTCCAGGCAAGAACACTGGGGTGGGTTGCCATTTCCTTCTCCAATGCATGAAAGTGAAAAGTGAAAGTGAAGTCGCTCATCGTGCCTGACACTTAGCGACCCCATGGACTGCAGCCTACCAGGCTCCTCTGTCCATGGGATTTTCCAGGCAAGAGTACTGGAGTGGGTTGCCATTGCCTTCTCCGTATTGCAACCTAGATATCCTTTTTTTTTTTTTTTTTATGAACACATTTTTAGAAAGGAAGAAGGCATCATGGCAAAAGCCCTCAGCTCAACATCATAAGCACAATAGACATGGAGAGCATCTCTGTGACTGATTCCCACGTGAGCTCAGAGCTGGACATTTTCTAGGTTAACAACACTGCTGTACGTATCTGTAAGTAAGATAAACATGTTTTCTCTATTCTTCATCTTCAATAGCATTTCCAAACCTTCTTAATAATACTTGTGGATTGGAGATATACAAATAGAATCAACATTTATTGAAAAATACTCAGTATTTGAAACTTAGATTAATTATTCACTTTTCCTCTGAAGAGTCACACTTTAGGCTGGTGTTTACTCATACACTTGTAAAATACTTTGGGATGATTGCTCCAAAAGCTGCAGCAAGGTCTGCCCCATGACCTTTCATGGGTTTCTGGGGTGGTGTCCACGCCCCAGTCAGCCCTGGGAGGGGTGGAGGACTGGGTTCCTGCCCCTCCCCAGCTTCGAGGGGCAGCAATCACATTTCCCTTGACATCAGTCTGGGCTAAAATTGCTGGCAGGTTGACTCCTATTTCTTTTTGTCATGAGTTCCCTGAAGATGCCAGGTCATGAAGTGCATTGGATGTTGACAGAAGGAGTGGAGAAGAGTGGAGCTGGACTGCCTTTTATTTGTGGAGGCAAAGGGCCAGGATGGGAGGGTGGTAGACCCCGGCCTTGGCTGAGTGGTGAACACACTTCCTGCTTGCTGTGCTCCAGGGCTCTGCTCCAACAAGTCACTTAGGCATCTGAGCCCAGAGAGGAAAACCTGGGCTCTGATTTTGGGTCATATGGCCCAGTAGGGCAGCGCAATCCAGCCTCATCCAGCATGCTCCATGTCTGCCTGGCTGGCCTCGGGGGCAATAGTTATCTGCTAGAGCCACATATGGGGAGTCTTCTTAGGCCAGGGGCTGGAAGTCACACTGTCCAAGGAAAGGAGCACATTCGGTGGGGGACACTTGGTGTGAGTTTAGCCACATGAACTTTAGCATTTTTGTAAATGGTTATAAATTTTTTTTTTAACTCATTCAAAGCTAGAAAAATGTGACACCAAACTCACCAGTAATCATTTATGATACTGTGACAGGCTGTAGAATGATTTCTTTAACGTCTGCCACATTGTCAAGTTGTGTGGCTATTTGATGAAGATGGCTTTGTCTGCCCAGCAACACTGTGACCTTACAGGGAGGACTGTGTGGTTACAGCTTTATCTGTAAGGGGAACCAGGCATGAAAGAAGCAGAGTTGAGCGAGATCTTCCCAAATCTTAGCTCCAAAAAGCAGGTTTACTTTACAAGTTGGTGATCAAATCAATTCATTAAAAACATCTTTCATCTGCCTTTTATTGACACCTGGCTCACCTCTCTGACACTTCTTTGTTCTTAGTCCTTCTTCGAGGCCCCAAATCTCCTGAGGCCTGAGAATGCAGGGCGCATGTCATGAGGAATCTACAAGGGGAGAGACACCTGCACAGTTGCCAGGAGACACCTGCCCTGGCAGATTCCAGGAGCTGCAGATCTCCAGAGAAGGAGAGGCAGCTTTATGTTCATTTGGGGGGCTGCCATGGGCTCCCTCTGTGGTGTGGCCGCTAGAGGGATGGCTGGGTTGGCTGAGTGCACAGGGAGCCCATGGTCAGGGATTTTCATGTGTGTGTTTGTTCCATGTTCCCTGGCAGGATGAAAGAGGATTTGTTTTATGCCCCATCTGAGAACTTTAGAAAGGGAAAGATGAAAAGAAACAGGAAAAACTCGGTTTAGATGAGAGCAGCCAGGATCGCATCAGATTTCTTGGAATGAGCAGATTATCCTGGAGTGAACGCATTCATTCACTCAACAAATATTTATTGAGCATCTTTTGAGTGCTAGGCAAGGATCCAGGGACTGTTCCACAGGCTCTAGTAAACTGTGGCTGTTTTGAGTGATTGAGTAAGATCTGGGTCAACCCCTGCCTCAGAGACTTCATACATTCATGAGCACAAGCACGCCAGACCTCCTTCCTATGCAGATATGATCAGCCCATGCTGCTATGGGAAACAGGCAGACCCTTGGCAAGGGCCCAAGATGAAGTTCGTTTATTTAGCCCCTCGGGCAGACGCAGGGCAAAGAGGAAGGAGCCTAGCAGCTCTGAGGCTCCGCCCTGCGGAATGACCTTGGCCTTGGTATTAGGCTGTCCTTATGCTCCTATAAGGGGATTCCCTGGTGGCTCAGAGGTTACAAGAGTCTGCCTGCAATGCGGGAGACCCGGGTTCGATCCCTGAGCTGGGACGATCCCCTGGAGAAGCAAATGGCAACCAACTCCAGTATTCTTGCCTGGAGAATCCCATGGAGGGAAGAGCCTGGCAGATTACAGTCCACGGGGTCGCAAAGAGTCGGACACGACTGAGCTACTTCACCATGTTCCTATAGCAGGAATACGTGCATTCTGTTTCTTCTTCGGGGGACATCTGCCCTGCTTGGAGAGTCCTCTGACTCTCAACCCAGAAGTAGGTGCTGGGGATGGAGCTCAGGGAGTCAGAGGAAACTGAGGGAGAATTCTGAATGCAATTACTAGATAACATTTTTTAGGTCTCTGCAGAAGTATGGCTTGATGTGCTCTTAAAACACGAAAGATGGGGCAAAGAGAAAATGCAGTGGAGAAAAGAAAGGCCTGAGTCTGACCTGGGAGCAGGCAGAACACCCTTTGATGGGCATCCCTGCCTCTTACCTCCACTTTGAGCACCAATAATGACCCTCAATGCCTGTGTTCTGTTCTTTAGCCACAGCAACAATGACTAGGAGTAAGCTGGAAAATGAGCCAAGAGTCAGTGCAAGCCAATGCCAAAGGCCTCACTGCTGTGAGCTGAGCCCAAGTGGAGCCAGAACCTTCCCCAGCTTGGGTGGCAGGGGCCCACTTTGCGATGAGCCTGCTATGTTCACTAAAGGGCTCAGGCCAAGGCTGACTTTCCTCTATAAAGTGGCAGTTCTGAAGCGTGGTCTGTGGACCAGCAGCAGCAGCATCACTCAGGAACTTATAAGGGATGCAAATTCTTGGCCCTTCTCAGACCAGCTGCATCAGAATTTCCCCTGGGTGTTTGAGGAGTGTTTACCATGAGGATGCCAGGAGGGAGCCTGAGAGGCAGTTGAGGTGGGGACAAGGGAAGCAGGAAGGGGTGGTGTGTAGACTAGACTGAGAGCAAATTCGCATGAGTACTTGTTCGAGGCTGTGGAGAGCCTGCCAGGATCAGGCATCCAGGGAATAAGTTAACAAGGTCCCTGGTGCTCTTGTCAAGAGCAATCCATTGTGATGGTGTAATCCCCAGGCCAGTGTGCAATGGATCGAGAGAAAAATAGAGACAATCTCAGGAAGCTTGACCAAAAAAAGGACAAAAGACAGAGCAGGGGCAAGAGGAAGCCAAGAGGTAGGTGATTGTTCTGTTATTAATATCAGAAACATGGACACATAACAAATTTGCTGAAGGAAGAGGTTCAAAAGAGAGAGTTGAGGCTGCAGGAGGGAGGGGAGCAAATCTGAAGGAGCAGATTACTGCCCAAGGAGCAGAAAGGGATGGACTCAGGGCGCAGCCTAAGGGTTGGTCACTCTTGGTCGAGGAGATGGATAGCCCTTGCTGGAAATTCTCTGGTTTCTAAGCTAGAAGGAGATAGAAACAGGTGGGGACAGATACATGGGAGAATTGAAGGTGCTAAGGCGTTGTGTGATGGTGAAGTGTGAGGTCAGCTGCAGTGGGATGTGCCAGCATAGAGTGTGGGCGTTCCAGGGGTGCAGCAGCGCCCATGGGAGGGAGGCAAGGAAGGGGCCAAGGGGGCCTGGGCTGGATGTCTGAGCTTACAGGAGGCAGGGCTCAAGGTGTTGTTAATGTGTTGTATTACATTGACTGATTTGTGGATATTGAAGAATCCTTGCATCCCTGGGATAAAGCCCACTTGGCTATGATGTATGATCTTTTTAATGTGTTGTTGGATTCTGTTTGCTAGAATTTTGTTAAGGATTTTTGCATCTATGTTCAGTGATATTGGCCTGTAGCTTTCTTTTTTTGTGGCATCTTTGTCAGGTTTTGGTATTAGGGTGATGGTGGCCTCATAGAATGAGTTTGGAAGTTTACCTTCCTCTGCAATTTTCTGGAAGAGTTTGAGTAGGATAGGTGTTAGCTCTTCTCTAAATTTTTGGTAGAATTCAGCTGTGAAGCCGTCTGGACCTGGGCTTTTGTTTGCTGGAAGATTTTTTATTACAGTTTTAATTTCTGTGCTTGTGATGGGTCTGTTAAGATTTTCTATTTCTTCTTGGTTCAGTTTTGGAAAGTTGTACTTTTCTAAGAATTTGTCCATTTCTTCCAAGTTGTCCATTTTATTGGCATATGGTTGCTGATAATAGTCTCTTATGATCCTTTGTATTTCTGTGTTGTCTGTTGTGATCTCTCCATTTTCATTTCTAATTTTATTGATTTGATTTTTCTCCCTTTGTTTCTTGATGAGTCTGGCTAATGGTTTGTCAATTTTATTTATCTTCTCAAAGAACCAGCTTTTGGCTTTGTTGATTTTTGCCATGGTCTCTTTTGTTTCTTTTGCATTTATTTCTGCCCTAATTTTTAAGATTTCTTTCCTTCTACTAACCCTGGGGTTCTTCATTTCTTCCTTTTCTAGTTGCTTTGGGTGTAGAGTTAGGTTATTTATTTGACTTTTTTCTTGTTTCTTCAGATAAGCCTGTATTGCTATGAACCTTCCCCTTAGCACTGCTTTTACAGTGTCCCACAGGTTTGGGGTTGTTGTGTTTTCATTTTCACTCATTTCTATGCATATTTTGATTTCTTTTTTGATTTCTTCTGTGATTTGTTGATTATTCAGCAGCGTGTTGTTCAGCCTCCATATGTTGGAATTTTCAAAAGTTTTTCTCCTATAATTGAGATCTAATCTTACTGCATTGTTGTCAGAAAAGATCCTTGGAATGATTTCAATTTTTTTGAATTTACAAAGGCTAGGTTTATGGCCCAGGATGTGATCTATCCTGGAGAAGGTTCCATGTGCGCTTGAGAAAAACTTGAATTCATTGTTTTGGGTGAAATGTCCCATAGATATCAATTAGGTCTAATTGATCTATTGTATATTTAAAGTTTGTGTTTCCTTGTTAATTTTCTGTTTAGTTGATCTATCCATAGGTGTGAGTGGGGTATTAAAGTCTCCCACTATTATTATGTTATTGTTAATTTCCCCTTTCATACTTGTTAGCATTTGTCTTACATATTGCTGTGCTCCTATGTTGCGTGCATATATATTTATAATTGTTTAATCTTCTTCTTGGGTTGATCCTTTGATCATTATGTAGTGTCCTTCTTTGTCTCTTTCCACAGCCTTTGTTTTAAAGTCTATTTTATCTGATATGAGTATTGCTTCTCCTGCTTTCTTTTGGTCTCTATTTGCGTGGAATATCTTTTTCCAGCCCTTCACTTTCAGTCTGTATGTGTCCCTTGTTTCAAGGTGGGTCTCTTGTAGACAACATATATAGGGGTCTTGTTTTTGTATCCATTCAGCCAGTCTTTGTCTTTTGGTTGGGGCATTCAACCCATTTACATTTAAGGTAATTATTGATAAGTATGATTCCACTGCCATTTACTTTATTGCTTTGGGTTTGAGTTTATACACCCTTTCTGTGTTTTCTGTCTAGAGAAGATCCTTTAGCATTTGTTGGAGAGCTGGTTTGGTGGTGCTGAATTCTCTCAGTTTTTGCTTGTCTGTAAAGCTTTTGATTTCTCCTTCATATTTGAATGAGATCCTTGCTGAGTACAGTAATCTGGGCTGTAGATGATTTTCTTTAATCACTTTACGTACGTCCTCCCATTCCCTCCTGGCTTGAAGAGTTTCTATTGAAAGATCAGCTGTTATCCTTATGAGAATCCCCTTATGTGTTATTTGTTGTGTTTCCCTTGCTGCTTTTAATATTTTTTCTTTGTGTTTGATCTTTGTTAATTTGATTAATATGTGTCTTGGGGTGTTTCACCTTGGGTTTATCCTGTTTGGAACTCTCTGGGTTTCTTGGACTTGGATGATTATTTCTTTCCCCATTTTAGGGACGTTTTCAACTATTACCTCCTCAAGTATTTTCTCATGGTCTTTCTTTTTGTTTTCTTCTTCTGAGACTCCTATGATTCAAATGTTGGGGCGTTTAACATTGTCTCAGAGATCATTGAGACTGTCCTCATTTCTTTTAAGTCGTTTTTCTTTTTTCCTCTCTGTTTCATTTATTTCTACCATTCTATCTTCTACCTCACTAATCCTATCTTCTGCCTCCGTTATTCTACTGTTGGTTCCCTCCAGAGTGTTTTTTATCTCATTTATTGCATTATTCATTATATATTGACTCTTTTTTATTTCTTCTAGGTCCTTGTTAAACCTTTCTTGCATCTTCTTAATCCTTGTCTCCAGTCTATTTATCTGTAACTCCATTTTGTTTTCAAGATTTTGGATCATTTTCACTATCACTATTTGGAATTCTTTATCAGGTAGATTCCCTATCTCTTCTTCTTTTGTTTGGTTTGGTGGGCATCTATCCTGTTCCTTTATCTGCTGGGTATTTCTCTGCCTTTTCCTCTTGTTTATATTGCTGTTTGGGGTGGCCTTTCTGTATTCTGGCAGTTTGTGGAGTTCTCTTTATTGTGGAGTTTCCTCGCTGTGGGTGGGGTTGGACAGGTGGCTTGTCAAGGTTTCCTGGTTAGGGAAGCTTGTGTTGGTGTTCTGGTGGGTGGAGCTGGATTTCTTCTCTCTGGAGTGCAATGAAGTGTCCAGTAATGAGTTATGAGATGTCAATGGGTTTGATGTGACTTTGGGCAGCCTGTATATTGAAGCTCCAGGCTATGTTCCTGTGTTGCTGGAGAATTTGCGTGGTGTGTCTTGCTCTGGAACTTGTTGGCCCTTGGGTGGTGCTTGGTTTCGGTGTAAGTATGGAGGTGTTTGATGAGCTCCTGTCGATTAATATTCCCTGGAGTCAGGAGTTCTCTGGTGTTCTCAGGATTTGGACTTAAGCTTCCTGCCTCTGATTTTCAGTCTTATTCTACAGTAGCCTCAAGACTTCTCCATCTATACAGCACTGATGATAAAACATCTAGGTTAAAGATGAAAAGTTTCTCCACAGTGAGGGACATCCAGAGAGGTTCACAGAGTTACATGGAGAAGAGAAGAGGGAGGAGGGAGATAGAGGTGACCAGGAGGAGAAGAGGGGGGATCAAAAGAGGCGAGAGAAAGCTAGCCAGTAATCACTTCCTTATGTGCTCTCCACAGTCTGGATCCCTCAGAAACGTTCATGGAGTTATACAGAGAAGACAAGAGGGAGGAAGGAGACAGAGGTGGCCAGGAGGACACAGGGGGGAATAAAAAGGAGAGAGACAGATCCAGTCAATAATCAGTTCCCTAAGTGTTCTCCACTGTCCAGAACACACAAAGAGATTCACAGAGTTGGGTAAAGAAGAGAAGGGGGAGGGAATAGATAGAGGCGACCTAGTGGAGAAAAAGGAGAGTCCAAAGGGGGAGAGAGCAGTCAAGCCAGTAATCTCACTCCCAGGTAAAAATGGGTACTGAAGATTGGGTTCTTAAAGGTACAAAATTGATAACAAATACCAAAAAGCAAAGATTAAAAATCTAGAGTAGAGGTTGGATTCTCAAAAATACAATATTAAAGAAAAAAACAAATTCACAAAAATTATAAAATGTATATATATGAAGTTTGCTTTAAAAAATAGGGGTTTTTTTTTAAAGTCATAGTAGGTTATAAAAATGAAAATTAAAGGAGTAATAGAGGACTTAAAAATAAAAAAAATTTTTTTACAAATTTAAAAAATGATAATAGTAAAAATATATCTAGGACTTTCTCTGGTGGTGTTGTGGACAGTGTGGGGTCAGTTCATTTTCAGATAGTTCCTTGATCCGGCTTATACTTCTCAAGATCTATAGGCCCCTTCCTATGTAGTCGGTGTTAACTACATGCTTTTAATCTATTGCACCTGTCACTTCCAAGACTGTTCCCTCTGTTTGTTTTAGCTTTTTCTGTTTGCTGGTCTCTTCAGTGTCTATTTTCCGCCCTGACACAAGGGGGCGGTGGTGGACACTTTTTCAGGCTCACTTGTTCAGTCGTGCTGTGGGGAGGGAGGAACACTGCAACCAAATAACACTGGCGTGTGCTCACAGTATCTCAGTCACACTGGGTTTGCCCCCACTCACAGCGTGTATGCTTTCCCTGTCTACACTACTTAGGCTCTAGGTTGCTCTGCCAGGAACTGTCTGAGGCTGGCCCTGGGTTGTATGCACTTCCCAGGTCTAAGCCATTCAGGTTCAGGTACTCGGGTACTCCAAAAAGACGCAGACTCGGTTGGGTCTGCGTTTTGTGCCCTTCCCAGGTCCAAGCAGCTCAGGTGACCAGGAGCTTGTCGAGCACAGTTCTGTGACTTATTGCCTCCCCCATCCCTTCCGCTAGGTTTTCTGGGTGTACAACCAGAGTACCTTCTCAGGTGTGCCGTGTGTCTCTTCTGGGGAACTGATCTCTGGCTACGACCCTCCCAATGGATTTCGATGGTCCAGAATCCCAAGAAGTCTTGGTTAGCAATGAAGCCTGCTTGCAGTTTGGTAGAGGATGCCTCTCTGGGGCCGCGATAGACCCTTCCGGCTCTGGCTGCCCTCGCCTGCTGGTCTCCGGTGGGGAATGGGCCGGTCCGCAGCCAGCTAGCTCTGCTCAGTCCTTTGTTCTGTGAGCGGGCCTGGCGGTATGTTATGTTAGGGCTTTTCACGTGGTATCTACCCCACAGTCTGGTTTGCTATCTCAAGTTAGTTCCCTCAGATTGCCCTCGGGCCATTCAGGCCCGGTCCTTACTCTAAGCAATGCAGCCTGTGTCTCCCTGCTCAGCCCCCACTTGCGAGTGGCGGATGCTGGCGTCTGCGCTGCTTCTCCGCCAGGAGTAACTGTTGGGCACGTAATCTCTGGGTTTTAATTATTTATTTATTTTTCCTCCCGGTTATGTTGCCCTCTGAGATTCCAAGGCTCACCACAGATTCACCAGTGAGAGTGTTTCCTGATGTTTGGAAACTTCTCTCTTTTTTAAGACTCCCTTCCCGGGACCCATCTCCATCCCTATCGCTTTTGTTTCTTTTTGTCTTTTATATTTTTTTCCTACCTCCTTTCGAAGACAATGGGCTGTTTTTCTGGGTGCCTGATGTCCTCTGCCAGCATTCAGAAGTTGTTTTGTGGAATTTACTCAGCGTTCAAATGTTGTTTTGATGAATTTGTGGGGGATAAAGTGATCTCCCCATCTTATTCCTCCGCCATCTTAGGACCACCCCCCAAAATATCTTTAGCGTTTCTGAAAGAGGAATCCAGTGTTTAGTAATTAATGTTTAAATATCTTATTTTATTTGGGAGTGGCCTAGCTATTCAATAAACTTCCATCACTTAACTTAATTCAGCACAATTCTAGAATTTCAAGTTGCCAGAATCTGGAGAGACTATTTTAGATAGACAGTTCTAAGCATAATTATTCTTAATAGAGTTTTTCTAAGAGCTCTTGCATTATTTGTATTTTCTTTCCTTTAAAGTTCCTTCACATCAAGTTACCTTCCTTGCTGACAAAGTTGCAATAGCTATAACAAGATTTTATTTAAATCTAGATGCAATAAAAGTATTATAATTAATGTTGATGACTCTAAAGACAAGTCTATATTAATTAGGTAAAAAAACTTAAACATTAATACCAGGTATTAATTTAATATTGAATATTTCCCAGCTTATGTAAATCTGAAATTAATTCTGGCCAGTTATCGTCTATATCTTTCAGAATTTATATAAATACTTGATTTTCTTTAATTCAATTAAGTAGACCTCACTGACAAATTAACTTCAGAAATATTATCCAAACACACATATTGAGACATACATATATCCAGACAGATACAAGGGGTTTCATAGCTTCATTTTCTAAACTTAGTCATGAAACATATATCACAATATACAGCTCACTACTTGTAAATAATAATTAGAATAAGTTAAATAATTTTTCCTATCCCCTTTCTCCCCCTGTTTCAAGAATTAGAGATGGTTGAGATAGAATAAATAATCCTTAGAACTCTGGGCTCAAGGAACAGGAAGAGAAAATCAGGCTTTCTTAGTAGGCCTTATTCTCTCAGGGTCAGAATTATATATATATATATATATATATATATATATATATATACATTTTTTCTTTCAAGCTAGCTTTCTCTACTAGTTGGGAATTAAACAGGAGTCAGTTAAACTTCAACAGGCACTGGCACAATTGAAGGTTGATCATTTTTGTAGATACCCCCTACTTTTTTTTTTAATGATTATGAAACATTGGTCAGCCAATGTAACAAGGACATTTGTTTGTAACTCTGACCAATCTAGGTTATCCTTTGACTAGAGTAGTCAAATCCTTCTTTAAGCCTTCTGAAAAAGCAGAGTTAAGCAAGGGGCTGCTTTGGTGTTTAGAGAATGATTCAGTTGTCAAGCCAGAATATTGCTTAAAAGTTTTTTTCAAACCTTTCATAATAATCTAGAATTGATCCATCTGATCTTTGCTTGCACTGGTGAATCTCTGTCTGGTCTCTCTCTCTCTCTTTTTTTTTTTTTTCTTTTTGGAAAAACCTATGGGATAAGTTCAAGCAATTTCTGAGCTAATTCCTTGTATTCAGTGTGAGCCTGTGGTTCAAAATCCATTAAGGAATGTTTACATCCTGCTTTTAAAAATTCATTCCCTTGCTTTGCGTTCAGAAACTAACACCTATATTAATTGATACAGATCTGAAAGCCCAGACTTATAAGTCCAGATGTGTAACTCAAATTCCTTAGCAAATCCTAATGGATCCTAACTTGGATTGGAAATTCCTTAGCTAAGGCTCTAAAGTTCTGCTTAGGTCCTGGGTGTGTTGTAAACACTAAGGATGGTTCATCTCTCCCTGTAATAGGTTCCTCCTTAAAGGGAGTTATAATCACTTCTGATTTTTTTTTTCTTCCTTTATTGGGGAAGAAAAGCAGCAGGAGGCAGATGAGTTGGAAAAGAAAAAGATACAGCATCTGAACCAGGCAATTCAGATAGAAAAAGATATGTGGGAGGAGCAAAAGAAGAGACAGAGTTCTAGCAGCCTTTTTCAGTTTAGTAGCTTCCAAATACCAATCAAAGTAAGCATTCCTAAGCATTTCAATGCATGAAAGTGAAAAGTGAAAGTGAAGTCGCTCAGTCGTGTCTGACTCCTAGCGACCCCATGGACTGCAGCCTACCAGGCTCCTCCATCCACGGGATTTTCCAGGCAAGAGTACTGGAGTGGGGTGCCACTGCCTTCTCCGAAATACCAATCAAAGTAAGCATTCCACTCAGTTTGTTTGATTTGTGGCTGGCTTTTTCTGTGTGCACAAAAACAGCAATTTTTGAATATGAGAAGAACCCTGATTTGGCCTTTTTTAGGTTGAGTTCTTCTTCAGTATAATTTGCCCAATTGAGTAGGTACTTGCAAGTATAAGTTTGTATGTCCTTAGCCCTTGGCTTGGGTGTCAGTTAGAGGCTGGCTTTCTGATATCCCTTGTTTCTGTGTTGGAGAGGCTGTATTTCCCATTTTAAAGCTGAATTTTTCAGATTAAAAAATTCACTAACGAAATTGTGTGGTAAACCAGTGCACTGCTTGTGAACTTAACCCTCTAGGGTTAACCTTAGAGGCATTTCAGCCCTCTCGCATGCCTCAATTTCTCCCTTCTGGGATCTAAGACCACCATGGGTGCTCAGATCACTGAATGGCCAATTCTTATTTGTGACCCCTGGATGAGAAAGTGTTTTAGTTAATGAGTGGGGTTTCCCTATGGGACCACTGCATGGTATGAGGATTCTGCCTCCACTACTGTAAATTTCTCAGTTGCCTAAGAAAACAGCAAGCAGCTGGGAGAAGCCTTATCCCTTTCCTTCAGAGCAAAGCTCTCAGTAATATCCTCACTTTTATCCCAACAAATGCTATGGAGGCAGACAAACTGAGGAAAAGCATCAGATCAGCCTTATATCCAACCACTCAGTACAGACCACTTAGTCTCATACAACTGAGCAAACCCTGGTATTATTCAACCAGCACCTTCCCCTACCCCAGTGTCTTTCTCTTGAGTGATTATTCCCTGGTATCTTTCAACCAAGCCTCCTCCAATATCTTTCAACTGAGTGAATATTTACCTGATATTTTCCAACCACCCCCTCCCCACACTGTCTTTCAACTGTGAGGGGGTAGCCACCTCTCAAATCATGTAGATGAGAAAGTGAGGCTCAGGGACTGTGTGACTGGAACGCCCCTGCTCTTCCTGACTCACCACAGTGCTCCTTGTCACAGGCTGCCACACATCTCTACAAGGGACAGGAGCCCATTCCTGACATTTCTAGGACCCAGTGAAGACCTCAGAGGAGGAAGATGGGAGTCATGTGCTGTGTTTAGTCACTCAGTCGTGTCTGACTCTTTGTGACCCCATAGACTGTGTAGCCCACCAGGCTCCTCTGTCTATGGGGATTTTCCAGGAAAGAATACTAGAGTGGGTAGCCTTTCCCTTCTCCAGGGTACCTTCCCCACCCAGGGAGTGAACCCAGGTCTCCTGCCTTACAGGTGGATTCTTTACCATCTGAGAATGAAATGAACTGTTTAGCTTTTAGTGGTTGACTTTGAATAGCAGGGGAGTTGACCTCCTCTTCGGAATAGGTGGCCAGGTGACAAGTTTTGCCATCTGTGTCATCTCATGGGCAGAAATGGTCTTTATCTGTTTCTGAGGTGCCCTGGTTAATCTAGGGCATTGGCTAGAGCAGTGGTTGTGTATGTCGTGTGGTGTCTGGACCAGCAGCACCATCATCACCTGAGAAATTATTAGAAATGAAACTTTGTGAGTCCAACCACAGGCCGGCTGATCTCCAGGATGCGGCTGCTGCTCTGTGTTTCAACAAGCCCTCAGAATGATTCTGATTCATGTTAAGGTTTGCTTGAAGAGTCATCCTTTAGGAAAGGGTGAAAATAGTTATATGGATTTTCACCCATAAAGCTGTTAGTGAAAGCACAGAACAGTTGTGATGTGCTCTTAAGAAGCTGTCTCTGAAGATGGGATCTGGGCATTAACTTTCCCCTCACCTTCCTGTTTCCTTAGCACTTCTGTCGCCTAGAGCCAGACACTCTAGACTTTGCTTGGAGTAAGCCTAAAGGGAAATTTATCTGTTTGTAAAATTAAAAAATGCAGGAAACAAATATAAAAAGATAGTTATTTTTAAAATATGGGTAATGTGAATATGAATATTTCCTGTTATATTTTGCTACATTGATGAGATTTCTGAAAACTAAACCAGGCTTTTTCAGTGATAGTGTTTTATATTTTCTTCCAGTGATGTGAATGAATAAATACATACAAATAACATTGACATTAGTTGCTCAGTCATGTCTGACTCTTTGCAACCACATGGACTGTAGGCCACCAGGCTCCTCTGTCCATGGGATTTTCCAGGCAAGAATACTGGAGTGGGTAGCCATTTCCTTTTCCAGGGGATCTTCCCAACCCAGGGAACTAACCTGGGTCTCCTGCATTACAGGCAGATTCTTTACCATCTAAGCTACCAAGGAAGCCCCATGTATAAATAAGGGGATGTATAATTTTAAAATGAGGTTAATTTTACCTCCTCCTCCTACACTTCATCACTTAATAGGCCTATGATCTACCTTCCAGGTATGAAGACAACAGTTTAAATAAATATTTTGCTACAACAAAGACTATGTACAAATAAGGGGATGTATAATTTTAAAATGAGGTTAGTAAATGATCTTTCTTGGTATAGAAACAGTCTCTGTGGTGGCAAAATATTTATTTAAACGGTTGTCTTCATACCTGGAAGGTAGAACATATAAGTCGACTGAATCCACTGAAGTGTAGGAGGAGGAGGTAAAATAGGATGCTATTAGCATGCATTGGTTGCTATTGGCTGCATTTAATTTGGTATTATAAGAAAGTGCTAAACTCAGGGAAGTATTAGCTTGTTTACACACAAGAAGTAAAAGGAATTTAAAAATCCAAAACTTGGATTTTGCAAGGTTGGGAAAGCTGATTGCATCTAGGCCCTAAAAATGAAAAGAAACCTGAGAGAAGTTTTCCAGAACAAACGTACATTATAACCCATCCATGTGAAAAAGACCTACCTAGGAGTATGGGCCTCCTACTCAACCTGGGTTGTTGTTGTTCAGTCTCTATGTCTGACTCTTTGAGACCCCATGTACTGCAGCAGGCCAGGCTTCCCTGTCCTTCACTATCTCCTAGAGTTTGCTCAAACTCATGTCCGTTGACTTGATGACGCCATCCAACCATTTCATCCTCTGTCACCCACTTGACCTCCTGCCCTCAATCTTTCCCAGCATCAGGTTCTTTGCCAATGAATCAGCTCTTCACATTAGGAGGCCAAAGTATTGGAGCTTCAGCATCAGTCCTTCCAACGAATATTCAGGACTGATTTCCTTTAGGATCGACTGGTTTGATCTCCTTGCAATCCAAAGGACTCTCAAGAGTCTTTTCCAGTGCCACAATTTGAAACCATCAATTCTTTGGTGCTCAGCTTTCTTTATGGTCCAACTCTCAAATCCATACATGACTACTGGAAAAACCATAGCTTGACTATATGGATCATTGTAGGGAAAATGATGTCTCTGTTTTTTAATAGCTGTCTAGGTTTGTCATAACTTTTTTCCAAGGAGAAAGTGTCTTTTAATTTCGTGGCTGCAGTCACCATCTGCAGTGATTTTGGAGCTCGTGAAAATAAAATTTGTCACTGTT
The DNA here is from genome assembly GCF_029407905.1 of Bubalus kerabau. Taxonomy (NCBI): domain Eukaryota; kingdom Metazoa; phylum Chordata; class Mammalia; order Artiodactyla; family Bovidae; genus Bubalus; species Bubalus kerabau. The sequence goes on along the minus strand of NC_073625.1, from coordinate 181,988,062 downwards.
TTCATTCCCTGCCCTGCCATCTATTTACCATGAAGTGATTGTTAGGTACCACGAATTGAGAGAGAAACAGGTATGGGGTTAAGAATAGCAATCAGGCTTGAAAATTAGTCCAGGAGAGAACTGTGAGATTGGCAACTACTGTAAGGGAACAGCTCTGCCATGGGTTCCTGGCAAACTTGTACATATCCATACAGGTTAAGGTTGAAACTGCAGCACATTTAAGCCAAACACTCTGTGATCCTGCTGGAACATGAGAGGATGGAGGCCACCTCCCACTTGTTTTCCCACCTGCCCTAGAAGAATGTCATCAGATAGCTTCTCATCACCTCCCAGATTCTGATGAAGCATGCTCTCTGCACCGCTCCCCTCAGAATAGAGCTGCAGAATATAAAACCACATAGCTATGATCTAGATTTGGTTCCCCAGTGATGAGGAACTGGACTACAAATCTCAGCTACAGTCACCAGCCCCTTTTCTTCGGTGTCATCCTTTTCAGTGTGTGGGTAAGGACCCAGGGAGCTAGCACCTTTGGCTTCTTCTATTTTTGCTATCTACAAAATCAGTGCAGATGGTGACTGCAGCCATGAAATTAAAAGACGCTTACTCCTTGGAAGAAAAGTTATGACCAATCTAGATAGCATATTGAAAAGCAGAGACATTACTTTGCCAACAAAGGTCCGTCTAGTCAAGGCTATGGTTTTTCCAGTGGTCATGTATGGATGAGAGAGTTGGACTGTGAAGAAAGCTGAGCCCCGAAGAATTGATGCTTTTGAACTGTGGTGCTGGAGAAGACTCTTGAGAGTCCCTTGGACTGCAAGGAGATCCAGCCAGTCCATTCTGAAGATCAGCCCTGGGATTTCTTTGGAAGGAATGATGCTAAAGCTGAAACTCCAGTACTTTGGCCACCTCATGCGAAGAGTTGACTCATTGGAAAAGACTCTGATGCTGGGAGGGATTGGGGGCAGGAGGAGAAGGGGACAACAAAGGATGAGATGGCTGGATGGCATCACTGACTCGATGGACGTGAGTCTAAGTGAACTCCGGGAGTTGGTGATGGACAGGGAGGCCTGGCGTGCTGTGATTCATGGGGTCGCAGAGTCGGATACGACTGAGCGACTGAACTGAACTGATGGAAGCAATAAATATGTCTCATGTATCTTCACCAGCTTCATCACTCAGGCCTTGCCTTTGTCTTATATGTGTGAAACTGACTGGGAGCAAGTAGATCTGAAGGTTACTAAGGTTTTGAGGTCATTGTTTTGTGAAGAAAACCAGAAATTCGGAGTATTCAAACTTTAATATAATTTTCAAGCTTGCATAACAGGAAGTGGGTGAAAAGTCATACAGCCTTCAGAGAGCACTAGTTTCTCAATACCCTATCTAGACCTGGTTAGAGAGGATCATAGAGAAGGAGGACCCTCCAAGAGGGTCTTTGGAGAACACTGTGCAAAGGAACTACTTTCAGAGAGCAGAACCTGAGTCAGGAAGAGGAACTATCCAGTGCCTCTCCAGTAGGACTTCAAAGTTGATACTGATCAGCAACAGCTAGGAATCTCCCCTCTTTCCGGAACTTTCTGAAAAGAAATTTTACTGTAGTTGTTCTGTCCCTGCTCCACTATTATATATCACCATGTGATTGGTGGGGATGAGGGGTGAGCAGCAATCAATCTGTTCAGTCCATATGTCACTGGACCATCCAGTGGATTCTGGCAGAGACTGTGTAGCAGATCCTTAGTATCCCATATATATCCCCTCAGCCTTACCACTCACAGGCATATTGGGAAACTTCCAACTGCCAGCACCTGTGTTTCTTTGCATGAAAGCATTCTGTGACACCAGGAGTCGGCTTTGCCACCTGCACAGTAGCCCAGGAAGCAAGGAGATTTATGACCCATGGGAAAAAAAAAACCTTCAAACAATTACTGACAGGAGTTGGTGTACAAAGACTCTTGTTTGCAAGCCTCTTGGATGGGCTATTTCACCCTCGCTCCCAGAGTTTCCCCAGTGGAATTAAGCTCCAGTCTCCATGGTGGTAACTGACCTGTCAGTACATCCTTTGGTTGCCTTTTTATCCCTGTCTCTCTTCCCCATTCTCTAACTTTATTTTAGCAAATATTCTTTATTTTACCAAATAAAACATTTGAAAAGTCTTGTCTAAAAGTGTGTTTTCTGGGGAAACACAAACTAAGACAAAAGACCGAAGACATGTGGTCCTCTTTGATAGTGTATGTTGTGGCTGGGACAAAGTTGCTGAGCCAAGGATTCCAGTTCCCATCCTGTCTGCATCTCGATGGGGTCATGTGACTGAGTTATAGCCAATATAATATAAATAGAAGTGATGTATAGCACTTCCAGACCTAGTTCAAGGAAACCTCTTGTACCTCCCACACTTCCTTATTCTAGGTGTCAACATGCAAGGCAGTCTTGGAAACCACATGTTGAAAATGGCAGAGCATCTCTTAGCCTGTATCTCTGATTGACTAACCAGAGCTATGAAGGTGGAACCCCCCGCACACCGGCCTCTCCAACAAAATAAGACCTCTGATTCAAACTGGGCTTTATACTAGCAGGAAGCCAACTTGCATTATGTTAAACCATTGAGATTTGGAGCTTCATCTGTTATGTCAACTAGTACCAACCTAATCAATTCTGAAGTTGCCAGGGTTTAAACAAATGTGTTACCATTTCAAAAACTGTTTTTATTATCAGAAAGGCCCTTGGAAAGAGGAAAGCGTGAAATAGGTTCAGAGACAAATGCCAGAGGCCACATGGGGAAGAGCATAGACTTGGAAGCAGGCTGCCTAGCCTGAATACTGGCTCTGACATGTACTGATTGTCTGACCTCGGGCAAATTACTTAACCTCTTGGTGCTTCACTTTCTTCCTGTATGAAATGGAGATGATAATAGTAACTAACTTATGAGGTTACTATAAATTAATATCTGAAAAACACTTAGCTTAGTGCCTGGCACACAGTTATGATAAATTTACAAATTCCTAATTTTCCAAAGGCCATCATGAAGTCTTTAAATTGTTTCCTATGATACAATCTAACCTGCTCTGCTGTTATGATCGTGTCAAAGCAACAGAGATGGCTTTAGGATTATGGATGTCCTTCCTTTGCAATATGACTTGGTTACAATAAATAGGAATTTTCCAGAGTTTGCTCCACTCAGAGGTCACTGGGCATCTTGGGCTACTGGTTTTAGGCTGTGTTAGCTTTAGGCAGATCATTAACCTTAAGAGCAATGCTCACCTCTTGACCCTATTTAGTTTTTGTCCACTGGCCTACAGAGAAGATTGCTCAACCTACTTTTGAGATAATCCTTTATGTGCATTTATTCACCTATTTGACAATTTTTTGAGCCTTATACCTTGGGAGACTATTTTCCAACTTAGGGTTAGCATGTAAAACAAGAAAAATGTTAGACTCTATTTCCTTTCAAAGGTATGAATAAACGAGGAGTTGGAACACTTGTAAATGAGCACAATAACTTGTAAAATTCATTCATTCAGTTAACAATATGCTAGAATATTAAAAAAAATAAAGACTAAAAATTAGTAGCTAATGTCATCCTCATTTGTGCTTCTGTCATGTTGAAGTAGCCTGTATAAGAACCATGCTCTTGTTGAGCACATCCAGATGTGGATAAAGCCCCAGAAAACATCTATTTAAGAGCATTAGACATTAGAGGTGCCGAGTTTCTGGGAAAGGAGAGGGGTAACCCAGAGATATACCCATTGGAATGCAGAGTTCCAAAGAAGAGCAAGGAGTGATAAGAAAGCCTCCCTCAGTGATCAGTGCAAAGAAATAGAGGAAAACAATAGAATGGGAAAGACTAGGGGTCTCTTCAAGAAAATTAGAGGTACCAAGAGAACATTTCACGCAAAGATGGGCTTAATAAAGGACAGAAATGGTATGGACCTAACAGAAGCAGAAGATATTAAGAAGAGGTAGCAAGAATACATAGAAGAACCGTACAAAAAAGATCTTCACAATCCATATAATCACAATGGTGTGATCACTCACACTCACCTAGAGCCAGACATCCTGGAGTGTGAAGTCAAGAGGGCCGTAGGAAGCATCACTACGAACAAAGCTAGTGGTGGTGATGGAATTCCAGTTGAGCTATTTCAAATCCTAAAAGATGATGCTGTGAAAGTGCTTCACTCAATATGCCAGCAATTTTGGAAAACTCAGCAGTGGCCACAGGACTGGAAAAGGTCAGTTTTCATTCCAATCCCAAAGAAACGCAATGCCAAAGAATGTTCAAATGACTGCACAATTGCATTCATCTCACAGGCTAGCAAAGTAATGCTCAAAATTCTCCAAGCGAAGCTTCAACAGTATGTGAACTGAGAACTTCCAGGTGCTCAAGCTGGAATTAGAAAAGACAGAGGAACCAGATATCAAATTGCCAACATCCATTGGATAATACAAAAAGCAAGAGAATTCTATAAAAAACATCTACTTCTGCTTCATTGACTATGCCAAAGCCTTTGACTATGTGGATCACAACAAACTGTGGAAAATTCTTCAAGAGATGGGAATACCAAACTGCCTAATCTGTCTCCTGAGAAATCTGTATGCAAGTCAATAAGCAACAGTTAGAACCGGACATGGAACAATGGACTGGTTCCAAATTGCGAAAGGAGTACATCAAGGCTGTATATTGTCACCCTGTTTATTTGACTTATATGCAGATTCAGTTCAGTTCAGTTGCTCAGTCATGTCCGACTCTTTGTGACCCCATGAATTGCAGCACGCCAGGCCTCCCTGTCCATCACCAACACCCGGAGTTCACTCAGACTCACGTCCATTGAGTCAGTGATGCCATCCAGCCATCTCATCCTTTGTTGTCCCCTTCTCCTCCTGCCCCCAATCCCTCCCAGCATCAGAGTCTTTTCCAATGAGTCAACTCTTCGCATGAGGTGGCCAAAGTATTGGAGTTTCAGCTTTAGCATCATGCCTTCCAAAGAAATCAGAGGGCTGATCTCCTTCAGAATGGACTGGTTGGATCTCCTTGCAGTCCAAGGGACTCTCAAGAGTCTTCTCCAACACCACAGTTCAAAACCATCAATTCTTCGGCACATGCCAGGATGGATGAAGCACAAGCTGGAATCAAGATTCCCAGGAGAAATATCAATAACCTCAGATATGCAGATGACACCACCTTTATGGCAGAAAGCAAAGAGGAACTGACAAGCCTCTTGATGAAAGTGAAAGAGGAGAGTGAAAAAACTGGCTTAAAACTCAACATTTAAAAAACTAGTCCCATCATTTCATGGCAAATAGATGGAGAATGGACACAATGGACACAGTGACAGATTTTATTTTCTTGGGCTCCAAAATCACTGCAGATGGTGACTGCAGCCATGAAATTAAAAGACGCTTGCTCCTCGGAAGAAAATCTACAACAAACCTGGACAGCACATTAAAAAGAAGAGTCATTATTTTGCCGACAATGATCTGTCTAGTCAAAGCTATGGTTTTTCCAGTAGTCATGTACGGATGTGAGAGTTGGACCATAAAGAAAGCTGAGTGCCGAAGAATTGATGCTTTTGAGCTATGGTGTTGGAGAAGACTCTTGAGAGTCCTTTGGACTGCAAGATGATCAAACCAGTCCATCCTAAAGGAAATCAGTCCTGAATATTCATTGGAAGGACTGATGCTGAAGCTGAAGCTCCAATACTTTGGTCACCTGATGAGAAGAACTGACTCATTGGAAAAGACCCTGATCCTGGAAAGATTGAAGGCAAGAGAAAGGAATGACAGAGGATGAGATGATTGGATGGCATCACGGACTCAATGGACATGAGTTTGAGCAAGCTCCTGGAGTTGGTGTGCTGCAGTCCTTGAGGTTCCAAAGAATCAAACTGGACTGAGCGACTGAACTGAGCTGAACTGAACTGATGTAACACCAAGCCTGGGATTGTGCATAAACAGCAAGGTAGATGAATCTTACAAATATAACCTTGAGTGAAAGAAGCCAGATGTAACATTGTACATATGGTATGATTCTATGTCTGTAAAGTTAAACAATCAGCAGAATTAGTCTGTGTTGCTAAAACTCAAGATAATGGATACGCTTGTGGGAAGATGGGAAGTAACTGAGGAAGGGCATCCCCACCCCATTAACGTTCCTTTTCTTGTGTTATACGCTTGTGCTCACTTGGTTATAATTCATCGTTTTATACTTGGGACATGTGAAGTTTCATGTTATGTTTATTACACTCAAGAAAAAGTTTTTTAAATTCTCTCTAAATTCGGAAGACTTGTCCCAGGCAGAGCTCATAGACTTCCGGAAGAAGTCTTCCACAGTCTGCACCTGTGCTTCACCAGATCTCAGCCTTCAGGACAGGGTTGCAGGAGACCATTTTATGGGGGTTGAGGGTTGGAGAGCTTCTGGGAGGGACCTGGAGTAGGCATCCGAGACGCTTTGAAGGAAGAGTCTGAGTATCCCTGAAAATAGTGTTCAAAATGTTGTATATTCGTGTGCACATCCTTTCCTAGAGGAGGGATCCACAGGTTTCACCTCGTCTACTGCCCCTCAGTCCCGAAAGGGAGGGCCATGCAAGAGCTGCCGTCTAGGTCTAGAAGTCAAGGAACCTGCATTCTAGTAACTAACCTGGGGCCCAGGCGGTCACTCTCACCTTGGGCTTCAGTGTCTCTCTCCAACGGGCTCCGGGGTTGCTGCGGCTCATATATCTGGGTGCGGACCTCTAGCTGGTGAGCGGAGACCCAGCCTCGCAGCTCCTGGCGCTGGGCAAAGATGCAGCCGAGGCTCGGCTGGCGAAATGCCCGCACAAGGGATGGGGGTGTGGCGAGGGCGATCCGCCGGAAGAGCTAACCCTTCCGAGGAGGCGGATCCGCCCCCTCGTGGACAGGTAAAGCTAGTTGAGGCCCCGGGAGCCGGGTAGGTGTCGCGCGTCAACGAGGAGAATGAGGCTCGTCATCTGCTCCCTGCTGTGCGCTGGCGCCCTGGGTGAGTGCGCGCTGGACGCTGGGTGAGGGCGGCCCCCTAGGATGGGGACTGGGTACCAGCAGAGGGTCAGCCACGGCGGAACGCTACACTGCCTGGGCTAGAGCGGCTACGAAGTAGCCCAGAGTCTGGCTGGCTGCAAAGTGCCTTCCACCCCCGGAGGTGCATCAGTACACCTGACAGGCAGTCGCCCTTGAAGAAACTCTATAGCCTAGGACAGGAGTTCACAAACTATGACCAGCCGGCCAAATTCCTCCAGCCGCCTGTATACAGCAGACTGAGCTAAGAATGGGTTTTACATCTTCACATGGGTGGAAGAAAACAAAAAGAAAAATAGTTTTGATATATGACAATTAAATGAAATTCAAACGTCAGCATCCATAAATAACACTTCACTGCAACAGGATCAGGCTCATTCAGTTAAATACTATCCACGGTTGCTTTCGGGCTTCCCAGGTGGCTCAGTGGTAAAGAATTCTCCTGCCAATGCAGGATATGCAGGCTTGATTTCCGGGTGGGGAAGATTCCCCTGGAGGAGGAAATGGCAACCCACTCCAGTATTCTTGTGGGGAAAATCCCATGGACAGAAGAACCTGGGTACAGTCCATAGAGTCGCAGAGTCAGACCTGACTCAGTGACTAAACAATGACAACAACAACAATAGCTGCTTTCAGGCTTTAAGGCAGGGTTGAGTAGTTGCCACAGAGACTGTATGGCTCACAAAGCTAGTCATTGCCTCGGTAGACAATTATGGAAAATGTTCGTGACCCCTTGCCTGAAGGCTGTTCATCCCATTTAGAGGGGAGGAAACAGGGTCAGAGGAGAGAACGGATTTTTTCCTCCAGGACTCACAGACTATTAATGAGGGGCTGAAGCACGCGAGGTAATCTTGTCAAGTATCTAACCAGAAGGACATTTCCTGCTCTGAACATACAATGCCTCCCATCCCTACTATACACTAGAAAGGTGGAGAAATATAGGGGACAAACACCCGCCCTAGAATGAGATCCACCTGCCACTCAGTGCCATGTGACTCTGAGTGGTCCCTTGTCCTCTCTGAGCTAATTTACTCCTCAGTTCAGTAGAAATTACTTTTCCACAACAAACACAGTTGCTGTGCATGTGATGTGAGGTCATGTGCCTAAGAGCAGCGCTCTAGGCACAGGTGAGTTATCACTGGAAAAAAATCCTGCTCTTAAATGAAAGGGGCTCTTGGTTGGGTAAGCACAAACTCACTGAGCTCATGCAGGTGGAAGCCCTCCCAGGCTGAACGACTGGGTTCTGTCCAGCCCTGGTTCTGTCAAGGTCTCAGGTTGTCTTAAGTCATTTCTGGGGCAGCATATCTATCATGGGGGGAGGGGTAACCTGGGCTGGACAGAAGAAGGCAGGAAATGCAAGGAGTGCTTTCTGGGTCTCCCTGGCCAAGTGCTGCCCTCTAGGGCCACAGAGGGAGCTCTGCAGGGGCTGAGGAGGGCTGACCGGTTTGCTGCTGCTGTGGTCCAACTGTGGCCACAGGGAATCTGTAGTGCAGCTCCTTGGTCTCTCCCCATTCTCCCTGAACAGTGCTTGTGTTGTTTGTTCTTCTCCCATCCTTCTCCTGGCAGTGTCAGGCACTGACTAAGCGTTCGCTCTCCCAGTCAGCTCTGTGTTTACTAAACAGAGGCAAGAGCTGCCTCTCCTCTGTCCTCTGCCCACTCCACCCCAACATTTCATCCCTCTTGGTGCTGGGCAAGGCTGGAATTGGAGACCAGCTTTCTTCAAAGCTCAGTGTTTTTTTCCAATAAAAATTCTTCAGGGGGCAGATGACAGGAATGTGACCAAACTAGCTTAAACTAAAATTGTCAGTGGAGAGGGGGTGGTGATTAGGAAACCTTGTAAGAGCCAAGAACCAGGGGCTCAGAACAGCCTGTCTGTCCACCTTGGCTGCTACCTTTCTCGATCTTTTGCTCTTCTAGGGAAGATATTTCTCCACACAGTGAGCATGGGCTACCAGATTGAAATATTTGAGGTGGGCTCTGAGTACCCCTTCTTGAAATTGTCACATGATCTGATGGAGTGTTATTGATGGCTGGTCTAGTCACCAGGCTATTTGACTCCATTGACCCTTAGCTTGCTTACATACACTCTCTTTCTTTTTAAAATAACTTTTACTTACATTTAATATAATACCTTTCTTTATGTACACATACAGTTCAATGAATTTCAACAAATATGCCTACCCACATAACTACCACCACAATCAAAACACAGAACATTTCTGTCACTCTCAAACTGTCCACTATCCCTTCCTAGTCATTCCCATTTTTTCCCACTTTAGATAAGTTTTTCCTTTTCTAAGATTTCACATAAATGGAATTATACAGTACCTAGTCTTTTGTGTCTGGCTAATTTCATTCAGCATAATTGTTTAGAAATTCATCCACATTGTTCACTCCTTTTTACTGCTTAGTAGTATTTCATGATGTGTCTTTGCTACAGTTTGTTTTCCACTACTTTCTTAGTGGATGTTTAGATTGTCTTCAGATTGGGGGTATTATGACTAAAGCTGCTTTGACTATTAGTAGCCAAGTCTTTGGGTGGACTTATGTTTTTATTTCTTTTGGGTGAATATTTAAGATTAGCATTGCTGGGTCATAATGGTAAGTGTATCTTTAACTTGTTAAGAAAATGTCAATTTTTTTTTGAGTAGTTGTACCACTTTACATTCCTACCAGCAATATGAGACTTTCAGTTGCTCTACATCCTGCTAACACTTGGTGTTGTCAGTATTTTCACAGTTAGCCTTTCTAATAGATATGTGTGGTAGCTCACAATGGTTTTAAATTGCATTTCTCTGAAGAGTAATAATGTTGAAGATATTTTTGTATATCTTCTTTTATAAAGTATCTGTACAAATATTTCCCTGTTTTTCAACTGGATTATTTGACTTCTTGAGTTAAAAAGCCCTTTATATTTTCTAGATGCAAATCCTTGGTCAGATAAAGTGTACTACTTACACTTTACTTACACATTACTCAGTCATTTCCAACTCTTTGTGACCCCATGGACTGTAGCCCACTACGTTCCTCTGTCGTGGAATTCTCCAGGCAAGAATACTGGAGTGGGTAGCCATTCGGGGGATCTTCCCAATCCAGGGATCAAACCTGTGTCTTCCACGTGCAGGTAGATTCTTTACTGTCTGAGCCACCAGGGATAGATGTATTACAATTATTTACCAAATTTGTGGCTTAGCTTTCCATTTTCTAAATGATTTCTTCTGAAGACCAAATGTCTTAACATTTTGATCAGGTTCACTTACCTAATTTTTATTTTCTGTTATTATGTTTTGTGTCGTCTCTAAAAATATAACTGGCTAGCCCCACAAGTTGCAGTATTTTCCTCTTTGTTTTATTTTAGAAGTTTTATAGCTTCAGGTTTTGTATTTTGGTTTATGATGCATTTTTAGTTAATTTTTGTGTGTGGTGTAAAGAAAGAGTTGTGATTCATGTTTCTCATATGGATATCTGGTTTTTCCAGGACTTGTTTTTGAAAAGAATATCCTTTCTTCACTGAATTACCTTGACAGCTTTGTTGAAAATCTATTGCCTCTATAATAGTAGTAGTGTTATAGTATAGTAGTAGTTTTAGTTGCTCAGTTGAGTCTGACTCTTTTTGATCCCATGGACTGTAGTCCAACAGGCTCCTCTTTCCATGCGATTCTCCAGGCAAGAATACTGGAGTGGATTGCTATTCCCTTCTCCAGAAGATCTTTCTGACCCAGGAAACAAACCTGGGTCTCCTGCATTGCAGGCAGATTCTTTACCTTTTGAGCTACAAGGAAGACCTACTGCCTCTATATGGGTCAATTTCTAGACTGTCCTGTTACATTATGCTTTAGTGTCTCCTTATGACAAGATCATACTGCCTTGGTTACTGTAGCTTTATAGTAAGTCTGGAAATCAGATAGTATAAATCCTCTGGCTCTATTGTGCTACTTCAGTGTTGGTTTGGCCATCTAGGTATTTTGCATATCCAAACACAGTTTTGAATCAGGTTATCAATTTCTATAAAAAGCAAGATTAGGTTTGGATTTTTATTGGGATAGCATTTATACATTTTGAGGAGAGTTGACATCTTGAGTTTTCTAATCCATGAACATTCTATATCTATTTATTTAGGTCTTCTTTCATTTATCTTGGGAATATTTTGTAGTTTTCATGTACAGGTCTTATTCATAAGACCTGTTGAACTCATCTCTAGATGTGTCATTGTAAGTTGTATTTTTAAAGTCTCATTTTTGTAGTTTTTATCTTTTTAGCATTGTAGAGATCCAGTTGATTTTAGTACATTGACCTCAAATCTGATGATCTTCCTAAACTCATTTATTCCTTAAAGTTTTCTTTGTAGAGAAACATGTTATCAATGAACGTAGACAATTTTGTATCTTCTTTTCCAATTTGTGTACCTTTTGTTTCTCTCTTGAGCTTTGTTAAAATGATTAAGACCTCTATTACACTGTTGGAAGTGATGAGAATGTCTATCTTTGACTTGTTTCTGACCTGAAAGGGAAAGCATTCAGTCTTTCACCATTATGTATGACAGTAAGTGTGATTTTTTTTTTTGTATATGCTCTTTTTCAGGTTGAGGACATTTCTTTCTATCCTTACTTTGGAATTTTGAATTGGCTAGTACCTTCTCTATTCTATTGAGATTATCATATAGATTTTTCTGTTTTATTCTGTAATATGGTGAACTATACTGATTAATTTTTGCACTTTAATTCAACTTTTCATTCCTGGGTAAGGGATAAATATGTGTGTGTGTTTGTGTGTATGTGTGTGTGTGAGTGTATTCATGTAGTCAAAAAATTTTGGCTGGATTTGATTTATTAATATTTTCTGATTTGTTAATGTTTTGTAAGTGATTTTTGTGTCTGTGTTCATGGGGGATATTTGGCTGTAGTTTACTTTGTCTTTAATGTCTTTGTTTGGACTTAGTATAAAGTTAATGTTGTCTTTAGAAAATGAATATTTTTTCTAAGGAATGTTTTCCAGGTGTGTTACTTTCTCCTCTACTTTATAAGATAGTTTGTGTAGCACTGGTGAGATTTCTGTTTTAAGTGTGTGATAGAATTCATCAGTGTAACCGCCTGGGTCTGGAACTTCCTTTAACATTCATGGTAGTGCAAGTTTGCTGAACCCAAATCCTCTCAACATTTGTTTGCCTGGAAAAGTTTGTTTTTTCCTTCAATTCTTAAAGTTATTTTCATTGGTTGTAGATTTCTAAGTTAGTAAGTTATTTTTCTTTTAGCACTCTAGTGATATCATTCCATTGTCTTTAACTTACATGGTTTCTGACAAAAAGTCTGAGATATTTATTGTCTTTGTTCCTCTGTACCTAATTTTGCCTGTTTTCTCTGGTTGCTTCAGAACTGTGAGTTTGTAGTTTTCATAATAATAGGAAATGTTCTGACTGAATATTTCTTCCCATATTTTTTCCTGCCTCTCCCCTCCATTTTTATCCTGGACTCCAGTTACACGTATTTGGATCACTTTATCCTATATGATAAATCACTGAGGCTCAGATCATTTGTTTTTCGATCTTTTTTCTCTCTGCTTCATTTTGGATAGTTTCTAATAATGTCTTCCAGATCATCTTTTTTCTTCTGTAGTATCTGTTAATCCCACCCAGTGGAATTTTCATTTCAGCCTTTCTGTCTCTAGCAATTCTTTTTGGCTCTTTACATCTTACATTTGTATCTTCATTATGCTCATGTTTTTCTTTTCTGAGGGGGTCACTAGGTATGAAAAGTATTTCACATATCCATGATCCTCTCCAGTCAGAAGTTCTTTTACACGATGCCATAAGCCTTGGCTGGTCGTTTGACTCTCCCATCCTGTGAATGGCCCCACAGATAGCCTCAGTTTTTAACTGGTCTTTGAGCCTGCCTGTCATTTTGTCAGCCTTGGCCAGGTTCATCTGGATGGTCCTTGGTACTGATGTTACAGTTGCTGGTGGAGCATTTCCATGGCAAGTACAGGTCCTCAGACTTGCTGGCATCATTCTACATGCCTAGGGGGCATGTAGTGACACCAGGACTAGTGTGAGAGCAGAAAGGAAGTGCCACATCCCTGCAGCACTGATGTTCGTGCTATAAAAAAAAAAAATCTCTGAGTATACTTTCAACATTTAAAATAGCTGTTTTAAAGTTATTTTTTGTTAATTTCCTCATCTCTTTCACTTCTAGGTCTGATTCTATTGGCTTATTTTCCTCCTGGTTATAGTTTACATTTTCCTGCACCTTTGCGTGTGTAAAAATTTTATTGGTTGCTAGACATGGTGAATTTTACCTCACTGAGTACTGGATTTGTTTTTAATTTAAGGGGTGTCAACCTTTTTTCTGGCAGGCACTCATAATGTCTTCAGATCAGCTTAATGTTTAAGATTAGTTTTCAAGATGTTTAGCCTGTGTCTAAATTACTTTTCTTTCTAGATCTAGTTTAGCTTACTTCTGGAATCTTTCAAAAATGCACTATTTACTCAATAAGATTTTCTCCACTCTGAATGGTGTGAACTCAGATGATTCTTAACCCCATTTGAACTCTGTGAAATGCTTGGTTTTAGGTCCCCATTATTTTGTTTTTTTTCCCCTAGCAGCTGTCCTTGCCTGGCCTCCACAATGATCAGATTGATAATTAGCTGGAATCTCCAGGGTGTGAAAATCCTGAATCTCTACTTCTCTCTCTTTCTCCTCTCTTTTTGCACTCCCTGCTCTTTGGTGCCCTATGCTGCACATTCTTATTTGCCTCTGCCTTGCCAAGCTACGATCTCTGGCTCCTCAGCTTAGAATGACCATCAGACTGTTTCCTCCTTTCTGCCCTGCCGTCTGGACATTTTGTCCAGGATGAAAGCTAGAGTGATTTCAGGGCTTACCTTATTTGTTTCCCTTCTCTCAAGGATCATAATCGTGAACTGCCTGTTTCCCAGTGTTTAAAAAAATTTTTTTTCATATGTGTTTTCCCAGGGTCTTGTTTGTTTGTTTCAGCTGTTTAAAGTGCCAGGGCAAGTCCCATATCAGTTATCTGTCATAGGTGGAAACAGAAGTCTATCTGGTTTAATTTTTTTTGTTTTGTGTTTCGTTTGTTTTGCTTAGTTCCCTGTTCTACTACTATGTTTTTGTCAAGGTTTTAGCTTTCCCCTAATGATGCAAATATCATTCACCCTCTTTTATATTCACACTGAATGAACCATGGCTATCATTGGGGAGAGGGAAGGAGTGAGGGGTAATATAGAAGTAGGAGAGGGAAAAAAAAGGTTATTATAGGATTGTACGAAATCAACTGTGTGATACTTTGGAAAATTGTAAAGCACTGAATCTTTCATTTAGTAAAAAAATAATTTAAAAACATCAGTAGTGCAAAAGCTGCAGCTTTAATTATTTGAACATAAGCAAAAGTGATGGAAAATACAGACCTTCTGAAGAAGCTTTCACAGTAAGTATATACTTTTGAAAAAGAAAAAAACTGCAATTGTATACAGTAGCTCTTTGTGTAACTTAATCTACTTACAAAGCTATTTTCATTTATAGAGTTGTATTGTCTCCATGGTTACCAGTCATTTCCAAGAGCAGAATGTTTTAAGAATATGCATTAGCAAGCAGGGTAAGCATGCTTTGAAAGGCTCAAAATGCAACGTGAGTTATTACTCTGCACACGTCTATTCTGCATAAGGGCACATGGCCCAACAGCTCTACTCTCTCCCTGGCTCTCCTAGCCTGGGTCGCTGCTATCAAATGGGCCTGTTCAAACAAAGCTGAAGCACTCCATTTGTCACTTCCTGTCTTTGGTACGGATTTCTCTGAGTGAGATTTGGTATCTCTTGCCCCATTTATTTTTATATTTCCTACTTATAGGCAGTTAAAGAGCAATACAGGTTTTGGAGTCAAACAGACCTGGGGGTTTCAAGGATTAGCTTCATTTCTAGTCTCTAATAGGTTTTTTTGTTTGCTTGCTTAAACTCATCTACAAAACGGGAACATCAGTATTTAACTGGCAAGACAGTTGCAGGAGTTCGAGAAGGGTTGTGAGTGTGGCTGACTGCCTGACGCACAGGGCCTCCTCAAAAACTGGTAGCTGTGACTGCTGTTACTCTCATCTGGGTTTCAACTAAGTTGACATTTTGCTCAAATACTGCAAATTTGTAAACAGCATTTTGCTTTCATTATACTTTCAACACTATTTACAACACTGAAGTGACTTAGCAGCAGCAGCAGGAGCAAAGGGCTAGTGAAATGAACTGACACTGATTTTAATGCCCCAGCAGTTGCTACCATGGAAGGCTGAAGTATGCAACGTCAAGACAAAGACTCAGGTTCCGACTCCCCTTCCATAAGATTTTTTTCTTTTTTGAGGTGAAATTCACTAACACAAAATTAGTAATTTAAAAGTATGCAATTCAGGGACTTCCCTGGTGAGTCAGGGGCTAAGATTCTGCACTTTCAATGCAGGGGGCCCAGGTTCGATCCCTGGTCAGGGAACTAAGTCTCACATGCCACAACTGAGAGTTTGCGTGCAGCAACTAGAGATCCCGTGTGCCACAACCAAGACTTGGTGCAGCCAAATAAATAAGCAAATATTTAGTGATTAAATAAAAGTACAGATTGAGCAGTATTCAGTATTCATTAAGGTTATACAGATGCCACCTTTATCCAGTTCCAGCATGGTTCCATCACCCAAGAGACTATCCTTTAGTCATCCTCCTCTCCCCCAGCCCCTGGCCACCACCAGTTTGCGTCTCGATAGATTTACTTATTCGGGATATTTCACATAAACTGAATGATATAATGTGTAGCCACTTGTGTCTGACTTCTTTCATTTAATATATTATTTTTGAGTTATATCAATGCTGTAGCATTGCTTTATTCTTTTTATGGTAGATTACATTCCATTGTATGGATATACTATATATTGCTTATCAAGTCATTCCTTGCTATACATTTGGGTTGTTCCCACCTTTTTTGACCATTGCAAAAAGTGCTGCTATGAATATTTGTGTATATGTATTTGAGTCAATTCAGTTCAGTCTCTCAGTCGTGTCTGACTGTTTGAGAGCCCATGGCCTGCAGCACTCCAGGCTTTCCTGTCCATAACCAACTCCTGGAACTTGCTCAAGCTCATGTCCATCAAGTTGGTGATGCCATCCAACCATCTCATCCTCTGCCATCCCCTTCTCTTCTTGCCTTCAATCTTTCCCAGCATCAGGGTCTTTTCAAATGAGTCAGTTCTTTGCATCAGGTGGCCAAAGGATTGCAGTTTCAGCATCAATCCTTCCAATGAATATTCAGGACTGATTTCCTTGAGGATGGACTGGTTGGATCTTCTTGCAGTCCAAGGGAATCTCAAGAGTCTTCTCCAATACCACAGTTCAAAAGCATCAATTCTTCGGTGCTCAGCTTTCTTTATAGTCCAACTCTCACATCCATACATGATTACTGGAAAAACCAAACCTTTGGCTAGATGGACCTTTGTTGGCAAAGTAATGTCTGTGCTTTTTAATATGCTGTCCAGGTTTGTCATAGCTTTTCTTCCAAGAAGCAAGCGTCTTTTAACTTCATGGCTGCAGTCACCATTTGCCATGATTTTGGAGCCCAAGAAAATAAAGTCGCTCACTGTTTCCATTGTTTCCCCATCTATTTGCCATGAAATGATGGGACCAGACATCATGATCTTTGTTTTCTGAATGTTGAGTTTTAAGCCAACTTTTTCACTCTCCTCTTTCACTTTTATCAAGAGACTCTTCAGTTCCTCTTCAATCTGCAAATCTGAGGTTATTGTTAATTCTCCTGGCAATCTTGATTCCAGCTTGTGTTTCATCCAGCCCAACATTTCGCATGATGTACTCTGCATATAAGTTAAATAAGCAGGGTGACAATATACAGCCTTGATGTACTCCTTTCCCAATTTGGAACCCCATGTCCAGTTCTAACTGTTGCTTCTTGACCTGCATACAGATTTCTCAGGAGTATTCAATCCTGTTTTCAATCCTTTTGGGTATATACTGATACCCAAAAGTATGAGTGGGTCGTATAGTAATTCTATATTTAACTTTTTAAGGGTGCTTTTGGCTTTTTTATTTCCAAAGGGAAAGGTACAGTCAGAGAAATGGGAGCTACCAGACAGCCAGTCCAATTTGTGTCTATTCCTCTCAGCTAATCCTTGACCTTGTCTTTAACCTCTCTGTCCAGCAGAATGGTGAGTACTATGGCTCCCTTACACATCTGGCCTCCCTTCCCTAGGGCTGTGTCTGGCTGTCCCTGAGAGAACTGTGAGATGGTGCACTGTCTCGAATCTTGAGGCGAGTAAGTGCTACAGTTTCCACGACAATATGAAAAAAGTCCTATCAGTGGATGGTCCTCATGTCACCTGTGTGAAGAGAACCTCTTACCTTGATTGCATCAGAGCCATTGCGGTAAGTCACTACTGTCTAAGAAGAGTGGGAGAAAATCCATACTTTCTTGTTCTTTTTCTGTGCTTACTATAGTTTATTGCTCTAGAACAATTTTCTCCCCAAAGGAACTAGACTTGAAAGTACAGGGACTGTGTGTAGATGAAAATATAGGTGCTCAACATTCATTAATAGTGAAAACAGCGATAATAATAATATTTAAACAACTGATAGATAAGGATTCATTGAAAATGCCCATACTAAAGTAAAGTCAGATTTGTACTGGAAGAGAAATATATAAATACTCAGAAATAAACAAGAAGTTTTAGTGTCACTGTTATTACTTAATATTGTTTTTGGAATTTCCTAGTAATGCAATGATATAAAATGATAGAAACAAACAAACTGTCAATATGTTCAGATGCTTACATGCCTATAAAGTATAATGAAATCAATAGAAATATTACTATAATTATTAATGAGAAAAGTACTTTGGTAAAAGATAAATGTATCACAATTTAATGTCATTTTAACTGTCAGTGGTCACTAGTTGGGGGAAAAGAACCCCAAATTATGATCTTATTTACATGTAAGATGATACACAGAAAAATGTTTCAGGGAAAAAAGTTATATGAGAGATCTGCAAGAATACAAGAAATATAATACAAGAGCCTGAGATAAATGAACAATATTATTAATAAATTAAAACATATGCTGTATTCCCAGATAGGAAGACTAAACTTCATATATTTGCATATTCTCCTAAAGTTGATTCATCAACTTAATATAATTTTATAAAAATAATATTAAAAATTTTTTAAGTCAGTAAAATAACTTTGTAATTCTTAAGTGTGGATGAGAATATAAAATAGTATTGTGAAAAATAAAATGAGCGGGGGAGTAGCTGAGGCCTGTCTGAAACTATAACATATTTAATAACAGTGTTGCAAAGAACAAGGTCCTTGGACAGATGTAGAAGACCTGGAAGAGAACAAGATTTAGACATATTTCCAGCTTTCTAAAAATAGCTAATTATCCACATGATATGATGTAGATGCAAACTATGAATGTCCACCACTACGGCATTGGATTCCAGACTTAATGGTTAGATCCGCGTAGATTTAGATACTGTGTGACAAGGAAAACTTTCCAAAGAAAAGACTGAGAAAGGAATCTTTAGCTGGACAATTGGATAGCCATTTAGAAATAAAATCAACTGAGATTTTTAATACATTTACCAAAATAAACTCCTAGCTTGACTCAATTTGACTAATATAGCTAGATATAACAAGATAAATCACAAAAGTAGACAAATTTGGAAATGTAAAAATTTTTAATATCTGACAAAAAAAAAATTAAAGTCCTAAGCCTAGAGAAAAGTATATTCACATCAGCTATAACAAAGCAATGTGATCTAAAAGCTATATAAAGATGTCATTTAAATTTATAAGAAATGCTTAAGAATAATAAGCTATAAACAAGCTGCTCACAGAAATTACAACTAATAGATGATATAAATGAGGAAGGAAAAGTCTTCATCCTTTTTAATAATCAAAGAAATGCAAATAAAAGCATCCTTAAAGTAACAGTTTCTATTTTTTAATGTAGTAATATTTCTTAAAAGATAGCATTTCTTGCTGATAGTTTTGCATGAAATTGGCATGCATTGCTATTGGAGAAGGCAATGGCACCCCACTCCAGTACTCTTGCCTGGAAAATCCCATGGATGGAGGAGCCTGGTGGGCTGCAGTCCATGGAGTCGCTAGGAGTCGGACATGACTGAGCAACTTCACTTTCACTTTTCACTTTCATGCATTGCAGAAGGAAATGGCAACCCGCTCCAGTGTTCTTGCCTGGAGAATCCCAGGGACGGGGGAGCCTGGTGGGCTGCCGTTTATGGGGTCGCACAGAGTCGGACACGACTGAAGTGACTTAGCAGCAGCAGCTATTGGCATTCTAAATTATAAATTTATACATCATTTCTGGAAAAAATTTGGAAAGATCCTGTAGGGTCATAAAGATACACACAAGCTTTTATTTATTTTCTGTAATTCTCATTATAAATTATAAATTTGTATGCTGTGCTATGCTTAGTCACTCAATAGTGTCTGACTCTTTGTGACCCCATGGACTGTAGCCCACCAGGCTCCTCTCCATGGAGATTCTCCAGGCAAGAATACTGGAGTGGGTTACCATGCCCTCCAGTTGAAGAAGAAAGATTTCCATAAGGGCTAGGGAATTGATCTAACCTGATTTTTGAGAAGAGGCTGTGAGGTTACTGCTTTTCTCAGTAACGAAGGAATCCTTGACAGATTCTTGAGGAGGCAAACCAGACTTAAGAGTGTAAAACATGACTCTTAAGGATGGAAATGCAGATGGAAATGGAGAAGAGGGCGACAGAGGATGAGATGGCTGGACAGCATCACCTACTCAATGGACATGAACTTGGGCAAACTCTGGGAGACAGTGAGGTACAGGGAGGCCTGGAGTGCTGCAGTCCATGGGATCACAGAGTCAGACACGACTTAGTGACTGAACAACAGCAACATGGATGGAAATATTCTGATTCATTCACTCACGTATCTGACAACATTTATTGAACTTCTACTGGTAATAGGTGGTGGGCTTTGTTAAGATAAAACAACAGAACACTAACATCCCCACCTTGGTGGAGCTTGCATTCCAAGGGGGAGGACAAACAATAAATGAAGATTTGTCAGATGGTTGCTAAGGGCTCAGGAGAAAAACAGTGTTTCCAGCATTTGTGAGGTGGTAGTTTTAAAAGCATGGTTGGGGAAAGGTTTTTGAGCCAACATGAGGGAGGTGGAGGAGGTCTGAGCCGTGCAAATATCCCAGGGGTTACAAGTGACCCTGGCAGAGGGTTAAGTGAGTCTTCCTTGGAGCTGAGGGGCTTCATTCATGTCTGGCCTTTCTTCTTTCAGGCACACGAAGCAGATGCTGTGATGGTGGATGGCGGTTTGGTCTATGAGGCAGGTCTGAAGCCCTACAACCTGAAGCCTGTCGTGGCCGAGTTCTATGGGTCAAAAGATGGTGCGTCCCTCATGGGGACCCAGGTCTCTGTTCTGACACAGCTGCTGTGGAGGGAGGCAAGGACTCTGTTGGTATTACACTTGCAGGGAACAAGTTGCTGGGGCTCTATGTACTGTGGAAGGCTGTCCCCAGTGCTGACCTGTGGGGGCTGGGAGCTTGGCTCTTTCTGGGAAACTGTGGACTTTAAGCCTCCTGATGGGAATGCTGCTGGGTGCTGCTGAGTGAGAGGGGATGTGCTGTCTGGAGTCCACTGCCCACTCAGTGGGATTGCATCAACGGGACGCCTCTCTGGAGACACATATCCCCGGACAGCCTCTCCTTTTGCCAAGTCCCCTGCAGGTGCTAGAGAACGTGGGCAATGAATGTTGTGAGAAGGGACTTTAAGGAGCTGAAGAATGAGGTGCCGGTCCTACTTGTCCATAAATGTTGCCAGTGTGTGCAGGAGCACAGCCTGCCTCAACCTGAGTCCAACTTGAAGGCCCCAGTAAAATCTTCAGATGCCCTGTGTACCTTCCTCCCACACCTTCACCTTTGTGTCTGTGCTACAGACAGAGGAGCAGAGAAGGGAAGAAGCAGTAACATCACAGTGATTGGGAGCTGTAGGTCTTCCAGCCTATTGCCTTGAAAAGGGACAGTTTGCTTTCTTCTGTCAATCAGGGGCCTTTCCCTTTCCTTTTCTACCTGTTAACCAGAAGGTGCTGCAGGTCCTAGAATCCCCCCAGGCTCCACTGCACACACTCTGGAAGATTAGTAGCAATGATGTGGCATCTTGCCTTGGCCCTTCTTTCTCTGCTGCTTTGCAGATCCACAGACTCACCATTATGTCGTAGCTGTGGTGAAGAAGGGCAGCAACTTCCAGCTGAATCAGCTCCAGGGAAAGAAGTCCTGCCACACAGGCCTGGGGTGGTCTGCTGGGTGGAACATCCCCATGAGGATACTTCTTCCCTCTGACTGGTCCCAAGAAGGTAAGCTGGCCAGGGAGGGGTGCCCTCGGGCAGGGTTCCTACTGCTGGGACCCACACAGATTGTACTGGGGCCTTACAATCACTGCCAGGTATACGGGTTTCATGAAGTCCAAGATGGGGTGAGGACAACCTGCTTTAAACATGTACTGGCTGGGTTTGCCACATCAGTGACCCTTGTGACTGGCAGCTGAGACTTCCCTTCCTTCAGCCAAAGAGACCCTGTCTCTGAGCTCCTGGCAGCCCCACATCCATGGTATCCCAGCAGTGGGGTTTGACAAGGGCCATGGTGGAGGCTCAGGAGAAAGAGGACCTCCCTTCCAGCTGCCCAGGAAGACTCTCTAAGGGTGACCACCACACCACCAACAGTCGGGCCGAAGTGCCTTGGATGAGGGCTGGGGGTGAAGGCGAGAGGAGATGAGTGGACCAGAGCTCAGTTATGATAAGCCAGCGTGAACCGAGGGTGCCTTTTTGTGCCTGAAAGATAACCAGATTTTCTGCACTTTGCAAAAGTGTTTCTTTTTGAGCCCTGCCAGCTCTGCAACATTCATGTTTCACTTGTGTTTTGAGCTGCAGAGGTCAGATGGGGTGCTGCAACCTGGGCCACAGCTCTGGCTATGTTTTCTTGGGGTTCCATCTTGCCTTGAGTTGTTGGACGTCTTTCTGGGTGGTTATGTTGGCACACCCACTCACATGAAGCAAGTGAATGCAGCCCCCTCCCATGAATTCCTGGAAGAGGGATTCCCGTGAGCCACCATGGGCCATGATCAGAAAAGGAGAAGAGTGGGTGGGACTATTTCCTGAGATAAGGAAGGACTGTTGGGGTTCCTGAGTGTTCAGATTTCTGTGCTCCCCACCACCATTCCCGAGCCTCCATGTTGGTGATTGAGCCAGGTGAGGAGAACTGGAGCTGCCTGGTTTGGTGCAGCTCAGCAGCTTTTGAGCCCTGCAGTGGATACACTGGGAAGTTCTGGAGACCCAGGCCCACGCATGAGCCATCCATGCCTTTGGACCAGGCACTGTTGGCCACCTCTACATGCCCACTTCCTCATGACAGTCCGAAGCAATGCATTCAAACCTCTGGGCTCTCACATAGGGCCACTCACACACTCACACTCACACACACACACACACATGACCCAGAGGCCCTACCAGCTCATGCCCTGAAGTCCATGTGTCTGTGTTGAGCAGCAGCGGCCAAGTTCTTCGCGGGCAGCTGTGTCCCCTGTGCGGATCAGTCAAACTTCCCCAAACTGTGCCAACTGTGTGCTGGAAAAGGGATGGACAAGTGTGCCTGCTCCCACCACGAACCGTACTTCGGCTACTCGGGGGCTTTCAAGTGAGTGGGCCCCCTTCTCCTCTCTCTGATGTTGGGGAAACTGAAGAACAGAGAGTAGATGGGGCCTGCCCTGGATAACCTGAAGTGTCCTGGTGAAACCTTGGGTTTTGACTGTCTCCCACAGCACATCCTCGTTCCTGCCTGTCCTACAGAGGAGTCTTCTGTGTGTGGGGGGGCTCTCATCTACCCAGAGCCTGGAGTCTGGACCAGGGAGGCCTCTGGGATCCATAGACACAGGCTTGAGCACGCAGCCAGGCCAAAGATCAGGTCCTCCCCCGAACCCTTCACTGGCTTCTCTCTGCCTGAGCATCTCCATGCCAGGTACATGTGCTGCGTCTCCCCACCTCCTGTTCAGCTCTGTGCCCGAAGGCACCTTTCTATACAACATGCCTGCGAGGGACATAACTAACATTCGCAACCAGAGCAAAATTGACCAGGAATCCAGGCTGTCTAGAGTTTTTATACTCTATGTGCTGTGCTGTGCTAAGATATTTCAGTCGTGTCCGACTCTTTGCAGCCCTGTGGACTATAGCCTATAAGGCTCCTCTGTCTATGGGATTCTCTAGGTGAGAATATAGGAGTAGGTCCTCTTTGTAAAAGGCTTTTGACCTTAAAAAAAAAAAAAAGTACAAAAACCCTATTGCTTCAGGCTGCCTACAGAGAGGCAGGTGAGGGTCCTTCTTTTGGACCATCCCTCCCCAGAGTTGCCTGGGACGGGGCTTATGGGGCTCCTGCCTATTTCAGACCTGGGCTTGGCTCTGGGCTTTCAAAGACTCCTCAGACAGGGCCGTTGCCTCTGCAAGGACAGACTGAAGCCTGGGAAACTGCAGGTGAAGCCCTGTGAGCCAGTTTCTGGGGCAGAGCCTGAGGAGGGGGCTGCTAGAGGGGTGGGGGATGAGCCTGTGTTGTAGACAGTGGACTGAACACAGCTGTCCTGTTGCTCAGGTGTCTGCAGGACGGTGTGGGGGACGTGAGCTTCGTGAGGCATCTGACGGTATTTGGTAAGTCAAACGGAGGAAGAATCTTGTGGCCACATCCTGGCCAGAGGAACTCCTTCTTTCCTGTTTCCTTATATCTACAGATGGGTCATGCCAAGATCTTGAATGAAACAGTTTCTGTATAATGACACTTCCATTATTGGTGCTTTGTTTAGTGTTCAGTTTGTTCAGTTTATAAATTGATTGAACAAATTTTCTGAACATTTAACATTACTTACCAACTAATAAAGCAAGTTTTAATAATTAGATTCTCTTAGTCACTGAAATGCCAAATTCAGATCTAATCATGATCTCCTGAATGCTTCCTTATAAACGGTTCCTAAATGTTTTCTTTAATCACCTTAAAGAAATAAATTCTTATGATTGCAGAACTTGTTAGCACATCTATAATTATATCTGTTGCAAAGCATTACTACTGTGGACAAAAATGTATTTCTTTATTTATATGTTAAAAAAAAAACCTTTCAAAAGTTTTGGGCAATCAGAAACAAATAGTGTTTCATATGAGTTCAGTTTTCAGATTCTAGGTTTTATAACCAATTAAATTTCTATCAGGCACAGAACACATTTATAACACTTAAGATGTTTAAACAAGAGATATATATTTTATACTCAGTTCATTTTTAAAATCATTGTCTGATTTTGAGCCTTCACTTTTTCTGGGGGCCTTGGTTCCTTGCAGGCTGGTCTCTTTCCCTAACATGAAACAGAAGTGTGTTGGCTCTGTTCCCTCATCTCAGCCGTTCATAATTCACTGTTCCCTCATTATAACACACTGACCTGGTTTGTTAGCCTTTTGGCAATTGATGTGTGTCTTCTTATCAGTAATTTTCATTAGAAGGGGAATCTATGAGTCTCTTCTCCCAAAATCAAGTTGCTCTCAGTAGTTGTCACTGTTATTTTCTGTGATTGCTCACGTTGTCACAGTTAGGCCAATGGACAGAATATTCTAACACTCACTCTAGAGAACTGAAAACATCCTCACTTTCTGAAAACAACCAATTGTCTGAGACCGTCTAGATTTCCCTTTGCTGAAGGTCATATGTCCTCTATTACACACAATCCTGTATTACCTTTTAAGTGGGAGTTTCGGAGGGACTATGTACTGGGCTTAGGGCTGAGAATGAGCGCTGGTGAGCTGCCGCCACCACTGGGCCCTAGAAAGACTGAGTGGAAACGTTCTTTCTTTCTGAAGCTATTAGATCATATTGTTCTTTTAATTTTAACATTGCAAAAATTGTTTACATTTTTCTTTTAATATAAAGCTTTAAAATGTGTTTTCTCTGCAACATGTCTGGTTAAAATGGAACTGTTCACAGGAACTCGAATCGTACTACTCATTCTCTTTCAGTATAAGATTTTATCAACCTAAGATATGAGTTTGCTAGGGCTGCCATTACAGAGTACGGTCATCTCTCAGTTTACCAGCATTTGCAGGTCCTCAAGTCCCTTACATAAAACTGTGCAGTATTTGCATATAACCTGTGTACATCCTTCATATGATTGTAATCATCTCTAGATTACTTATAATACTTAATCAATGTAAATGCTATGCTAATAGTTGCCTCCATGGCAAATTCAAGTATTGCTTTTCGGAATTTCCTGGAATTGAAAAAAAATTTTTGCAGATGTGGAACCTAGAGATATAGTGGGTGGCTATAACACACTGAGTGGCTTAAGCAACAAATTCATTCTCTGAGTTCTAGAGGCTAGAATTCTAAGATTGGGATGTTGGCAGGGCTGTTCTTCCTGAGAGCTGTGAGGGAGGACCTGTTCTATGCTCCCCCCACCCCCGTGGATTCTGATGTTTGCTGGCAATCTTTGGGGTCCTTGGCCTGCAGTTCCATCACCCCAATCTCTGTCTTTCCCTCCACATGGCGTTCTCCAAGTGTGTGTGTGTCTGTTTGTGTCCAAATTTCCCCTTTTAGGAAGGATACCAGTCATATGGGATCAGGAGCCATCCTACTCCACTTTGACCTCATCTTTTTGTTTGTTTCCAAAAAATATTTATTTACAAAAACAGACAACAAGCTAGATTTTGTACGAGGCTCTAGTTTTCTAACCACTGCTCTATCCTGTGTAATGTATTTGTCTATCTATGCATCAGTGCTAAACGGCTTGAATTATAGTTTTTAAGTAACGTTTCACATCTTCTAAGCCGAGCTCTGCTTCAACTCATTTTGCTTTCTCTCCAAAATGTCTTATTATTCTTGGTGCATTGCAGTTCCATATAGATTTTTTTGTTTTTTTTTTTTAGTTGACTAAAGTCCACACTTGATTCAGATTTCCTAACTTTTTACCTAACGTGTTTTTTCTGTGCTAGTATTCTGTCTAAGATACCAGTTACAGCCTCATCTTAACTCATTACCCCTGTGCTGTCTCTGTTTCCAAATAAAGTCATATTCTGAGGTGCTGGGGATTAGGACCTCAACATACAAATTTTAGGGGGACGCAGTTCAACCCAGAATACCTTCTAATACCTAGACCAGGGGAACTAAAGAGTCTGTTTTCCTCACACGGCTTTTTGGTCCTTCTTTGTACCTATATAGTATCCTGACTGGGCCTGTAGGCCTCCATCCATCTCTCAACCCGCTGCCACCTTTCCCCAGCAGACTCTGTCTCCAGGGGAGTATTGCCACTTTATTTAGGGACCTGAATTGTCTCTGCAGCATGGTGCTGTGTCAGTCCCAGACTAGGTCAGACTTTGATGAGTTCCCTTAATCCTTTGAGCCTCAGTCTCCTTATCTCTGGAATGGGATAATCACATTACCAGCCTCCCCCAGTTGTTATGAGGATTAAATGAAACTGAGCTTCAACTCAGTCTTTGGTGTGCTGTGAGCTCTCAGAAAGCATTTGCTGTCACCATTCTTGTTAGCAGAGCTCTGGGCAGAGCATGTGTCCCAGCCCTGGGTCTCTCTGCACTGAGAATCTGTCATTTCATCTCCGGAGGGCTCAGCATCCTCACCTGTCCAAATGTATTTGGAAAAGATTCTCTTTTAGTCCTCTCCAGGCTGTTAAAAAATGATGAAAGAAGACAGTTCAGGTGATATAAACGTTAGCACTTCTTTAAGTGGGCCATTCAGAGAACTGGAAAACTGCAGAAGGCAGGAAGCTTTGATGGGATAAAGAATAAAGAACAATGAAGAGAAAAATAGATAATATCTGATGGGCCAGGGTCACTTTGACCAGGTTGAGAAGAAAGAAGGAAGGAGGTATAGAGCCCAGAGTTAGCTTGGCATTGGGTGCCTGGCTGACTGGATAGACTGCATTTCTATTAAGCAGAACATTTACAGGCACAGGGAGTTATCTAACTTTCCATGGTGATGCGGCATCACAGACACAGATCACAGACATGGCAGCAGACAGGAGTGGCTCCATCCTGGGCTTGGAAAGCTATTTCAACAAATCCCTAAACAAACAATTTGGGAGGGGTGGGCACCACGGCTCATTGTTTGCTGGCTGTCAGCTCATGTAGGCTTCCCTCCTCTAGAGAACCTGGCTAACCAGGCCGACAGGGACCAGTATGAACTGCTCTGCAGGGAAAACACCCGGAGGCCTGTGGACGAGTACAAGGGGTGCCACCTGGCCCGGGTCCCTTCCCATGCCATCGTGGCCCGAAGTGTGGATGGCAAGGAAGACTTGATCTGGGAGCTTCTCAATCAGGCTCAGGTATCCCCACCCCCTGTCTTCCCCTCCTGCATAAGGGTCCCTGCTCAGATTTGCGGTGCTTTCCCTCACTCTCTTCCAGCCACTGTGGAAATTCTGGTGTTGGGCACAGTGGGAACCACACCACATGTCCTCCGCTTCACTGACCAGCACTTGGTCTGGATATGTGATGGGCAGCGGTGACCATAAAACTCCCTCCCTTGGCATCACCAACACCATGGGCCAAGGACTCTGCAGAAGGCCACTGTTGCCCCATTTTATTCTTCTAGGTTGTATAGGGATCCTCAAGCTGCAGTGCAGATGCCCTTCCTCCAGGAGCTGCTCCCCTCTCTTATCCCATTGGCCTGGACCCCTCAGCAGCAGGTTCTGACTGTAAGCGTTTTGTGTCTTGTGCT
This sequence comes from Bubalus kerabau, assembly GCF_029407905.1. Lineage (NCBI taxonomy): Eukaryota > Metazoa > Chordata > Mammalia > Artiodactyla > Bovidae > Bubalus > Bubalus kerabau. Next base: position 181,960,247 of record NC_073625.1, on the reverse strand, counting down.
GGAGGCCCTCCCTCCCAGCACACCCACATCTCTCACCTGTCCCATCTCCGTTAGTGCCCTGTGCTCAGCACTAGGCATTCAGAGATGAACTGGACACAGACCTGCCATGGGATCACTCGCAGATGACTGTGGAAGATGCAGTGAGCACACTGTATACACAGATCACCACCATGGGGCACAGCCTTGCACGCATGAACTGTGTACTTTGAAGAGAGTGATTTGCAGGGTGTATCTGGAAAAGTTTCTGGGCCCCAAGAGTAAGCTGTGGACACTCCAAGGAGATGTGGGGTTTGCCAGAGAAGGCAATATGAAGAGCCATTGCAAAGGCAAAAAGCAGACATTGCAAAGAGCAGGTGGGTAGCTGCTACTTTCAGCTACCATCAGGAACAGCTTTGGGCCAGTCAGTGGGGTTACAAGCAAAGGGCTCTTGGTTTTCTGGGAGGGCCAGAAAGAGGACTGCTTGAAGTCCTTCATGGCAGGCCTGGGGCATCAGGTGCACCTAAGGCTCATGACCCCCAGGCTAGATGGTCCTGGATCACCACCCGCTCCAGGATGAAGCCCACAGGTTGAAGTCCAGCAACAAGGTCACCATCACTGGCTGCCCCACCCATGGAAACACAGCATAGGAGATGGAAGCTTCCTGACCCATGGTGACCATTACCCTTTGTACAGACCTGGGGGCCAGCCCCTGGCAGTTTCCCTGAAGCCACACAAGGCAGGCAAATTAGGATTTGAGTGAAGTGTTTGCTGAAGAAGATTGGAGAACCCTGTGAGCCACAGGGACTTTGGAGGGCCTTGCCATGGTCTTCACTCTCAGGCATTCATATTTCTCTCCCTTTCTATTCGCCTGATTTTGGGATTTGTTTTTACTTTGCTTCTCTCTGCCAGCCTCCTTCCTTTACTATTTCTTTTATCCTTTGAACAGGAACACTTTGGAAAAGACAAGTCAGCAGAATTCCAGCTCTTCTACTCTCCTCATGGGAAGGACCTGCTATTTACAGATGCCGCCATTGGGTTTTTAAGAGTCCCACCTAAGATGGATGCCAAGCTATACTTGGGATATGAATATTTTTCAGTCATTCAGCATCTGGGGAGAGGTGTGTAGGTCCTGGGAAGACCTGGAGAGCTTGGGCATAGGGCAGGGTGAGGCCGTGGAGGCTTTCCTGGGACCTGCAAGCCCCACCTCACCCAACCCACACTGGCCTGCAGGGTCCAAGGGAGGGCAAACTGTGCTGGATTCTTGTGGGGATGTTCTGCTGAACTTGGGAAAAGGCCTGAACCTGGGGTTCACAAAAGGGTTTGAAAGACCTTCAGATTACAGGCAACTTAAGTAATGACAGGGGCTTCCCTCATAGCTCAGTTGTTAAAGAATCTGCCTGCAAGGCAGGAGACCCCAGTTTGATTCCTGGATTGGGAAGATCTGCTGGAGAAGGAAGAGGCTACCCACTCCAGTATTGTTGGGCTTCCCTTGTGGCTCAGCTGGTAAAGAATCCGCCTGCAATGTGGGAGACCTGGGTTCAATCCCTGGGTTGGGAAGATCCCCTGGAGAAGGGAAAGCTACCCACTCCAGTATTCTGGGCTGGAGAATTCCGTGGACTGTACAATCCATGGGGTCTCAAAGAGTCAGACACGATTGCCTGACTTTCATATTTAAGTAATGACAGTCCTGTCTCCTTGTGTTAGCCAGGCTTGCCCCACCCCACAGGGGGTCTATTTGATAAGGAATAGAGCCCATCCTAAACTGAAGTGGGAACACAGCCTCTGCCACCACCAGGATCAGAGCTAGAACTTCAGAGGGTTTTGGACTTCCCAGGTGGCACTAGTGGTAAAGAATCTGCCTGCCAGTGCAGGAGACATGAGAGACTTGTGTTCGATCCCTGGGTCGGGAAGATCCCCTGGAGGAGGGCATGGTGACCCACTCCAGTATTCTTGCCTGAAGAATCCCGTGGACAGAGGAGCCTGGCAGGCTACAGTCCATAGGGTCACAGAGAGTTGGACATGACTGAAGCGACTGAGCACACACTGATCCAGCAAGCCCTGATCCAGCACTTGCTTTCTTTTGGCTCTCCATGCTTCCTTCCTGCCTTTCTTTCTTTTTTTTTCAGTAGTTATGGCACATCTGCCAAAGCCCTTGTGGCAGAAGCAGGTGTGGGGGGATGGGGGGTGGAACAAGCAGACCCGCCCAGAACAAATGACACTGGCTTCCAACTGGAGGATGCTCTCTGGATGGGAGATCTCCCTCCTGTGAGGGAAAAAACCCAGAAGGCCCTGAGTTGGGCTGGTGCTGGCAGAGGCTTCCCCTGGGGAGGTGATGTCTGAGTAGGGAGGTCAGGAGGGGCTTGCTCTGCCTTCACTGCCCTGTCTGGGAGCCAAGTTGGCCGTTTCTCCTGGAGGTGATATGCGGGAATAGGTGGTGACATGGGCGTGAGACACGTCAACTCTGCCGCTGCCAGGAAGAGCCCGGCTGGGCAACCACTCGGAATCCTTCCCCCATCTGGGGGCTTCTTTTGGATCCCTGGCTCTTCTCTAGCAGTCCCAGAGGCAGAAGATCCCCAAAGGGTGATGTGGTGCACAGTGGGCCATGACGAGCATGTCAAGTGTAACCGGTGGAGTGCGCTGAGCGGCGGCATCTTGACGTGCACCGTGGAGGAGAGCACCGAGGACTGCATTGCTGCCATCGCGGTAAGGAGGACCTGCCTCTGCAGTTGCCTTGGACACTCGGACGCAGCGCTGCTGTGCGTTTGGTGGTGGAGGCCCCTTCCCCGTGTCTTCCCATCAGCTGTGAGGCTGAGACACGCCTGTTACATGCTGCCCTCCCCAGCCCCACTCTCTGAAGCCCCACCCCACTGGCCCCACCTCCCACTTCAGCTCTGCCAGGGCAGAAACAGAGCAGCCCAGGACCCATATATTCAGCTCAACTCTGGAGCCCTGGGAGCTCTTAGGGGTCCTGCCTAGGATGCGGGGTGACATCCTGTGGTCAGAGCCTCTGTGGATTGTGAAAGCAAATCAACCTTGTTGGTTCTCTGGACAGGTTTAAACTTTTTTTTTTTTCCCTCGTGATAAAATTATTACACGCTGGAAGAGAAATGAAAAATAATATCATTTACAACTTCACAACTCAAAACTCATTATAATTTCTGAGTGATGGTGTTATGTTGTTAATAACTGTCCATTTCAGTTTTGGAGATTAGGAAAAAAATTATCAATAAAAGACTGAAAAATTGACAAACTTAGAAAACACTACAGTTTTTTCTTCAAAAGATAACAACTGCGGTAAACCTCTCTGGGACTAACCCATAATATTAAGGTCTTGCAATTGATATAGTCTCCTGAATTTGCCCATTATAAGGATTAAATGAATTTGAGTGCTTGTAACATTGCCTAATGTGTAATAAGCAGTCAATAAATGTTAATAGTTATTATTTCAATTATTGAGCACAATTGGCATGCTTTCTTAGGTAATGAAATATTCATTTAAAATGTTTTTAATGACTGCATATTAGATCACCAAATTTTTATGCCTCAATTCTAAATGTCTATATTTGAATTATTTCTGAATCCTTGTCTATTATAGATAATATGTGATTGGATATTTTTGTTCTATACCCATCAGTATTTTTGAGGAAGCCTCTTTAATATTAATGATGGTGAATATATCTGAAATTACTTACTGTGTGCCATGCATGTGTATGAGCTCTTAACTTGTATTAACTCATTTAATGCTCATGATAAGCCCATGAAATAGATTTTTTTCACTCATTTGATGGATGAAAAAAAATGTACATAGAAAGTATTTAGGGATGTGTCCTTTGGAACAGTCAGTCCAAGAGGCTGACACATTCCATAGTGGTTATGAGCAGAGGCTAAGAAAATTAAACCACCTTAGTTTATCTTAGTGATCATCTATTGGATAAACTACTTAGCTTCTCTCTGCTTCAGTTAAAAAAATGTATAAAAGAGGGAGAATTATAGTACCCCCCTTACTGGGTTCTGTGAGGGAGTACCTGAGGAAATCACTATAGTGTTTAGAAAAGGGCCCAGCACATGGTAAGGTAAGCTTTTGCTTCTGTAGTTACTACTGTTTTAAGATAGATTTCTAGAAGAGTAGTTAGTAGGGGAAGAGCAAAGAGTGTTCCTGTGTCTGTATGTTTTTTTCTTCATTACCTTATCTATAAATGTAAGTGTGCATTTTTGGCTTTGTTGTTGGAAAAGTTCATTGATTAAAATCATAAGTTAATTATTAATAAATTATTAATTAGACTAGAGTGCTAATGAGATTATAGGAACAGAATTGAACTCTGCCATAGGGAAAAAAACATCTCCCGTAGAAACAGATTAAATACACTAAGTCTGACCACGTGGATTGTTGAGTGAGTGACAATGGTCACAAAGGAAATGTGGTGAGAGCATGTCCCGCATTAAGAATGGGGCCTCATAGAGGGCACGGAGATGCCTAGGGAACATGATCTGGGTTGGGACCTCTGGCATTTTCTAAACCCTGGGTTTATGTGGCCGAAGCTTTGGGTCATACACGCCATTTGGTTTATCACAAAGACACATGATGTGAAGCCAAGGAGATGGAAACTTCTGAGGGTGAGACAGGATAACAACCTCACTGTTGTGCTACTGTGTTACTTCTTAACTTCAGAAAGGAGAGGCTGACGCCATGAGCTTGGATGGAGGCTTCATCTACACAGCGGGCAAGTGTGGCCTGGTGCCTGTCCTGACAGAGAACTACTGTAAGTGGAGGCGAGGGTCTCTGTGCTTTCTTCCCTCTGGCCTATGGACATAGAAAGGCAAAGAATAATTTAGTTCAGTGTTGAGATAACAATAGCTGATTTTGGAGCAGAGTACTGCTGCTGCTGCTGCTGCTGCTGCTGCTGCTGCTGCTAAGTCGCTTCAGTCGTGTCAGACTCTGTGCGACCCCATAGACAGCAGCCCACCAGGCTCCACCGTCTCTGGGATTCTCCAGGCAAGAACACTGGAGTGGGTTGCCATTTCCTTCTCCAATGCATGAAAGAGAAAAGTGAAAGTGAAGTGGCTCAGTCGTGTCTGACTCTTCGCAACCCCATGGACTGCAGCCTACCAGACTCCTCCGTCCATGGGATTTTCCAGGCAAGAGTACTGGAGTGGGTTGCCATTGCCTTCTCCAGCATAGAGTACTAGTAGATAACATCTATTTTCCCAGAGTCAGAACCAACTAAGATATATATGAAACTTGGAGAGAAATCAAAATTTCAAAGGTGTTAACCTTTATTGCTGGAAGAGTGATATTGGAGACCATGGCACAGAACTGGCCACAGGGCTCGTTAAACTGCCCTTGAGTTAGAGTCGCCCACCAGTTCAGGTGGATAGTTCTACTGCTGACTGGATCCACGGCTTAGTACAGAAGAAAACACATTCTGTCAAACATAAGGAGGTCAAAACCATCCTCACCCCATTCTCTTCAAGGAAGAAAGAGCCACAGGTGCCTAGATCCTTTTGCCAAGTTTACTAATCCAAATGAACTCACTCCAGCTGTTAGAACATTAAGGATTGGGGCTACAAGGTCATGGTCTTGGTGGGGATCCATCTATCAGGAAAAATAAAGCTGGTTCATTCGTTAAACCCCTAAGTTGCTAGGCAGTGAGAAACCATACTTTATCCTTCAAAACAAAAAAACCTGGTGAAGTAAACAGTGGTGTCTCCATAACAACTGAGGCTTAGGGAGGTTGAATGAGGTGTCCAGGGTAGAATGCAGACTGTAACCAGTCTTTCTGAACTATGGATTGGACCCTTCCCTTACAACCTAGCAAGACTGTAGTGACTGCTTGCACAGCCCAAAGCTCTGAAGGGAAGACTGTCAGGATGCCTAGAATCACATGGCAAAGTGAAAAGCCTCTGTGAAGGTTTTTATGGCTTCTGCTTCCCCCTCACACCCTTCAATGAGCATTTCATTTTCTTTCTCTGTAGCTCCCAGTGTTGAGCTAATTCTGGGATGGAGCCTAATTTCAAATAGCAAAGGTCAGGGGAGAGGAGCTGAAATAGGATGGCAGGGAATCAGCTTGTTGATGCCAATGACAAACTGCTTGGTCAGCGTTTCTCCTCATTTTGTTCTTGACTGTTGAGAGTGAGAAAATCATGACTTGAGTAACGTGAGAGTTTAACAACCTGTACCTCAATTGTTTTTAGTGTCTCAAGATGGCAAAGAGCAGCTTGGGTCTAAGTGTGTGAACACACCTATGAAAGGTGAGTCAGAATCAGTAACACTGGGGCTCAAACGTAAAGGCCTGTTGTGGGGGAGAGGGGTTGAGGAAAGCCTTACAAATAAACCAAAGTTACTAGACTTGTAAAAAAAAAAAGAGAGAGAGAGAGATGACCCTGCCACAGTTCACTGTGAAGGAGCAAATCTGTCGTGAGCTGTGAAATAATTTCTGTTTGTGGAGCATGTGCCAGTGGACAGAGGGCTCCTGCTTGCGCTGCTCCTGCTCAGCAGTCCTCTAGAATGTGGGTGTCACTGTGTGCATCACACAGATGGGAAAGTGAGGCTCAGGGACTGTGTGACTAGCCCAGGGCCACACAGGCAGCGAGTGGCCGCACCTAGGCTTGTTCAAGGCACCGTGACTGGAAACCCGCTGCCCTTCCTGACCCACCACAGTGCTCCCTGTCACAGGCTGCTACCCATCTCTGCAAGGGACAGGAGCCCATTCCTGACATTTCTTGGGCCCCGTGGAGGCCTCAGAGGAGGAAGAGGGGAGGCATAGATGCTGCTAATGAAGAAGAGGAGGAGGGAAAGGAAATTAACCCTTAGCTTTTAGTAGCTGGCTTTGAATAGCAGAGGAGTCAACCTCCTCTTCAGAATAGGAGGGCAGGTGACAAGTTTTGCCATCTGTGTCATCTCATGGGCAGAAACGGTCTTTATCTGTTTCTGAGGTACCCTGGGTAATCTAGGGCATTTGCTAGAGCAGTGGTTGTGTATGTCATGTGGTGTTTGGACCAGCAGCACCAATGTAGCCTGAGAACTTATTAGCAATGAACCTTCTTGTGTCCAGCCACAGGTCTGCTGATCTCCAGGATGCGGCTGCTGCTCTGTGTTTCAGCAAGCCCTCAGAATGATTCTGATGTGCATTAAACTTTGAAAACTATTGTGATAGGGGATCTTGAGATGAAACCAAGTGCTTACTTGGTTTGGAATTTCTTATGAGATAGAGCTAGGGGAGGTATGGGAGCTTGGAGCATCACAGCATAAGTGTAGGGTCACAGAGGCCCTGCACCACCCATCTCTGCAGAGGCCTCGGGGTGCAAAGCCACTCACCCCACAGCTTCTCCCCTTCAAAGGGAGCAGAATCTGGGATATATTCTCCCTCTTTCCTCCCTGCTTTCCTGGCTAACAGTCTTCTCTGAATTGAGTCTGTATCCCAAAACCTAAGGAACAGCATATAGTCATTCTGATTATAAAATACACGAAGTCCTAAAGAACTGTAATTGCTTCACAAGTGATTGAGATTTCCAAGAACTGCAGTGATATACAAATGTGCATCAATGAGGATACTTGGAAGACAGTTCAGGGTGATGGAGAAGGTTAGATTGGAGTAGAGATGGAGAGGAGTTCATCCCGAAGCCACACACACACACACACACACACACACACACACACCACAGATGGCAATAGTTAATGCCATTTTGTTGAAATTGTTACAGCTCAAAGAAAGGTACTTTAACAGTGTTTGGCTGCTGGAATGATGTCGTAGAGCCCAGTGTGGTAGGCAGGAGAATCTGCTTCACCAAGAAAGTGGCTCTAGTACTGCTCCTGCTGCTAGCAACATGGCCAGAAGCCTATCCATGTAACCTTCCCTTCCCATTCCTAATGTACAGTATGATTGTATTAGCACATTTCATCTCCTTCAATAGGTATTAGTACCTAAATGGGTATTACTGTTACCATTTCGTTTACGAGAGATTTAGGATCCTGGATGCTGAGTGACTAGTCTGAGGCAGGTTAGTAACTGGTGAGGGAGGCCTTCCAATGCTATGTTGACTTCCAACTTGAATATATAGACATCTGAACTACAACAGCAAGAAAAGGTGTGTGTATGTGTGTTGGGAGGGGGTGGGAGTGGGGGTGGTGAACCACATTACCCATGATTTCAGTCTCTAAACAGCCTTGGAGTTTAGGTCTTACTCAACAAGCACGATTCTGTCCCAATACTGTGATAGACTACACCAAATGTCAATGGCATTCCTGTAAAAATCAGGAGCAAGACAAAAATGTGCACACTCACCAAATACATTTGGCATTATTTTGTGAGTGAATTCAGTAAGATAAGAAAAGGAGGTTTTTTAAAAAAATTGAGGAAAGGAAGACATTAAATTGTCATCGTTAGAAAATGGTATTACTATAAACCTAGAAAATCAGAGACTTCACTTTAAAAAGGAAGTCATTAAAGCATTTTCTTTTGGACTTCTACTCAACAGAAATACTCAAACACGTGGCTCCACCCAGTGCTCCCTCCCTGAGAGACTGACAGGTGAAGGTTAGCTGCAGCGGCTCTGGAGTAAATTTTAGGGAGGGTCTGGGAGGTACTGAAATTGCATCTTGGTATTGAAATTGCATCTTGGTATCTGTTGCAAGGTTATTACGTCGTGGCAGTGGTCAAGAAGTCAGATGCCGACCTAACCTGGAACTCTCTGCGAGGCAAGAAGTCCTGCCACACTGCAGTTGGCACTTCTGCTGGCTGGAACATCCCCATGGGTTTCCTATACAATCAGACTGGGTCATGTAAATTGGGTAAGTGTGTTCTGAGTGACGGTGTGCCTATGTAGGGGAGAAATTCAGTTCAACGAATGGCGTAAGTGGGTGGTGGACAGGAGCTGGATAGACATGTGGGCAAGCTTCACATCTCCTTAGCAGGATCCCCCTTTCTCCTCCCCTCTTGCTTCCACGGAAGTGGTTTGGCTCAAAGAGCAGATCTCAGGGAAATACACCACTCTTTATGTCTTTCGTCTGGCTCATGGAAGCTGGCTCATGGTTTATGGCTAGACCTTCTGCCTTTATGGCTAGACCTCATGGAAGAGGCCTGTTGGCAAAACGAGAGTGGAGTGTAGAGTGGGGTGTAGGTGTGTGTGTCTAATGTGTGTGTTAGTGTGCATGTGTTGTTTTTCCATTTAAACTTGCTCTCTTTTTTTAAGTGTGAAAAAGGTTTATTTGGGGAGATACACACATACACAGAGTGTGGGCCATCTCAAAAGACGAGAGACCTGAACCTGCTTTCTTAATTGAACACGTCACACCAGTACGGTTCAGCTTCACCCTTTGACTGCTTTAGCTTTCACTTTCACCCTTCACCTCTCTTACATTTCTGTATTAGTCATTTCAGCCAATACCTAAAAGGCTCCTGCTCCCCTACTTTCCCCAGCCATGTGACAAGTCTCAGCCCTGCAGGAACCCCATCGCCCACTCTCTTGGCGCTCTGCACCTGAGCAGCTGAACACAGGTGGAGAATGTCACAGGGCACAGCAACTTATTCCATGCAGATGTTCCAGCCGCTGGCCTCAGCATCACCCATACCCCCGACAACTGTAGGCTCATGAGCACCCCTACCGTTCCTCTGCTCCACTCCCCACACTTCCCAGTAATTACCCTAATGTCCTAGTTGTCCATACACCTCCATGCCACTCTCACCTGTCTACCACCCTTTCTGAGCAGATGATCTTGTCGCCTATGCAAGAGACACTTCAAGCCATCAGGACAGTTCCCATCAATACCTCACCAACAAAGCCCAGGGCCCCTGCTGGCTGCATCTGCTTAGCAAGTCCTCCTATCCACGTGGCTGTCGGTCCCTGCCTCGACCCCCTCCCCAGAGCTGCACCCTCAGTTACCATTTCTTCCTCTGGTATATGCAAATTTCTCTCAACCTGTAAATGCACCCAATGTCTTTCATCTTGAAAAATTTTCCCTCTCCCTACCGTCCCCTCTAGCTCCTAACCTTCTCCTTCTACCTTTATGGCTGCTGCTGCTGCTGCTGCTAAGTCTCTTCAGTCGTGTCCAACTCTGTGCAACCCCATAGACGGCAGCCCATCAGACTTCCCCGTCCCTGGGATTCTCCAGGCAAGAACACTGGAGTGGGTTGCCATTTCCTTCTCCAATGCATGAAAGTGAAAAGTGAAAGTGAAGTTGCCCAGTCATGTCCAACTCTTCACAACCCCATGGACTGCAGCCCATCAGGCTCCTCCGTCCATGGGATTTTCCAGGCAAGAGTACTGGAGTGGGGTGCCATCGCCTTCTCCGCCTTTATGGCTAGACCTCTTAAAATCATGGTCTGAGCCATTCACCCCTGCACTCCCTGCTGTGGGTGACTCCCCTGCCTCATTCCACAGGGAGAACTCTGGTCAAGGTTACCAGGACCTCCATGTTGCTCAGTTGGAAGGATGGGCTCCAGTCTGTTCCTCCATGACCTTTCATTGAATCATCTTAAACCACAGTCTCCTGGCTTTTTGTGAAAACACACTACCTTCTTTTTTCTCTTACCCCTACAAAGTCCCTCTTTCCCAACCTGGTTAATAAATGTTTGAGTTGCTTAAAGCAACTTTTTCCACTTTAAACTCAACCTCCAAGCACTCACATCTATGCCTACAGCCTAGATGACCATCTAAACCAATATTATACGTGCAAAGCTAGGCCCAGAGCAAGCACTAGATCAAGGTTCGCTGCTGTCACTGAGGCTAGGTCAATATGCTGACAATGTCAGGTTTTGTCCCTAGCGTGGATTTCTCTTTGATCTCCAAACCTGCATATATTGAACTGCCTGTTTGACATTATCTAATGTTGTATTTGAAAAGTGCATTAAACTTAACCTGTACAAAATAGAATGCATTCTCCCTACCAAGCCTGATCCTGCCCCAGAGCCACCCAGCTTGCTGGAGGCTCCCAGTCTGTGCCCTGGCTCCAGCTGGAAACCAACCTCTCATCCCCACATACTCATCCAGCCTGAGATTTTAGCTGTCCTCCCCTCCACCTAGCTCCTCCCTCTGCCTCGTGAGACTCCAAGCTGCCCTCATGTCCCCTGGACTCCAGCAGTAGCCTGCTGCCTGCACCCTACATCTGTCTTGACTCACCCTGCTAGACCCTTGGCCCCACATTATCTAGCCTGTCAGAGGCTCCCCATTTCTTTACAAATAAAAACAAAATGTACACAAAGATGTAGACCATCACACGTGGTCTGGACCCTGACCCTTCCCGCTCACTGGATCACTGAGTGGTTCAGCACCAGGGGGCCTCCATTAAGCTCTCTGTGCTGTCTGCCCACCTCCCCCAACCCTTGCCCTAGCCCTTGCAGATGCTGCTCCCTGACTAGGAAGCTCATCCTTTGCCCTTCACTAGAGTAACTCCTATTCATTCTTCATCTCTCCACTTGAGACCTCTCCCTGACTCCTAGGTCTGCACCAGGCTCCTTTATTTGTAGCTGTGGAGCCATATTCTTTTTCCCAGAACATGATGTGGAAATACAATTATGGGGAAATGCTAATTCATGCTGTAATTACTTGAGTTGTGACTGTCACCCCATGAACTTGGGCTCCAGGAGGGCAGGACTTCTGTGGTTTCATCATAGTGGTACCCTGGGGCTCAGCACAGGGTTGGGCAGTTGGGCCTCTTAGGCTCCTTCATGTCCTTCGAGTCATAACTGCAGACCTTGTAAAGATGGACAAGGGCAATAGAGATAGGAAAGCGTGCATGACAGGGTCAACCAACCAAAACTTCCAATTTCGTCCACTCTCCTAGAGTTAAATCCGTGTCCATCCCTCCCCCTGCTGCCCTGTGCCAGGACTTCAGTGATCTCACAGACCCTTGTCCCAGCTTCAGCCAAGTCCCCTTTACTTTGCTCCAGCTGCAACCTTTTTTCTTTTTCTATTCCGTAGGTTCTTATTTCTAATCATATGGTACTAAACACCTGAATGTGTCTTTATGTCACTCAGGCAATTTTAGGAACAAAATTTGAGGCTTTCTTGCCAACTCAGGCAGGGAAAGCTAACCTCAGGTGTCCTCCTGTGCAGATGAGTTCTTCAGTCAAAGCTGTGCCCCTGGGTCTGATCCGGAGTCCAGCCTCTGTGCTCTGTGCAGAGGCAGCTTCAAGCCAGCCCACATGTGTGCTCCCAACAGCCACGAGCAGTACTACGGCTCCAGTGGGGTGCTCAGGCAAGTAGCATCTGCCCACTGCCTTTTGCTTTGGTACCAGCCCAGTGAACCTCTTGTCCTTTCTCCTTTCTCAGCACCCCACCATCTGGGTGCTGCATTTAGGAGGGGCCAGGACTGGAGAACAGAAATGCAGATTCCCAGGGGCCCTGAGGACTCAGGTCCGGTCCCTTCCTGGAGCAATCTTGGGCAGAGCTGATGGACTCAGGGCACCTGGGGAGGGGCAAGAATGATAAGCACAGGTCACAGCCCTGCTTCTGCTTTTGATCCTTCCTTCTATATGACTGTGGACAAGTCACAGAATCTTCCAGAGCCCAGTTTGAGATCAAAGGAAGGACACTGAATATGTGCATTTTATACCTGTTTGATGAATACATTTAAAAACACATATTCCTGGGCTCCTCCATTCATTCAATAAATATTTATTGAGCACATAGTAGGTGCAGGCGCTGTTCTAGGTAGGTGGGTTAGAGCAATAGCAAGACACATGGCCCCTGTGTCTCGTGGGGGGAGTAAGACAGCGCATAAAGGATGATCACTTCCTGACTGTGGTAAGTGCTATAGGGTGTGTGTATGGGGGCGTGGGACCGAGGGGCGTGATGTGACAGTGACTTGGGGTTAATCTTAGAAAAAGTGGTCAGGGAAGGCCTCAGCATCATGGAGGGGCTGTTAAATATTGAGGGTTAAATACTGAAAGGGAATCAGGCTTGAGAAAATCTGGAGAAGAATAATCCAGGAAGAAGGAACAGCAAGGACAAAGGCAAGGCTAGACAAGTCATGCTGTGCTTGAGGCCAGAGAAGGCCCCAGAGAGAGCACTGGGAGGTGGGCCCAGGTAGGGGAGGCTGGGCTTGCAGCCATTGGCTGTTCTGCCCTTGGAGATCTGGCTCAGGAGGTAGAGTTAATTCTAAGTATGGAGGGTCCTCAAGGGTGCTATGGACTTGGGGTTGTGTGGAGAATGTGGGAGCCTCTATAAAGAAGGCTTCTAGTCATCACATGGCCAGACTACTTTGTCCCTCCCTCTCCAAAGTTTTGTCACTTTCACAAACCATACATAAATTACATATTTTCACAGATCCTACTGCATAAATATAAACATTAAACTGAGGCTAAAATATTTGAACTTTTCCTTCCACTGGGATGTGCATCGGTATTAAGGTCCACGGTCCCATTTTGGCATGATTATGAGAGCGTCACAGAGACCTCGAGTTCTGTCCAGAACCTCGGGAGTTCCATCGTGAAGATGGGGATGCAAAGAACAGTCTTAGCTCTAGGCATCGCATTCTCCCCAATGCCTCCTGCCTGCCTTGGCTCTGCTTCCAGCTTCCTGTCTCCAGCATTCCTACTGACCTGAGATCCATTGATCCTGTTCTCACCCCCCGCTATAAACCTTTCCCCCTCCAGACCACAGCATACGTTCTACAGCCAACCATGATAATTATTCATTATTCCCCTGTGCACATCCTCAAATGCCAGTCACCTACTCCTGGCTGAACTGCAACCTGGGTTGGCTCCAACATTCCCCTTCAGTGCCAGGGCCTCCAAGCTGACTGGCCTCCCAGTAAAGTAATGAGAACCCAGTTCCGACGAGCCAGACCATCGCTAGTCAGTTACCATCCCACTCTCTTACAAGACCATTCCATGCTCTTTCCTCTCCTCAGTCATCCAACGTTTCTTTCTCCATCTATCACACTTGTTTTCCTCCTTCACCTGAGAAAATTGAGGTCACTGGGATAGAAATGCCATTGTGCCACTGCCATATCCGTGCGTGTGCTAACCTCCGTGCCGGTGGGTGCGCTGCCACTCCTCCTCCTGGGGACGAGCAGGCTGGCTCCTGCTGAGCCTGATCTGTGCTGGCATCGCCTCCCCGCAGCCTGTTGAAGAGCGTTGCCGTAGCAGCCTCTCCTCTTCTTCCTGCGTCATCACATCTTTTTATCCACAGAATTACTTCCAGCAGCACACAAACATGCTGCTTCTTTCTCATCCTAAACATAAAGAAATAAGACAAACTTCTCTTGATCTCACTGTCCTCTGCAGCAACCTCCTGCTTCTCTCTTCTTTACAACAGAAGTCCTTGAAGGAGGTCACTCTAATGTCCTTGCCCAGTTTAGTTTCTCTCCTTTCAGTCTTCCCCAAACCTAGTTAAAGAAATTGTTCACCTCTCCCTCCCCAACCAATGGAGCTGGTTTTCATTATTGTATTTAAATTATCTACAGAACACATTCTTCCTCATTGTTGGCAAGTGGGAAGATTATTCCCACCATATCTGCCACTCCCCGCCCCTCCCCACCCCCCCACCATTAACCCCCATCCACCACAGAAAGTCAATTCCTAGGCAGATTGATAAGAAGTTCAGGGTCCCCAAAGAGGAGAAAGGGGTCTGGGGCTCTCAAAGTGGAGATTGGGAGTCTGGAATTTTCAAGGAGGAGAAAAGGACAAACTTCTTTTCCCTCTGCATTCCTTGAAGTGAAGTGAAGTCGCTCAGTCGTTTCCAACTCTTTGCAACCCCATGGACTGTAGCCTACTAGGCTCCTCCCTCCATGGGATTCTCCAGGCAAGAGTACTGGAGTGGGTTGCCATTTCCTTCTCCAGGGGAACTTCCCAACCCAGGGATCGAACCTGGGTCTCCCGCATTCCAGGCAAACACTTATCCTCTGAGCCACCAGGGAAGCCCTTGTCTCAGTCAATTACACAACTCAGTTTAAACTCTGTACTAGAGATTATACAGCAACAATATATCCGGCTGGAGGACAGTTTCTCCTTCCTGAAAACCTCTGACTAATCCTGATATCTTAGAATGTATATTATGGGAGTGGGTCTGGAGGATCTTTCTGTTGTCAAATTCTAATCTTGTTATCCTAAAATATAAATTGCTAGAGTAAGTCTGGTAAAATTTTCACAAACTTGAGACATTCTTTTGATTCATTGTAATAACTAATTAAAAGGTATATACCGCCATTGCTAACACTAGCAAGGGGGTACTGTTTCTGCCCCCTTCTGATATCTATGTCAGAAGATTTCGCTATCCCTTTTATACTTTAATAAAACTCTATTGCACAAAAGCTCTGAGCAATCAAGCCTCGTCACTGGCCCCAGATTGAATTCTTCTCTTCCGGAGGCCAAGAATCCAGGCGTCTTTTTGTGGGTCAGCAACAGCCTTTCACCACCATCCACCACACAGCTGAAACTACACTTTAAAAAAATCTATTTATTTATCCAGCTGCATGGGGTCTTCATTGTGGCATGTGGGATCCTTATTTGCAGCATGTGAACCCTTGGTTCTGGCATGTGAGATCTAGTTCCGTAATCAGGAATCAAACCTGGGCCCCAGCATTGGGAGCAAGGAGTCTTAGCCTGTGGACCACCATGGAACTTCTGAAATAGTCATTTTAAATCTCCAGGGACCTCTGTGTTGCAAATAAATCCAAAGCCCAGATCATTGGCACCACCCATCTCTTCCTCCTCTTGGATACATTTTCTTCTCTGGCTTCAGGACACCACACTTTCTTGGATTCCCTCCTTCTTCTCCTGTTACTGCATCTCAGCCCCTTTGCTGGTTCTGCTTCATTCCCTGACCCCTATGTATTGGCAAGCCGCAGGGCTCCAGCCTTGATCTTGTCTCTTAATGCTCAGACTTTAGTGGTTTTATCTAGTTCTTGTTGTTGTTCAGTTGCCCAGTCATGTCCAACTCTTTTTTTTTTTTTTTTATGTCCAACTCTTTGCAACCCCATGGACTATAGCATACCAGGCCCCCCTGTTCCTCACCATCTCCTGGAGTTTGCCCAAGTTCATGTTCATTGCATCGATGATGCCATCCAGCCATCTCATCCTCTGACGCCCACTTCTCCTTCTCCATGTAGTTCTATGTTGACAATTCCCAAATTTACGTTCCTCTTCAGACATCTCTCCAAAACACCAGATGAAACTCCAAATTCATACATCTAACTGCCTACTGGCCATGTCCACTTGGATGTCTAATCACCAGGTCAAGTTTAAATGTCCCAAACTGAGCTTTTGGAATTTCACACACTCCCACCCAAACCAGCACCTCCTGCAGTCTTCCCCATCTCAGTTAAAGGCAACTCTGTTTTTCCTTTTGGAAAAAGTCAGTCTTGCTGTGTATTGACCATGTCTCCTCTCTTTCTCTGAGGCCCTATATCATCATATTATGTTATCTCTACCTGCAAAGGGTAACAAGAACTGACCTCATCACCCATCTCTGCTGATACCACCTTGATCTAAACCACCATTGTCTCTCCCCGGATTATAACCCCTAACAGAAATCCATGCATCTGCCCTATCCCCCTCCCCCACCACAGTCTAGCTTCAACACAGCAGTGAGGGTGATTGTCAGCCCAGTTCAGGGGAAATCTTCCTGCTCACACAACTCACGCCCTGAAATTGTGTCGTAAAGTCCTAGCTGCTTCCAGTGTGACCAGGTGGATTGAAGGGGTTGGGGAGGCCTAGACAGAACTCAAAAAATATTAACACTTGGTAGACCAAATTAAAGCCAAGAATTAAAAAAACAATGTTACACAAAGGGAATGTTCTTAGATTTAAAAATCACATTACAGTACTACTTAATACTGTGATCAATACAGGCTGGTTTATGTGACGACTGACAAATCAGTGGAAGAGAAAAGACTTCCAAGACAGATACATAGACATATTATGTTTAATCTAAAACAAAGATGACTGGAGAAAGGATGGACTTGGGACATCAAATAAAACAAGTACAATGAATGGGATCTGGTGACCCAGGCGGGAGCAGATTCAATAGTGAGTTAGTCCCTAAGATGACTGGCGAGGGTCGGGGAGTCCTGTGCAGAAGTGCTGATGGTAAGTGCTATGATGCTAAGTGCTCTTAGGTGTTTGGATGACTTTAGGGGAGAGGCCCATTGCTAAGGGCAGTGTAGGGTCAAGGCAAGGCTTAGTGTTTGTTTATTTTTTCAAAGAAGCATAAATACTGATGGAAAGAGCCCAGTGAAGAGGGTTATAGAGGGGAAAGAGGATGACTGCCGTGGAAAGTGCCTGAGTGTGGGTCAAGGTGGGGTGCAGAGCCCCTGGGGAGGAGACTTTAGCTGGAGGGAGGCCTTCCCTCCTCCTTTGTCCCTGGAGGGCAGGAGAGTGCTAGAGTCTTGGGCTGCCAGATTCGACAGAGGATGTTGAAAGGAAGCCCACATGATGATCTCTTTATTTCTTCTGCAAAGCCAGAGTACATGACAGAGTGTAAGTGTTGTGGAGGGGTGTATGGAGAGACAGAGGTTTACAGGAAGTGGGAGAACATTTTGGGGTCCCTGCTCTGTAGAGTGGCTTACCTGGTGGCTCAGACAGTAAAGAATCTGCCTGCAATGCGGGAAACTTGGGTTTGATCCCTGGGTTGGGAAGATCCCCTGGAGGAGGGCTGGTAACCCACTCCAGTATTCTTGCCTGGAGAATCCCCATGGACAGAGGAGCCTGGTGGGCTGCAGTCCATGGGGTCACAAAGAGTTGTGGGGACGCTGCCTCAGGCACTGGTCTCTCATACTCAGTTGAGCACACTTCCACAGGGCTTATTCAAACCCAGAGGGCTGAACCCCACTCCAGAGTTCCTGAGCCAGTGGGTCCAGGGCCCAAGAATGTGCATTTATAACCCGTTCCCAGCGTTGCTGATGCTGCTGGTCCAGCCCACTCTTGGAGAGTCACAGGTCTAGAGTAGAGAAGGGAAGCCAGAATGCTCAGGTGAAGTTAAGGATCGGGGAGCTCTCGTCTACCTCACTGCTGAGGTGCAGACACACCTGAGACAGATGATTGGGCTCATTCAGGCCTGGGATTATTGGGGGGAGTTTGTTAAGACAAAGAAATAGGACAAGATTGCTTAGGAAAATTAATGGGAGTAACTGACTCTAGTGAAGGATAGAGGGGCCTGATGATGGGACAGAGAAAACTGGAGAGGTGTTCCTAAAAATTAATAATATCAATTTCCAACTGATTGAATGTCACAAAACTTATTTTTAGTGTGATCAACATTTCTCCCAAAGCACCTCAAACGCTGAGAAACATTTTTCAGGAGATTAAGCATGAAAAATATCTCATGATACAAGCACATTAACTTTTGTTAAGGCTGTGTAGACACATAAGGTGTGACAAGACTCCTTCAGAATCACATCTTCCACACTGATTTTAATCTCTGACGTGAGTTTTGATCCAGCCAGAGAATTATCTTTGGATAGCCCTGTTAATAGGAGAACACAAGAATCTCCCATGGAGAAACCAGTCACCAATCAACAATCAACAACCAGAAATCAACAACCAACAATCAGAAACCAATTAACAACAATTGCGTGTTTAAGGAAGCAAGCAATGGGTATCTACAGTGGAATCTAAATAAGCAGATTTTTTTTTCTAGGACATTTCTTCTGAAGTTACCAGGGACAGCGGGCATTAGAGCAGTGTGTGTGGAGTAAGTGGGCCATGTTAGATGTGCCCAGTTGCCTGGGGGAGGGGGTGGGAGCTCCCAGGGATTCCGTCTTGGAGCAGCTCTCTCCCGCCTCTATGGGTCCTCCTTGCTGACCCGGCCCTCTCTGTGCAGGTGTCTGGTTGAGAAGGGAGATGTGGCCTTTGTGAAGCACTCCACGGTCCTGCAGAACACCAACGGTATGCACCAGCGCTGTCCTTTCCTCCCTCAGGAAAACTCAGAGTCCTTCCTGGGAAATCACTCCCCAGGCAGTCATGTTGGTCCTAACATTCTTTATTTGGGGAATGAAAAAATTCTTCATGTCTGGTCAGACTAGACAGGGTTGGTTATCACATTGGCCTTGAACCCAACCAACAAACACACAAAGGCCACAGTCCATAGAAGCACGTCTGGCTGTCTTGATTTTTAGGCGTTCTTTGTATTTTCTGGACACAAGTTTTTGTCAGCTATATGTAATGCACATATCTTGTCCCTCTTTGAAAATACTTGCCTTTCACTTTTTTTTTTTTTTTTTTTGGCCATGCTGTGAGTCTTGTGGGATCTTAGTTCCCCACCAGGAGTTGAACCTGTGCCCAGCAGTAGAAGCCTGGAGTCCTAACCACTGAGCCACCAGGGAATTCCCTGCTTTCTTAATGTCTTTTGATTAACATTCTTCATTTTAATATAGTTTAATCAGTCGATTTTCTCTTTTTTGACTAGCACTTTTCAGCCCTGTTGAGGAAATCTTTGCCTTTAACAGGACTGACAAATGAATTTATGAGTTTATGAATATTTCTCTTCTGTTTTATTGTAAAGGCTTTATTGTTCTGTTTGTGCCTTTGTGATTCTCCCAGGCACTGGTGGTCAGTCACACCCCCCAGTGAGGGTGCCTTGACTGAAGTCATTAGCTGTGACCCCTCCACCTCCTCTCTCTCTCCAGGAAAGAACCCTGAAGCCTGGGCGAAGAATCTAAAACCTGAGGACTTCCAGCTGCTGTGCCTCGATGGCTCTAGGAAGCCTGTGACTGAGGCTCAGAGCTGCCACCTGGCCATAGTCCCAAGTCATGCTGTGGTCTCGAGGAAAGATAAGGCAGATTTTGTCCGCAGAATGCTCTTCAACCAACAGGTGTGGGAATTCAGTCCTCATCCCCCACATGAATGCTCAGCTCGCTTGCAGAGCTGCACAGACATACCCCAGCTCAGTTGCACACTTTCTCCCTGGGCAGTGGAGCCTGCCTCTGATGAAAGTGGGAGGCTGGTGGCTGTGCTCACTGCTTGCTCTGGGGCTGTCTAGGGCATTCCAGTGGACTGGAAGAGTCCAGACACATGGGCATCTCAAGTGTCTCCCTGAGACTGAGCAGAGTCATGGTACCTCCTGGGCTTGTTCTGTCCTGGAAATACGGGAGTCAACCCAGGTGCCCTTCCCACCAGGCAGGGCTACATGTTGGAAAGGTGGAACAGAGGTTACTCTGCCTGACCAAAAGAGGATCTCACTGTGATTCTTGAAGCTGGGCAGGCTGAGCACTGTTTTGGGCTTCATGAAAGTTGAAGAGCCAACATTCAGATAACTCATGACCTCTATAGGCAGCCAAAAAGGGCTGACCCTAGGGAATAGTGGCTGCCTGAATCAGATGATCTTAAGGAACCCAAAGCCTTGTCTGCCTTTTGACCTAGTGCACCCTATTCCTGGAGGAGCCCCAAATGAGTAATCTATATCTTAGCATATGCTGTTGACACATCCTGGTTAAAGGGTGATGACCCAGAGGCAGCTGGCAACACAAGAGGCTCTTGGACTTGGGCTTTTGAAGGGATGGTTCCATCCAGGGTGAGCTGCCACCTCTGCTACAAAGGAAGTGGGGGGGGTGGGGCAGGAAGCAATGGAAATGATCAGTGTCTGGGTCAGATTCAGAGAACAGAAGATGCAAGGTAGCAAGGGATCTGGTCACAGGAAAACATGTAAAGATGACTCAGAGAGTTGAAAACATCCACCAGTTGTTGGTGGGATAGTAAGAGAGCAGTGAACTTGGGGCTCTTTCTATTTAGCAGTTGCTTTACATACATTGTGCTTCCCTGTATTCTTTATCAGATAGTGAAGAATCTGGCTGCAATGCAGGGGATGCAGGTTCGATCCCTGTGTTAGGAAGATCTCTTGGAGAAGGGAATGGCTATCCACTCCAGTGTTTTTGCCTGGAGAATTCCATGGACAGAGGAATCTATGGGGTTGCAAAGAGTTGGACATGAGTGAGTGACTAACACTCTCACTTTTTGCATATATCATCTCAGTATCTAATGTAATTACCTCCATTTACAAATGAGTGAATTGAAGTTCAGGTGTTTCCACCTTGGTGCAGTGGGAAACAATCTGTGGCACAAGAGATGCAGTTTTGGTTGCTGGGTCGGAAAGATCCCCTGGAGAAGGAAATGGCAACCCACTCCAGTATTCTTGCCTGGAAAATTTCATGGACAGAGGAACCTGGTGGAATATAGTCCCTGGGTCCCAAAGAGTCAGACACAACTGGGCATGCACACGTACAAACTGAAGTTCACTGAGCTCAGTCAAGAATTTTCTTAAGTCACACGATGGGAAAAGCTAGGGCCTGGCTTTGAACCCAGAGAACTTTTTGCCATTTTGTTCCAGTGCCTCCTAAGCTGTTGCTGTGTCCCAGGGTTGCTGGGGGCTGGAGCTGAGCAGTCCAGCAGACTTGGGGCTTCTGATGCAGAACACGTGGCCCGGGCTGCTGGTCACTCGCTTTCTGTCTGTCTGTCTGACCCAGGAGCTCTTCGGAAGAAATGGGTTTGAATACATGATGTTCCAGCTGTTTAAATCCCCAGCCAAGGACCTGCTCTTCAGTGATGACACAGAATGTCTGGCTAACCTTCAGGACAGAACAACTTACCAAAAATACTTAGGGCCAGAGTATCTTCAGGCTATTGCTAATGTGAGGCATTGCTTACCCTCTGGTGAGTAGAATAAACACCGAGGAGCAGTTACATGTGCATCAAGGCAAACATGTTGTCTTAAAGATGACCTTGTGCCAAGCCTGGGCCAGTACCAATAGGAGCATAAAGATTCAGAGGGCTTGCTCCTGGCCTCGCAGGAGGATTCAGGCTTACCAGGGAAGCAACTCAATTAGGCAACAGTATAAGATTCTACCTGAAAAGGCCAAATTGTTTGAAGGAGACAGAGGGTACAGTAAAACTAGAGATCTTTTGCAAATTGGACTTGTTTACATGTCCTTTTCCATTTTCTTTGGCTACTAGAATGAAAATGTGTGTTAGCATTTCAGTGTAGGGAGAAGGTTTGAAATGACACATATATACCACTCACAGAGGACCAATTTGCAAAGATTTTAAGTAAAACCTATAGATAATACTTTATACAATTTAATAGAAACGAAGTATTAGCACGAAGTAGGCCATTTCTACATATATACATACATGGAAGTAGCACTAAGTATATCATTTCTCTCTATTTTTGTGTATTGTAGAAATGGCACAGCTACCTCAAAAAGAAAGAAGTTGGAGAAATAAAATTAGACCTGGAATAATCAAAGTATTGGGAGTATGCCTGAATTTTTGTTAAATTATATCATGTGTTAAAGATGAGGAGAGCAGGAGAGGAAAATGTAGATGTTTAAGAATAGCACTGACATCAGTTAGAGGGATGAGAGAGAAATTTAAAAAGAATATTTATTATCTACCATTTACTTTTAGAAAATAGGAAAAGGATCGTGTTTAATAAGCCCAGGCAGTACCTGACGATCTTTCTCTTATGTTACCTCTCACAGAACTTCTGGATGCCTGCACATTCCATGGAAATTAAAAACTGATCAAAGTGGGCAAACACAGAGATGCTCAGAGCCTGAAAATACGGTGGGGTCACATCCTCACTTGTCTGCGTGGTGGGTCTGCGTTAACATCACTTGTCTTTATAATTGTATACTGTAACTGATGCAAAAGTTGGAATGAATAAAAATTATTGTGTCTTCTCAGAAAACCATGAAATGTTCTCAGATTTTTGGGGGGAGGGCAAGAGAATCATTTCTTTATATTAGAATTGTGCTTGTGAAAATTTAGTATTTATTAAATTATATGTATTTTAAAGACCTCTGCAAGACTAACTCAACTTCCCTGTCTATTCTTTGATTATTTTACCCAAGAGTCAACTCACTTAAATTGAATTTAAGTAATAAATCTGTCTGAAGGGAGTCTTTGAGTGGTGATCATAAGTGTGCAAAGAAAGCATCAGTATGCACAGTATCAAGGACTTACATAATGAAAATAAAGAAGAAAAAATGCATTTGTGCATTTAAAAAGTATATTCATGTATTTAAAATCCATAATTTCAGGTAGAATTAAACTCCTGATCAGATTAATTGAAAAATATCAAAATTACTGTAAAAATCTAATCCTCCTATCCTTCCTCACTCAATTTCCTGAAAGTGTGATTTACGTTTACTTAAGTGAGTTTCTTGTCAGAGATTTTGCCATTTCTGTTATTACCATGATTCCAGCCTATGGTGGGGTAAACACTGTATGGGAACCCAAGTTATATACTGTGAAGTACAGTTTGGTGTTTGGACCTCTGCTTCTGCCTGTGAAAGAGTAACCAGTACAGAATTTGCTCCTCTTCCATAAACAACTAAAAAACTGGCGAAAAATATGTTGCACAAATGTTTTTAAACACTGGACGATAATAGTGCAGGACTATATGATCCTTGAAAGAGGGCAAAGAAAAGTGAGCACAGTGATGGCCTTAGTCTTTGCCTAGAGGAAATTTCCAGATGACAGCAAAGGGAGGAGGAACCCACAAGAGCCCATCACGTTTGAGTTGAGGAACAAAGATAGGAGTTTGGGGAAGCCAAAGTGACTTGAACTTGATTGGCATACAGCAGAGATACATCCTGGAATCTGCTTGAAATGCTTGGCCAAATACTAATCTGCCTGTGTGTAAAATGAAACTGAAGTCTGTCAGGCTAGGCAGAGAATGACTGTGAGAGATCTAGAAGCTGAACAATGCCCAGGGCTCCCATAAGACCAGGAATCAATTACGGTCCTACCAACCAGTGTGAAGAGACCTCACTGAACACCTAAGCTTTTCACTGAAGGCAGCTGGGGTGAAATAGCTGTAGATTAAGGCCTGCTCTCAGAGAAGGAAATGGCACCCCACTCCAGTACTCTTGCCCAGAAAATCCCATGGACGGAGGAGCCTGTGCAGTCCATGGGGTCGCTAAGAGTTGGACACGACTGAACAACTTCACTTTCACTTTTCACTTTCATGCATTGGAGAAGGAAATGGCAACCCACTCCGTGTTCTTGCCTGGAGAATCCCAGGGACGGGGGAGCCTGGTGGGCTGCTGTCTATGGGGTCACACAGAGTCGGACACGACTGAAGTGACTTAGGAGCAGCAGCAGCAGCAAGGCCTGCTCCATAACTGTCCTTACTGAAAGTGACAGTAACCCTTGTGGGATAAACCAGATCTGCAAGTCACTTACTTGACTGTCCTCTAAAATAAACCTCAATATTCACTGAAGGAATACAACAAAATCTCAACAGGATGGCATGCATAATATCTAGATGTGGCATGAGAAGATTGTTAGATGTGTAAAGAAGCTCAAAATGTGACCCAGAGTCATCAAAAAATCAACCAATGGAAACACACCTAGAAACCACAGAGATGATGGTATTCGGACAATGAACTTTGAACAGTTGTAATAAACAGGCCTAAGGATTTAAATGAAAACTTGAAGGAGAATTTCCTGCCCTCTAATGGTTAGGACTCTGCCCTTTCACTGCCAAGGGCCCGGGTTTGCTCCCTGATCGGGGAACGAAGATCGGGGAACTAAGTCACACAGCCAAAAATAAATAAATGAATGAGTGAATAAATAAATGAACATAGCAAAGAAAAACCTGTTAGATTTTTTAAAGAACTAGTGACAAATATACAGTGGCAAAGTTTGTGTTTCGAGGAATTTGTTTCATCTAAATTGTCTATTTTTGCCATAAAATTGTTCAAAATATTTTTTTATTCTTTTAGTATTTATGAGACGTCTAGTGATATCTCTTCTTCCATTTTCATACTAGTAATTTGTATTTTCTCTCTTTTTTCTAGACCCATGTAGCTATAGCTTTATCAATATTCTTGAACTTCTCAAAAATTAATTTTTTATAAATTTTCACTACTATTTTTTAATCTCACTTTCTGTTCTTAGCCTTCCTTCTACTTATTTTTCATTTTTTTTCCTTTTTCTCTTAGATTCTTAAGGTGTAGGCTTATATCAATGTTTAGAACATTTTATTTTTCTGATACAGGTACTTAAAATTATAAATTACCATCCAAGCACTACTTTAGCTGCATCCCTAAATTTTGATATGTTTATTTTCATTATCATTGAGGTAAATTTTTTCCAGTTTTTCAAAGATTACTTCTTTGATCTGTTGATTATATAAAAGCTATTTTTAATTTCCAAATATTTGGCAATTTTCCAGATATGCTTTTGTAGTTTATTTCTATGTTCCAGGTATACTTTTTTTTAAAATAGATATTCTTAATTGTTTGGTATAGTTCTGTAATATGTAGTATAGTATTATAAGTAGCAGTTAGGTCAAGTTGGTTCAAGTTATTATTCAAATCCTCTGCCTTGACTCATTTTCTATCAACTTTTTGCATTAGCTACTGAGAGAAGACAGTTAAACTCTCCAACTAAAAGTATGAATTTTCTCATTTCTCCATCCAGTTTGATCAGACTGTGCTTTATATATTTGGAGGTTTTGTTAGGTACATACACATTTAGGATGTTAGGCTTTCTTGATGAATTGACTCTGTTACCATCATGAGATGTCCCTAGTTGTCCAGTAACACTTTTTCTCTGTAAGTTTATTAATTGGATATTAATATGACTCTTTCTTCTGATAGTTTCTTCTTGGTTTATTGTATTACATTCTTTTACTTTTAATCCATGTTTCTTTCTATTTAGGAGGGCTTCTTATAAAGAAATATAGCTGGTTTTTTTTTCATTCAGTAGACATTCTTTTTTCTTTTAAATGAAGTGTTTATTTCATTTATATATAACATAATTGTGGATGTTTGTTTTCTGTCTCATCTGTTCTTTGTTCCTTATTTCCTCTTTTCTTCCTTCTATTGGATTAACTGAATAATTTTTAGTATTTCACTTTATCTTCTCTATTAGTTTGTTATTCTCTATTGGATTATTATTATTTTATTTCTTTGTTATTCTATAATAATAACTTTTTTATTTTTATAAATAAAAAGATATTTGTTTTAAATATCTTCTCGAAAGTTTGTAATATACATATTTATCTTAACACTGGCATCAAATAACTTTATATCACTTTGTGGATAACATATTGGGTTGGCCAAAAAGTTCATTTAGGTTTTCTGTAACATCTTATTTTTGGCCAACCCAGTAAGATCCTGTAATAGTGCAGCTCTACCTTCACCAGTGGAGTGTGGATAAACTTTTAACAACCAGATGTTCAAGGTAAAAAGGGCCCAGATTGGTATCATTTGCCAGATTCACAGAGCACATTCCCTTGCCATGGATGATTTCAAACTATCCAAGTAATGTCAGAGACAAGAAGAGATACACAGTCAGCCTTTGCAAGCCAGCATAAGCTAGCTGCACTACTTCCCTGACTTCCCTGTTTTATTTTTTGTGCTTTTATTATCAGACATTTCACTCCTACATATGTTAGAAACTCCACAATGAAATATATACAAAATAATAAAAGTGATAGCTTTATATCAAGCTGTCAATTACCTTTTAACTATATTTTAAAATGAATTTGAAATAGCTCTAGCTGCTATTTCAAATCCTAAAAGATGATGCTGTTAAAGTACTGCACTTAATATGCCAGCAAATTTGGAAAACTCAGCAGGGGCCATAGGACTGGAAAAGATTAGTTTTCATTACAAGCCCAAAGAGGGGCAATGCCAAAGAATGTTCAAACTACTGCACAGTAGCACTCATTTCACATGCTAGCAAGGTAATGCTCAAATCCTCCAAGCGAGACATCAACAGTACATGAACTGAGAACTTCCAGATGTACAAGCTGGATTTACAAAAAGCAGAGGAACCAGAGATGGAATTGCCAACATCCATTGGATCATAGAAAAAGCAAGAGAATTCCAAAAAAACATCTACTTCTGCTTCATTGACTATGCTAAAGCCTTTGTGTGGATCATGACAAACTGTTGAAAATTCTTAAAGAAATAGGAATATGAGACCACCTTACCTGTCTCCTGAGAAACCTGTGCACAAGTCAAGAAGCAACAGTTAGAACTGGACGTGGAGCAACCAGTATTACTGGTTCAAAATTCAGAAAGGAGTACATCAAAGTTGTATACTCTCACCCTGCTTGTTTAACTTATATGCAGAGTACATCATGCAAAATGCCAAACTGGATGAAGCACAAGCTGGAATCAAGATTTCTGGGAGAAATATCAATAACCTCAGATATGCAGATGACACCACCCTTACTGCAGAAAGTAAAGAGGCATTAAAGAGCCTCTCGATGAAGGTAAAAGAGGCTTAAAACTCAACATTCAAAAAACTAAGATCATGGCATCCAGTCCCATCATTTCATGGCAAATAGGTGAGGAAACAATGGAAACAGCGAAAGATTTCATTTTCTTGGGCTCTAAAATCTCTGCTGATGGTGACTGCAGCCATGAAATTAAAAGACGCTTGCTCTTTGGAAGAAAAGCTATGACAAACCTACACAGTGTATTAAAAAGCAGAGACATTACTTTTCCAACAAAGGTCCATATAGTCAAAGCTGTGGTTTTTCCAGTAGTCATGTACGGGTGTGAGAGTTGGACCATAAAGAAGGCTGAGCACTGAAGAATTGATGCTTTCAAACTGTGGTATTGGAGAAAACTCTTGAGAGTCCCTTGGACTGCAAGGAGATCAAACCAGTCAATCCTAAAGGAAATCAATCCTGAATATTCACTGGAAGGACTGATAGTGAAATTGAAGCTCCAATACTTTGGCCACCTAATGTGAAGAGTGGACTCATTGGAAAATGCCCTGATGCTGGGAAAGATAAAAGGCAGGAGGAGAAGGAGACAACAGAGGATGAGATTGTTGGAATGGTGTCATCGACTTGATGGACATGAGTTTGAGCGATCTCCGGGAGATGGTGAAGGACAGGGGAAGCCTCGCATGTTGCAGTCCATAGCATTGCAAAGAGTCTAACATGACTTAGCTACTGAACAACAACAACAGAAAATGAAAAAAATCTTTAATATTTACCCACATCTTTACTGTTTCTGGCTCTCTCCATACTTTGTGTAGCTTGGAGATTTTAGATATTTTGTGGGTACATCTTTCTGGCTTGCTTTATTGTCTGTAGATATGTTATTTTTCATCTTATTTAATTTTTGGTAATAACTTTATATAGTATTTGACCATGATACTCTCTGTTATTCAGTTTTAGGTGAAATTTGCTTTCCTGAACTTTTAGAATAAGGCTATTTTCAAGAAAGCGTTTCTTACTTTACAGAGCTCCATCTTCTGTTGTTTTATGCATTATTCAAAAACATAGTTCCTTGCTTTCTTGGGTTTCTTGGTTTTATGTCTTTGTCCACTTTGGTCTAGACCTTCTTTTTACTTCCTCCTTGTTTTCCTTTTCCTATACAAATTTGATTCCACCTTCAGTGGTCTCTTGCTCCAGACAGCTCCAGGTCATTTTGTCCTTCTTGATTGGGAAAGATTTTCACACCTGGTCCTAGGTTATCTCCTTGCAAGATATCCCTAGGAAGCCACAGGCATGCTTATCCTTTACACTGGAGCTTTTATCCTTTATCCAGTGACTATGGCCTCTGATTGGCTTTGAGTTTCTGCCACCAGTTTCCCCCACCAGGAGAGCCACCCATGCAGTCTTCAGCGGAATAGACCTGAGGCAGAAGTCTAAAGTTTCTGGTCCAACAGGGACCTCTCCCTAATTGGGGAAGACCTATCAAGTATCTTATCACTTGGAAAGAAGACCAGACCAGATTATTAATGTTTAGTATTTCAACATGTTTGAGGTACTTATGGACCCTTTTGAGGATTAATAAAATCCTGGGACTCTCACCCTAGTAACACACACACACACACACACCTTGGTGTGTAATTTTTGT
Organism: Bubalus kerabau; assembly: GCF_029407905.1. Classification (NCBI taxonomy): domain Eukaryota; kingdom Metazoa; phylum Chordata; class Mammalia; order Artiodactyla; family Bovidae; genus Bubalus; species Bubalus kerabau. The sequence goes on along the minus strand of NC_073625.1, from coordinate 181,931,500 downwards.
ATATTTATAGCTCCAGTCCAGTGATTCTTCCACAACCTCATACCACCTTCCCCTAGGGTGTTTAGAGTTAATAGGGATAAAGGCTACTTAATCTGTTTTCAGGCAGATGCTATCCTGTGGGGTTAATAAATCTTGTTGCACAAGTTGCATATATTTATGTTAAAGGAACATTTATCTGTGGAACATTTATAACAATTAAAAGAGTAAGATAATTCAACTGTAGATACCAACAGTTGACACCAATTTCTACAAATCTGTAAAGATCAGAGGTTTACTTTGGGACAGCTGAGAAACAAGGTGGACTTTGCCATCTTCCTCCCACGCAGAGCAGGAACATCAAACAATGGCATTTGCTATCACGGCAGTAGAGGAAATCTGCTATCTGTTTGTTTTGCCCCAGGAGCACCAGACTTTGCCCAGCTTCACCAGCCACTGCTCATGGCCCATTTGAAGATCCTGGGACTTGGCTTCTCCTGGTGAAAGAGAATGGGAAGTGAAATCCCTAAATGACTTAGAAAACATTATGAATGACAACTTTCAAGAAAGCATGTCACAGGCTGGTGGGGATAGCTCAGGATACTGAGTCTAAAGTTCTGGTTTCTGACTTTGTCTGCCTTGCTGGGTACCCTACCAGTTATGTCCTCTGGCTAGGCCTCAGTTTTTCTCTCTATAAAATGAGATCATTGTACTGGATGGTCTTATAGGATATGTTTTGCTGAAGAGTCCATTAACAATGAAGGTGCCATAAAGAAATTATATGAAATCACTTCATTAATTCACTGAATGTATTGTTAGTACCTAGTCTATGCTGTGGAGAAGGCAATGGCACCCCACTCCAGTACTCTTGCCTGGAAAATCCCATGGACAGAGGAGCCTAGTGGGCTGCAGTCCATGGGGTTGCAAAGAGTCAGACATAACTGAGTGACTTCACTTTCACTTTTCACTTTCATGCATTGGAGAAGGAAATGGCAACCCACTCCAGTGTTCTTGCCTGAAGAATCCCAGGGACGGCGGAGCCTGGTGGGCTGCCGTCTATGGGGTCGCACAGAGTCGGAGACGACTGAAGGGACTTAGCAGCAGCAGTCTATGCTGAGTGTTCTGTAATAATGATAGCATTGCCATTTATTGGTGACTGCTACATGTCAGGCAGGACTTGTACCTTAATAGCACTGTAAGTAATCTTCAAAATGACCCAAGAATGTAGGTGATCATATTTTTATTATTAAGGAGAAAACAGATGCTAGGAATAGATAAGTAACTTGTGCAGCATCATGTATTTTCCAAGTGGCCTATGATTCAAAACCAAGAGTCCCTGACTCCAATTTCATATCCATTTTGTTCCACAGATTGCACATAATACCCAACATCTGTCCTCAATATAGACAAGTGAATAAAAAGTGTGCATACATAACTAGCATAAAGAGAAAAAGGTTTGCAGCATCTGTTTGCTATAGCCTTTATCATACATTGTCTAGGATTTAGTGGTCAGTATTCTTTCAGGGCTCCCTGATGTGGTGTGACTTGAGGAGCTGGGGTCACAACACTGTGAAAACAGAAACTGAAGGGAAAGATATTGGTCATGACATAAATAAAAATAAGGAGAATAATGTGATGGGTACTGTAGTAGATGATTTACCTTAATTGCTAATTTAGTTCTCATAATAACCCTACAAAAGTGGATATTATTATTCTCGTTTTCTAGGTAAGAACTGAGGCAATGAGAGTTAGATTAACTTGCCTAATTCTCTAAACAACTGAAAGTCTATTCGGTAGAATAGAAGTGAAAGTGCAGAAGCAAATGATCAAACCACACTAGTTAGGGAGAACCAGGGTCTCATTCCCTTCTTGTCTCAATCTTTGCAGTTGTGATCATTTCTCGCGTTTACTTAATCCTACTGCTATAACCACTACATTCTTATTTAGCACTGGGCAGATGATTCCAAATTCAAATCTGGGAATTAACTCCACTTCTGGGAGCAGATTCTTCTATCTGAAATTCTTCCTTTATTTAAAAATCCAGACTCCTTGATACCCTTGTGTTCTGGCTCACTGTATACTGAACTCTCAGAATTTCCCAGGCTTCCTTTCCCCTCCATTTTATCCCACTGAGTGGTCTAGGAGAAGTCAATTGTTGGAGTCACCTCTGGACAGATGTTCCACCCTGGGACAGATCCTGCCTGTTTCACAGTTTTGCCTGAAATCAGCCCTGTCATGGAGCTCTAAACTGCATCCTGCTCCTAACTTCTAACTGCTTTCCCATCTTGGCCAAATCTGTCCGAGTGCTCTGCAAAGAGTACACCAGAGAAGACCAACTTTTCCTGCATGCCTGCTTTTGATCAGGGACCTTTGTCCGTTTGCATATGACCAGAGTCCACTCAGTTCCAGGGTCAGTGGCCTGTGCATCTATTGGCCTAGAGGTAAGATTGGCCAGGTTAGGTTGAACGTTATACTGATAAGGAAAGGGTTTTCTTAGGAGATTCTTTTGCTTGCAGATTGGACATCTTTGACTTTTGGAGCAAGGACAAACATCTGATAGACTCTCCCAATACTCTATAGAAGAATGATTGGGTTGAGGAGAAAGAGTCCAGAGCTTTGTTTAATGGTGAAAAGTGCTGACTATCTCTGTTCAATTATTCCTCATTCCACACATGATCCTGCATTCTGCCCTTCACAGAATACTGTTTAACTATGGAGACAGGTAAAAAGGGTAAAAAGGTTCCTCTTCCTTTTCCTTTTCTCTACTTTTCTCTTTCTCTTCTCTTTTTGTTCTTTTTTTTTTTTTTTTTCAGTTAAAAATATTTGTTCTTGTTCATTTCATTTCCTTGAGTATGTCAGGGGGAGTGAAGCCTGAGAGACTGGGGCAAAGAGGTAGTTGGAGGATCAGGAGATTGATAATATACAGGGAAAGGGAACAAGGGCTAGAAATATTGAGAATATTTAGGTCAAGGAGAAGGGAGTTACAAATATGCAGAGGGAGAAAACTAAGACTTGCGGTAGAGTCAACTTGAATTGCAGGAATCAGTGTGAACTCATGGTTGGAGAAGGCACTGGCAACCCACTCCAGTACTCTTGCCTGGAAACTCCCATGGATGGAGGAGCCTGGTGGGCTGCAGTCCATGGGGTCGCTAAGAGTCAGACATGACTGAGCGACTTCCCTTTCACTTTCCACTTACATACATTGGAGAAGGAAATGGTAACCCACTCCAGTGTTCTTGCCTGGAGAATCCCAGGGACGGGGGAGCCTGGTGGGCTGCCGTCTATGGAGTCGCACAGAATCGGACACGACTGAAGCGACTTAGCAGCAGCAGCAGCAGCATGGTTGGAGAGAGAGAGAAATGAATGTAGATGTGTGTTAGTATGGAGATCCATATCTATACCTAAGATATATCTATATATGTCTGTTGAACGGAGAAGGTAATGGCACCCCACTCCAGTACTCTTGCCTGGAGAATCCCATGGATGGAGGAGCCTGGTGGGCTCCAGTTCATGGGGTCGCTAAGAGTCAGACACGACTGAGCAACTTCGCTTTCACTTTTCACTTTCATGCATTGGAGAAGGAAATGGCAACCCACTCCAGTATTCTTGCCTGGAAAATCCCAGGGACGGGGGAGCCTGGTGGGCTGCCGTCTATGGGGTTGCCCAGAGTCGGACATGACTGAAGCGACTTAGCAGCAGCAGCAGCATGTTTGTTGAAAGATCCTATTATCAGTTTCTCTCCCAAGCAGTTCCCATACCTAGCATCCACATTTTTCTTCCTAAATACCATTCTAAACTACAATGATAAAGTTTCTTAGAGAAATGAGATTCCTGAAACAGAGATTCTAGAACTGGTATAGGGAAAGTGTGAGATAGGGCTGAATGTCATATTCTGCCAGAAAGTGAAGTGCTTGAAAAATTATAGGGCTTGTAAAAAATACACAAGAGCAAGCTTGAAGGGCCACACCATCTGATCATCCAAATAAATGAGGAGTAGAGCTCTGGGAAGATGGCAGAGTATAAAACACCAAAAATCAGTCTTCCTACTCAAACAACAATTGCACTAGTAGAATTGTTTGATTTAAGTATTTTTGGAGGCTTCCAACTTCTAAGGGAAGGTTTAAAGGGTAAATTATTATTAATTTCAGTCAGTTTCAGTTCTTATATGAGCAGTGGCTACCTATCTCTGTCCCCACTGCCCCACATCAGACAGCTGTGCGTGTATTCCAGGAGCAGCTGGCACATAGCTTATGGAATCAAGGTGGGCAATAAGGATTCTTTTATGAAATATTTAGAATCTAATGTTAGGGTCATTGATAGTTGCTTTTGAACATGGAGGTGCAGCTACAGAGGAGGGATGTCATTGTTATTGCACTTTACCTCTTTGTTGCAAGACCCTCCCCCACTGAGTGACTTCCAGAGAATTTAAAGGGCCAATATAATTTTACCTGGGCTTTCCAGGTGGTTTAGTGGTAAAGAATCCACTCGCAATGCAGGAGACTTGGGCTCAATCTCTGGGTTAGGAAAATCCCCTGGAGAAGGAAATGGCAACCCACTCCAGTATTCTTGCCTGGGAAACCCCATGGACAGAGAAGCCTAGTGGGTTATAGTCCATGAGGTCACAAAAATGTTGGACATCACTTAGAGACTAAACAACAACAACACTCTTTTTATCACACTTTTCCACTTTTCTCCCTTTCTCCCTTTTGAAGAGTGAGGCATTTAAGACTTAAAAAGCAACTTTATAGTGAGAGGAAATTAAGAAGTCATTGTGCATACACAGGGAAAGATGTGGGATCAAAAATACCTGAAAAGACCTTAACTTTGTACTTCTGATTGATTCTTGGCACAGAGATAGTACACAGCCATTTAAAAAAAAAAACAATACTGCAAACCCCAATGAAGAAGGAGAATCTGATTTCCAGAATTACTATATTGTTAAATTCAAATGTCCCATTTTCAACAACAACAAAAACACAAGACATACAAAGAAACATTCAAAGGGGGGAAAAATCAACAGAAAAGGTCCCTGAAAAAGACCTGATGGTGGATCTACTAGACAAAAACTTTAAAATGACTGCTTTAAAAATGATCAAAGAACTAAAAGGAGATGTTGAGAAAGTTTTTTTTTTTAAAGATGTATAAACAAAGTGGAAATATGAGTAAAGAGATAGAAAACCTAAAAATAAACTTAGAATTTCTGAAGTTAAAAGTATAATAACTGAAATAAAATTCACTAGAAGAATTCAAAGGAATATTTGAAAAGGGAGAAGAATCAGTGAACTGAAATTATTGAGTCTGAGGAACAAAAAGAAAAAATAGAGAGGAAAAGTGAACAAAGAATAAGGAAATTGTGGGTCATCATAATGCAGAATAACGTATACATTGTGGGAGTCCCAGAAGGAGAAGAGAAAGGAGTAGAGAGAATATTTGAAAACATGGCCAAAAATTTCCCAGATTTGATGAAAGATATGAATATAAATCCAAGAATCTCAAGGAACACCAAGTAGGGTGACCTCAGGACTCACAGTGAGACATAACCAAAGTATCAAAAGCCAGAGACAGTAAGATAATCTTGAATGCAGCAAGAGGAAAGAAATTCTTGACATACAAGCAATCTTTGACAAGATTATTAACAAATTCCTCCTCAAAAACTTGGGAGATCAGAAGGCAGTGGGCTGAATATTTAAGGGGCTAAAGGGAAAAGCACAATCAACCAAGAATCCTGTATCTGGCAAAATTGGCCTTCAAAAGTGAGGGAGAAATGAAGATATTCCCAGAGAAACGAAAGCTAGGGATGATTGTTACCACTAGATCTGTTCTACAAAATACAGTAAAGGTAATCCTGCAGGTTGAAATCAAAGGACACCAGACAATAACTCGAAGTCTTATGCAGAAACAAAGATCACAGTAAAAGAAGATAGAGTGATTATAAAAGCTCGTATTATTGTAACAATGGTGTGTAATTCCACATTTTGTTTTCTGTATGTGGCCAGGCGGCTCTAGTGGTAAAGAACCTGCCCGCCAATGTAGGAGACTGAGGAAATGCGGGTTTGATCCCTAAGTCAGCAAGATCCCCTGTAGAAGGGCATGACAACCTAATCCAGTATTCTTGCCTGGAGAATCCCACGGACAGAGGAGCCTGACAGACTACAGGCCATAGGGTCACATAGAGCCGGACACAGCTGAAGTGACTTAGCACACATGCAATGCAAAATAAATTATTAGTCTATGTTTTCAAACGCAGTGTATAAAGATGTAATTTTATGAAATAAGAGTAGGGAGTGGAGCTGTAAAGGAGCAGTTTTTGCATGTTACTTCAGTTCAGTTCAGTTCAGTAGCTCCATGGTGTCCAACTCTTTGCGACCCCATGAACTGCAGCACACCAGGCCTCCCTGTCCATCACCAACTCCCGGAGTCTACCCAAACCCATGTCCATTGTGTCAGTGATGCCATCCAACCATCTCATCCTCTGTCGTCCCCTTCTCCTCCTGCCTTCAATCTTTCCCAGCATCAGGGTCTTTTCCAATGAGTCAGCTCTCTGTATCAGGTGGCCAAAGTATTGGAGTTTCAGCTTCAGCATCAGTCCCTCCAATGAACACCCAGGACTGATCTCCTTTAGGATGGACTGGTTGGATCTCCTTAAGTTAAGATGGTATAAATTCAAATTAGAGTGGTATAAATTTAAATTATATAATCTATAGTAACCACAAAAAATAGCTATAGGAAACACACAAAAGGAAATGAGAAGGAAATGAAAATATTTCACTACTAAAAAAATCAACTAAACACAGGAGAAGACAGTAATGCTGAAATTGAGGAACAAAAAAAGCTATATGGCTTATAGCAAACAAATAGTACTATGAAAGAAGTACTTCCTTATCATTAATTACTTTCAATAAAAACAGATTAAACTCTCCAACAAAAAGACAGAAATTAGCAGAATGGGAAAAAAAAGATCTAAGAATACATTGTCTAGAATGCATTTCAGTTCAGTTCAGTTCAGTCACTCAGTCGTGTCTGACTCTTTGCGACCCCATGAATCGCAGCACGCCAGGCCTCCCTGTCCATCACCAACACCCGGAGTTCACTCAGACTCACGTCCATCGAGTCAGTGATGCCATCCAGCCATCTCATCCTTTGTCGTCCCCTTCTCCTCCTGCCCCCAATCCCTCCCAGCATCAGAGTCTTTTCCAATGAGTCAACTCTTCGCATGAGGTGGCCAAAGTACTGGAGTTTCAGCTTTAGCATCATTCCTTCCGAAGAACACCCAGGACTGATCTCCTTTAGAATGGACTGGTTGGATCTCCTTGCAGTCCAAGGGACTCTCAAGAGTCTTCTCCAACACCACAGTTCAAAAGCATCAAATCTTCGGCACTCAGCTTTCTTCACAGTCCAACTCTCACATTCATACGTGACCACTGGAAAAACCATAGCCTTGACTAGATGGACCTTTGTTGGCAAAGTAATGTCTCTGCTTTTCAATATGCTATCTAGGTTGGTCGTAACTTTTCTCCCAAGGAGTAAGCGTCTTTTAATTTCATGGCTGCAGTAACCATCTGCAGTGATTTTGGAGCCCAAAAAAATAAAGTCTGACACTGTTTCCACTGTTCCCCATCTATTTCCCATGAAGTGATGGGACCAGATGCCATGATCTTAGTTTTCTGAATGTTGAGTTTTAAGCCAACTTTTTCACTCTCCTCCTTCACCTTCATCAAGAGGCTTTTTAGTTCCTCTTCACTTTCTGCCATAAGGGTGGTGTCATCTGCATATCTGAGGTTATTGATATTTCTCCTGGAAATCTTGATTCCAGCTTGTGCTTCTTCCAGCCCAGCATTTCTCATGATGTACTCTGCATATAAGTTAAATAAGCAGAGTGACAATATACAGCCTTGATGTACTCCTTTCCTGATTTAGAACCAGTCTGTTGTTCTATGTCCAGTTCTAACTGTTACTTCCTGACCTGCATACAAATTTCTCAAGAGGCAGGTCAGGTGGTCTGGTATTCCCATCTCTTTCAGAATTTTCCACAGTTTATTGTGATCCACATAGTCAAAGGCTTTGGCATAGTCAATAAAGCAGAAATAGATGTTTTTCTGGAACTCTCTTGCTTTTTCGATGATCCAGCAGATGTTGGCAATTTGGTCTCTGGTTCCTTTGCCTTTTCTAAAACCAGCTTGAACATCTGGAAGTTCATGGTTCACGTATTGCTGAAGCCTGGCTTGGAGAATTTTGAGCATTACTTTACTAGCGTGTGAGATGAGTGCAATTTTGCAGTAGTTTGAGCATTCTTTGGCATTGCCTTTCTTTGGGATTGGAATGAAAACTGACCTTTTCCAATCCTGTGGCCACTGCTGAGTTTTCCAAATTTGCTGGCATATTGAGTATAGCACTTTCACAGCATCATCTTTGAGGATTTGAAATAGCCCCACTGGAATTCCATCACCTCCACTATCTTTGTTCATAGTGATGCTTTCTAAGGCCCACTTGACTTCACATTCCAGGATATCTGGCTCTAGGTGAGTGATCACACCATCGTGATTATCTGGGTCTTTTTTGTACAGTTCTTCTGTGATTTACTTTGATCCAAAGACACAGATAGATTGAATATAAAGTGATGGACATGAGTTTGAGTAAGCTCTGGGAATTGGTGATGGATAGGGAAGTTTGGCGTGCTGCAGTCCATGGGGTCACAAAGAGTCAGAAATGACTGAGCGATTGAACTGAAACTGAACTGAAAGCATTGGAAAGCTACTATCAACAAACCAGAATATTTTAAGTGGTGAGAATGTGGGTAAATCAAAGCCCTGTTGGTTGGAATGTAAAGTGGTGCAGCCATTGTGGAAAATAGTAAGGAAATTTCTCAAAAAATGTTGATATAGGGTTACCATATAATCCAGAAATTTCACTTCAGAGTATATGCCCATATGAATTGGAAGCAAGGTCTCATAGAGATATTTATACACTCATGGTTTATAGAAGTATTATTTGCTATAGCTAAAGTGTGGAAGCAACCCATGAATGGAGAAGCAAATATGATATGTACACACAATGGAATATTTTTCAGCCTTAAAAGAAGGGAAGTATTGATATATGCTACAGCATGAATGAAGCAAAAAGCAAATATTATATGATTCTGCTTAAATGAAGTACTTAGTGTAGTCAAAATCATCGAGATAGAAAGTAAAGAGGTGGTTGCCAGGGGCTGGAAGTAGGGGAAAATGAGGAATTATTGGTTACTTGGTATAGTTTTAATTTTGCAAGATGAAGAGCTCTAGAGATGAATGGTGGTGGCAGTTTGCATAGCAATACGGATGTCCTTAATACCACTGAATTGTGCATTTTAAAATGGCCAAGATGATAAATTTTATGGGTTGTGTTTCTTAACCACAATAAAAAAATGGGAAAAGGAATGATAGAAATGTATATAACCCACTGAATATAAAAGAAACCCCTAAGTCCATGCTGATAAAAACAAGTAAATGGAGAAAGAGAAGTACTTGTTTACTTTAGAATGTCAGTCAATAAATGTATAAGGAATGATATAATCAGAAAATCACTATTTGGCAATGAATATAGTAGTAATTGATTCAGGCAAGAATCATCAATGGATACTAAAACTGGAGGATGAAAGTTTGATGAGGAAGAAAAGTAGTCTCAAAATATGTCCTCACAAACTGCTCATTAATTACAAAGGAAAATTTACAGTGTGGAAATCTGCCAGACACCACCTTAACCAAGCAAATAAAGTTAACAGAAATGATAATGGGACAAATTACTATTGTCTTCCTTCCAGTGCAATACTCTGAGAAGGCAGCATCACTTCTGTGATGTTGCTGCCAAAAATGCACACCCTGAATGAAGTCATGAAGCAATTTCAGACAGACCCAAATTGAGGGACTTTCTGTAAAATGCTGTTAAATGCAAAATAACATGTTAAATTACATAAGCCAAATTCAGAATATTGGAAATACCAAAGAACAAAAGATGCCATTTTTTCAACAAGTAACTAGCATAAAAGGTAAAAGAAAAGAGTAGAAGCGTTTTAAGATATATAACCAATTCAACCCCTGGGTCTTGTTTTAAGTTCTAATTTGAACAAGGTAACTTAAAATTTTTTGACAATCAGGGAAATTGGCATATTCCCTGGGAATTAGATGATAATATGGAATAATTAATCTTTTGACAGATGTGATAAACATTTTGGTTATATGTTAAAAATTCTTTAGTTGTTAGAGACACATTTTGTGGGTGAAATAATGCAATGTCTGCTGTTCCAGAAAAAAGGTGGGAAGTGGGAGGATAGATGAAATAATATTGGCGAAATGTTGACAATTGTTGACGTTGGATAAGGGGTTGTTGTTGTTTAATCTCTCAGTCATGTCCAGCTCTTTGCGACCCTATAGACTGTAACCCACCGGGCTCCTTTGTCTATGGGATTTCCCAGGCAAGAATACTGGAATGGGCTACCATTTCCTTCTCCAGGGGATCTTCCCAACCCAGGGATTGAACCCGCATCTCCTGCATTGCCAGAGGATTCTTTACTGCTGAGCCACCAAGAAAGCCCCAGGTAAGGTGTGCATGGGAGTTTATTACATCATTTTCTCTATTTCTATGTATATTTGAAAATTCCCGCCTTTTGAAACGAGTGGCGGGGAACTGCTCCCGAAGCTCCTGGCGTCGCTGTCTGCTGGGTGGAAACGTGTACCGTCATCCGTGGGCCTGGCCATGGCGCTGCAACTCTCTCGGGAGCAAGGCATCACCTTGCGCGGGAGCGCCGAGATCGTGGCCGAGTTCTTCTAATGGTTATACAAGTGTTCAGTTCAGAAACTGGTGGTAGTCATCTCAAATGTTGAAAGTGGAGAGGTCCTTGAAAGATGGCAGTTTGATATTGAGTTCAAAAGATGCAAAAGATGACAGTGCACCCAGAGAAAAGTCTCAGAAAGCTCTCCAAGATGAAATCCGTTCAGTGATCAGACAGATCACAGCTACAGTAACATTTCTGCCACTGTTGGAAGTTTCTTGTTCATTTGATCTCCGCATTTATACAGACAAAGATCTGGTTGTACCTGAAAAATGGGAAGAGTCGGGACCACAGTTCATTACCAATCCTGAGGAAGTTTGTCTTCGTTCATTTACTACTACAATTCACAAAGTAAAGAGCATGGTAGCCTACAAAATTTCTGTCAATGACTGAGGATGAGATATGGACAATGACGTACTTGTAACTCTCAAATGTGGTTTTCCTACCAGGTCAACTGTAGTTGGTATGTTTTACTTCATTGGTTAATTTTTAGATGAGGAAAACTTAACATGATACCTAACTGAATCTGTGCAAAATTGTTCCATTTTTGGTACCTATCTGACTTTCCATAGGGTTGACATAAGTTACTGTGCAGATTGCATCAGTACTGCAGTGTTACTTTCTTTGGAGGTAGTAACCATAGGTGGAAAAACTTTTGCTAAATGCCTTTCTAAATCAGACTTTTGGTCAAGTAGCTTGACTCAGAATGTAGAGAAATATTTAAATATGAAATAGAACAAAAGAAATATGAATATTCAGAATCTTCATTTACATCCTGAAAGTAACTAATGATAGTCCATAAGTAGTGACATATTTCTCCTATTGCATCCTCTTGTCATTTATTTCATTTGTATAGTTTCTGTATTGAAAAAATGTCCAATTATTTGAGTTTAATTTATGTAACTTGAGCCTATAAAGCTGTGCATATTCCCACTTTTCAAATTGTTGTGATACAGAACTCTTAAGAATGTCTTTTATGTTTTATAAAATCAAGCTTTAAATGGCAATGATGAAATAAAGTTAAATGTGTATGTTTTAAATTTGTATTAAATTTTTTATATTGGTGTATTGATACAGTTATGTAGTTATTATGGATTCAGTACGGCATATTATTTCTTGTGCCTACTATATTGTAGGGAGGGCCTAAGGACACAAAGTAGAGTAAGTCTTGAGGCACTTTCAATTCATTGGACAAACTTTTATTAAACCTCCTTCACCTTATAACAGTAGATTTAAAATAAACATTGTTCTTTATGTGAAAAAAAAAAAAAAAGAAAAAAGAAAATTCCCTATGTCTATGTAAAAGAAGGAGGAGAAAGAGAAGAATCTGAAATACATTCTAAACCATAACTAGTAAAGAGTTTAATTTACTTCTCTTTTGCCACTTCATTTATTTTTTAATTGAAAGAAAATTGCTTAACAGAATTTTGTTGTTTTCTGTCAAGCATCAACAAGAATTAGTCATGGTACACCCATGTCTCCTCCCTCCTAAACCTCTCTCCTATCTCTCTCCCCATCCCACCCATCTAGATTGTCACAGAGTCCCTGTTTAAGTTCCCTGAGTCATACAGCATATTCCCATTGGCCATCTATTTTATATATGGTATTGACAGTTTCCATGTTACTCTTTCCATACATCTCACCCTCTCCTTCCTCTCCTTCCCTCACGTCCATAGGTCTGTTCACCATGTCTGTTTCTCCACTGCTGCCCTGAAAATAAATTCATCTGTACCATCTTTCTAGATTCCAATATATGCATCAGTATATGATATTTATATTTCTCTTTCTGACTTACTTTACTCTGTATCGTAGGCTCTAGGTTTGTCCACCTCATTAGAACTGACTCAAATGCATTCCTTTTTATGACTGAGCAATGTATTCCATTGTATATATGTACCACAGCTTCTTTATCCATTCATCTGTCGATGGACATCTAGATTGCTTCCATGTTCTAGCTATTGTAAGCAGTGCTGAAATCAACATTGGGGTTCAGTTCAGTTCATTTGCTCAGTCGTGTCTGACTCTTTGCAACCCCATGGACTGCAGCAGGCCAGGCTTCCCTGTCTTTCACCAACTCCTGGAGCTTGCTCAAACTCATGTCCACTGAGTAGGTGATGCCATCCAACCATCTCATCCTTTGTCGTCCCCTTCTCTTCCTGCCTTCAATCTTTCCCAGAATCAGGGTCTTCTCCATTGAGTCATTTCTCATCAGGTGGCCAAAGTATTGGAGTTTTAACTTCACTATCAGTCCTTGCAGTGAATATTCAGGGTTGATTTCCTTTAGGATTGACTGGTTTGATCTCCTTGCAGCGCAAGGGAATCTCAAGAGTCTTCTCCAACACTATAGTTTAAAAGCATCAATTCTTCGGTGCTTGGCTTTCTTTATAGTCCAACTCTCACATCCATACATGACTACTGGAGAAACCATAACTTCAACTAGATTACTTTGTCAGCAAAGTAATGTCTCTGCTTTTTAATATGTTGTGTAGGTTGGTCATAGCTTTTCTTCCAAAGAGTAAGCGTCTTTTAATTTCATGGCTGCAGTCACCATCTGCAGTGATTTTGGAGCCCTAAAAAACAATCTCTCACTGTTTTCATTGTTTCCCTATCTATTTGCCATGAAGTGATGGGACCAGATGCCATAATCTTAGTTTTCTGAATATTGAGTTTTAAGCTAACTTTTTCACTCTCCTCTTTCATCAAGAGGCTCTTTAGTTCTTCTTTGCTTTCTGCCATTAGGGTGGTGTCATCAGTGTATCTGAGGTTTTTGATATTTCTCCTGGCAATATTGATTCCAGCTTGTGCATCATCTAGCCTGGCATTTCGCATGATGTACTCTGCATATAAGTTAATGTGTCTTTTTCAATTTTGGTTTCCTCAGGGTATATGCCTGGGAGTGGGATTGCTAGGTCATATGGTGGTTGTATTCATAGTTTTTTTATTCCTAATGTTTTAAGGAATCTCCATACTATCTTCCACAGTGGCTGTAGCAATTTACATTCCCACTAGCAATGCCAAGAGGGTTTCCTTTTCTCCACATCCTCTGCAACATTGATTATTTGTAGACTTTTTGATAATGGCCATTCTGACTGGTGTGAGGTGGTATCTCATTGTAGTTTTGATTTGCATTTCTTTAATAATGAGTGATGTTGAGCATCTTTTCATTGTTTGTTAGCCATCTGTATGCCTTCTTTGGAGAAATGTCTATTTAAGCCTTTTTCCCACTCTTTGATTGGGTTTTTTGTTTTTCTGTTATTGAGTTGTATGAGCTGCTTGTATGTTTTGGAAATTAATTCTTTTTCAGTTGTTTCCTTTGCTGTTATTTTCTCCCATTCTGAGGGTGTCTTTGTAGACAAACTACAAACTACTTGTTTTGCTGTGCTAAAGCTTTTAAGTTTAATCAGGTCACATTTGTTTATTTTTGTTTTTATTTCCATTACTAGAGGAGTTGGGAAGGAGGTGGGTCATAGAATATCTTACTTTGATTTATGTCATCAAATGTTCTGCCTATGTTTTCCTCTAAGAGTTTTATATTTTCTGGTCTTACATTTAGGTCTTTAATCCATTTTGAGTTTACCTTTGTGTATGGCATTAGGAATTGTTCTACTTTCATTCTTTTGTATGTAGCTGTCCAGTTTTCCTAGCACCACTTATCGAAGAGGCTATTTTTGCCCCATTGTGCATTTTTGCCTTCTTTGTCAAAACTAAGGTGCAAGGGTTTATCTCTGGGCTCTCTATCTTGTTCCTTTGGTCTATATTTCTGTTTTTGTGTCAGTACCATACTGTTTCAATGACTGTAGCTTTGTAGTATTGTCTGAAGTCAGTAAGGTTGATTCCACCAGCTCCAGTCTTCTGTCTCGAGACTCCTTTAACTGTTCAGAGTCTTTTGGGTTTCCATATGAATTGTGAGCTTTTTTTGGTTCTAGTTCTATGAAAAATCCATTAGTAATTTGATAGGGATCACATTGAATCTGTAGATTGCATTTGGTAGTATAATCATTTTCATAATATTGATTCTTCCTACCCAGGAACATGGAATATCTCTCCATCTGCTTATGTCATCTTTGATTTCTTTCATCAGTGTCTTATAGTCTTCTGTGTACAGTTCTTTTGTCTCCTTAGATAAGTTTATTCCTAGATATTTTATTCTTTTTGTTGCAATGGTGAATGGGATTGATTCCTTAATTTCTCTTTCTTATTTTTCATTGTTAATATATAGGAACTTAAGTGATTTCTGTGTGTTGGCCTTGTATCCCATGACTTTACTGAACTCACTGATTAGCTCTAGTAATTTTCTAATAGTTTCTTTCACATTTTCTATGTATAGTATATGACCTGCAAACAGTGAGAGTTTTACTTCTTTTCCAATTTGGATTCCTTTTATTTGTTTTTCTTCTCTAAATGCCGTAGCTAGGACTTCCAAAACTATGTCGAATAACAGTATGAGAGTGGTCACTCTTGTCTTGTTCCTGATCTTAGAGGGAATACTTTTAATTTTTCACCATTGAGAATAATGTTTGCTGTGAGCTTGTCATATATGGCCTTTACTATGTTGAGGTAGGTTCCTTCTATGTCCATTTTTTGAAGCATTTATATAATGAATGGGTGCTGAATTTCACTGAAGGTTTTTTTCATCTACTGAGATGATCATATGATCAGATGATTTTTATCTTTCAGTTTAATATGGTATATCAAATTGATTGATTTGCATATATTGAAAAACCCTTGCATCCCTGGAATAAATCCCACTTGATCATGGTATGTGAGCTTTTTAATGTGTTGTTGAATTCTGTTTCCTAAAATTTTGTTGAGGATTTTTGCATCTATGTTCATCAGTGATATTGACTTGTGATTTTCTTTTTTTGTGTTGTCTTTGCCTGTTTGGTATCAGGGTGATTGTGACCTTGTAGAATAGGAATTAAATTATACATGAACTAGTATAGACGTATATTTACAAATACTTATTTAGTGGACTGTATATATTTTTCACTCATACTACTAGTCCAGTATCAAGTTATAGAAAGCACATAGGTAATTTTATTGATAATGAACACCTGAATTATATAGACATGACAATTATATTTCAGATGTCAGTACTTAGAATTGGCAGAAAAATTTAGAAAAATCAAATGTATTCTGCTCTAATTTTGGAATGCTACAACTTACACAATCAACCAAATGTCTTTTTAAGGTCTTTTGTATTTCTTTATAAACTTTAGAATTATGTTGTCAATTCCCACCAAAAAATATAAAAAAACTTCTTGGGAGTTGGATTGGGAATGCATTGAACCTAAATATTGTAATTTGGGAAGAACTGAAATCTTTGTAATATTGGGTCACCACTACATTTTCTGGGTATAGCCCTTCATTAACTCAGAGTTTCTTTAATTTTTCTCATCAATATTTTATAGTTTTGTGTGTAAAAATTTTAGACGTCTTTTGATAGATTTATTCTTGGACAGTTGTAGTTCTTATACTATTTTAAATAGCATTTCTTTAAAAATTTTGAATTTTGCATATTTGATTTTGCATATTTATCTTGTATCCAGAAACACTGCCTAACTCAATTACATTTCTAATATTTGATCTAGTTTTTTTAGAATTTTATGTATTTTCAATCATTTCATTTGTGAAAATAACAGTTTTATTTTTTCCTTTTCAATCCTTTTACATACTTTATCTTTTTCATTCCTGAACAGACTGTCAGGTAGGACTGGAAGTAAAAATGTTGAATAGAATGATAATAGTAGACCTTCTGATCTTTTTCTTGATCTCAAAGAGAAAGTTTTTATGCACCATTTCACCACTGAATATGATAATTTCATATATGTTTCTTATATATTTTTTATATATTTCTTTTATTCATATTTCACACACACACATACATACCCTATCAGATTAAGCATATTTCCTGGAAAAATTTGCTAAGAGGGTTTTAAAATGAGTGGTTGTTGGATTTTACCAAATGCTATTCCTCTACCTACTGATGATCATACAATTTTTCTTCTTTATGCTGTTATTGTGATCAGTTACATTGATTGATTTTTTTAAAAAGACAACTGCATTCCTGGAATAAACTCAACTTGGTAATGATTTAGTATCCCTTTTTCCCTGGTGGCTCAGACAGTAAAGCATCTGCCTACAGTGCGGGAGACCCGGATTCAATCCCTAGGTTGGGAAGATCTCCTGGAGAAGGAAATGGCAACCCACTCCAGTATTCTTGCCTGGAAAATCCCATGGACAGAGGGACCTGGTAGGGTATATTCCATGGCGTCGCAAGGAGTTGGACACGACTGAATAACTTCACTTTTTTAGATGTTGCTGGATTCAATCTGCTAATATTTTCATTAGGATTTTTGCATCTATGTTCATAAAAAGAATTTTTTAATCTTTCTTATGACATTGTTGATGGTTTTTGCTTTTTGCCATACTTACTTGCCTGAAAGGGGACTTCCCTAGTAGAAGGGGACTTCCTTCAGTGATAAAGAATTTGCCTGCAATGCAGGAGATACAGGAGACATGAGATTGATCCCTGGGTCAGGAAGATCCCCTGGAGGAGAAAATGGCAACACATTCCAGTCCTCTTGCCTGGAAAATCCCATGGACAGAGGAGCCTGGTGAGTAAACAGTTGGACACAACTGAGCAACTTAACACATACACACACACTGGCCTCAAAAACTTAGTCAAGGAGTGTTCCTTCTTTTTCTATTACACGGAAAAGTGTGTGTAAGAATTCTTCTTCAATGTTTGGTAGGATTCATCCATGAAGCTATCTGGCCCTGGAGTATTCTTCCTGAAAAGGATATTTTTATGGGTTTCCCCAGGGAAAGAATAGAAAACCTAAGAATCATTCATTGTTCAGAGACTTCTGTGGGGTAGAAATGAGAGAAAGATAGAAGTGATGGTGTATGGCATTTCAAATTATCTGACATTTTCCTAAAGACACTCTGCTCTTGTTTACCAACTGTCATGCCACACATCTTTGAGCTGGCAGATCTGTGGGATAATGAGTCTCTGAGCATAGTTCTCAGGCTACCTGATCCCATCTTCCCAGTGACCCAGAGGCAAGTCTCTCCAATGGTGTTGGGTAGAGAGCTGTGAGAGGAGGGGGAGGAGTGACGGGGTTAAGCAGACAGAGGCTCTTTATTTGCTCTGCTTATGTAAACACTTATGTTGTAAATGAGGCAACACTGGAAAACAAATATTGGCTCAGAGGACTAATGCCTTCATGCCATCTCCTTTAGGTCAGCTACCCAACCTCCCTGCACGTCCACACAAGTTCAGCTCTTTCAACAAGAAGGCTTGTTGAAATTTAAGACTTTTATTTAGCTTATGGTGGAAGATTTGGGTCAAGACAGATTCATCTGTAACTGGAAGCTCTCTCTCTCTCCCTTATTCCTCCCTTTCCCCTTTCCTTCCTCCCTTCCTTTCTCTCTTCTCTCCTTTTCTGGACAAATAAAGAGAAGATCAACATAGGAAAAAAAGGAAAGAAGATCACTATAAAAAAGAGAGGATCAATATTTTTTAAAAAAGGAGAGAAGATCAGCATCAAGAAGGCAGCTGTGGTCTAGAGAAGGCTGGGACTTAGGAGATTGGATTCAGGTCCCAGAGCTCTGTGAATGAGGAACTTCATTTTACTATGATGCCCACAACTAAATGGCAACCCACTCCAGTATTCTTGCCTGGAAAATCCCATGGACAGAGGATCCTGGCAGGCTATACAGTCCATGGGGTTGCAAAGAGTCGGACACAACTGAGTGACTTCAATTTCAATTTCAAATCTTATCTCCTTAAGCAGTTGGTCAAGATCACAAGGTCTTGCCTCAGGACAATGCCTGGAATGTGGAACAGTTGAAACCATGATTCTTTCCTTTCATCTGAACATGATAAGCCAATGTGTGCCTGAGATGCTGCAGTTGGGGCACCCAGATTTCCCTCAGAGACAAGCTCTTCTGCAGTAGAAAATGGGTCCCTGTGTCTGTGGAGAAATGGCAGGGCTGGAGGTTCTAGATCTGTCTCTCTCTCAGTGTCACCCCAAACAAACCTCTTGGCCTCTATGTTTGTCCCTGTTTGGTGGCAGAGGCAGTGTCCCCGGTGGATGGGTTCACACACTCTGGAACCAGACAGCCTGATTTTGCACCTGGCTCGCCAGCTGACCTTGGACAAGTTATTAACCCCTCCAGACCTCAGTGTCTTCATCTCATCTGTAAAATGGCGAATCTAATGCACCTATCTTACAGGGCTAGGGTGAGGGCCCAGCGAATCTCTCAGCAAGTGTTGGTCATCATCAAACTGTAAAAGAGGGATGATGAGTTTCAAGGGGCCAGAGTGTCTCTAGTAAAGAATTAAACACCAGAAGGGAGAGCAAGTGTCATGGGACAGGGACAACTGTCATGAGACAGGGACAAGTGTCATGGGCCACCAAGGACACAAAACACTGACTCTTTCACGTCTCACCTCTACACACCCCCTTACACATTATAGATGTGGGCATGGCCATACCACCAGGGTCACATACACATGGACCACCACAGCCAGCTTCACCCCTTGCCTCCCAGAAGTGACAGACACAGGCCTCTATCCTGTCCTCTTGAGCAAGAACGAAGGCCCAGGTGAGAAAAGGACATGTGATCCTGTTCTCTGTGTCTCACCTGGCCCTTCTTCAGATTCCATGGGCCTGCGTGTCTGGGGCTTAGATTCAGAGGGCTCCACTGAAGCAAGGCATGGGCTTGGCGGGCCTGGAGAGAACTCTGCCTGGCCAGAGTGCTTCCTCTGAGGGGCTCAGGCTAGGCGGTGGGGCTGTTCCTGGAGGAACTGACTCAGGAAAGGCTCACTTGTAGAAGGGACCCGAGGGGAGGATCATGGTCTGTCAGTCCTCCACTGAGCTCCCCTGAGTTTGTGAAGCAGCTCAACATTTGACAACTCTCCTTTCTGCTTCTGGGCAGACTCTGCAAGCTCACTGCAGGACCTGTAGAAGGCATGAGCTGAGAGGGGTACCCTGATCTGCAGAGTCTCACTCAGCCACCCCTGCCCTTGACTCTCTCCCTCCATCTTTCTCTCTGTACCTCAAGGTGTCCCCATGAGGCCAGACCACTCCCTAATGCCTGATGCAGGGGGCAGCAGGAACACACCCCTCCTGGTAAGATGCTGACTTTCCCAAGGCTGGAGCAGAGGCCCTCCCACCCTGAGGGCAGGGGCAGAAGAAGAGCAGCAGGGATTTGGAGAGCTGGGCATGTCTTCTGTCACCGTTGTAAACAGAAAGTCCCTGCTAATGCAATGCTCTCTGTACTGGGGTGTGTGTAACCCCTTGCACATCAGACAATCTACTGGGGTGAGGGGAATTCATCCTAGCTTCAGGTAATATTTACACCTCCTGCAAAAAATAAATAAGTTAATATTCACTCCTGCTTCACATGAGGATTGGTACTAGCTCCCACCTGGTGTGCAGGCCAGACAGATGCACAGCACTGAGCGCTTTTGAGGTGTCCTGAGGAAAGAAGTGAAAAGTCTCACAAAGACTGAGGTGTGGAAGGGAATGCTGGAAGGTTGTGATTCCCTGACCTGTTCTTTACTTTTGACTTTTGTGACTCCACATTTTGTGGTTTGCATAGCCCAGTAAAATGGACGTACAGATGAAGTAATATGATTTAACTCATCAGATCTCACAAGATGCACAAGTGCCTTAGAAAGATTTCTGCAAAGAAACTAGAAGTAGAAGATTATTCTGAAACCAAAAACATAAGTGAGTTAAAATGGCACTACTGACATATCTTCTAAGCCTGGTGTAAATTAGTGTAAATAAAACCAATAACAATGGCCATCTGATTGAGTTGGAAAGGTAGCTTTCTTAAGTAACTTAAGAAATCCCTAAAATTATCTTGATGACCCCCTGGAATATGGATCTTCAACTACTATCAGGAACCTTACTCTCTCCCTAAGTGTACATTTTGCTTTGAGATATTTTCCATTGTATATAAGACAAATAGACATTTTAAAATGAATGTTTCATCTTTCCCATAGTTTAAATTTTTTCTATTCCTTTCATGATTGAAATAAACATGATGTTAGTTTTAAGCATATATATGGAATGTACAGCTTCACTATTTTTCCTGATAAGGATGGGTGATCAAAATGGTTTGGAGACCACTTTTTCGCAGGGAGCTAGGGATGAAACAGGGCATTGAGATCAGGCCACATCCTCTCCTGGGTCCCTTTCTTTGTGTTCATGAGTCTCTTGTCCTGAGTGTCACAGAGTCTTGACCACACGCCTAGACAGCTTCTTTGGGACAGACATTGTCACTCCTGTGACTCTGTCCCTAGTCAAGATGCTCAGCAATCTGCATGAAAGGAAGGAAGGTTACCTGTCTAGGATCCTGTGCTCAGGAGGGTACACAGGGATAAAAACTCATCCTTGGGGTTTTAAAAGCCCAAGAAGGAGCAGGGTTTCTGGATACATCTGGAAACAAGTGAAAAGGGATGAGCCTGTTGTCTTTGACTTGTGATCAGCTTCTTCTTCTCTCACACACTCTCCCAGGAAGGTCTCTGCCTGTCTTGCTCCTATTCTAGTCTGCCTTTGGGGCAGTCGGCTTCCCTCTTCTATGGAATGAGCACAGAGGTTGATTCAGGACCAGCTCTAGCTCCCCCGGATTCAGCAACAGAGCCACCCCCACACCAGCCGGCTGCAGCTCTGCTCCTGGTACAGAGCAAGCACAGATTAACAACGGGTTGATTTTTCTTTCATTCCCTTCCAATCAGCACTTTTTTGTTGGATTCCACCCACGGGTCTGTTCCAGAGGTCAGGAAATGAGGTGATCAGCCCCGGCGAGGAATGAAAGGGGAGGGCTGAGGGGAGATTGGGCAAGCGGGCTGCGTAAACACAAGGGGTCAAGGATTGTGCTCGGCCAGCCCCGCGGGAGATATAGGGGCGCGGGGAGCAGGGAGGCGACGCAGAAGCCGGTCGGTCTGTGCTCTGCACTCCACGTTACAGACCGGGGAGGATGAGGCCCGCTGTCCGCGCTCTGTTAGCCTGCGCGGTTCTGGGTGAGTGTGGCCGCTGGGAAGGCCCTCAGCGTCGCCGGCCCGGGCGCCCCCTGCATTTCGGAGCCCTCTGCACCCTCTCTGGGCTCCGCGCTGGAGCTGGAAGCCTGGGACCTTTGCTTCGCTTCTCCCCGCCGCACCCTCGCACCTGCTCCAGCACTGCCTCAGGGACAGCTCTGCGCCTGCGCGCACCTTCTAGTCCTGCCGGTGCCTCTGCCACCTTTTCACTCTCTCGTTGCTTTCCCCTCGTAGCCAGTAAATCTCGTGGTAGCGGAATACAGTAAATTAGAGCGCTCCCATCCCGGTTTATCAAATCCTTTTGTTGCGGCCTCAAATAAGTCCAAACTGCTTAGGATGGCCATCAAGGCCTTCCCACAGCTGGTCCCACCTCCACTGACAGTCTGATGTCCCATGAGTGTCCTTGGTGCTGACCGTGCCACACTAGTGAGGTCTGTTGAAGGGTTCTGAGCATGGGGTTTGAAGCCAAACTTTGAAGGGTAGTGCAGCTTGGCCTGGGAAGGTCCCATGGAAATAGGTAAGGCCACAGATCCAGGCACTGGTGGAGTGCACCTTGCTGCACAGATCTGCCTGTCGCTGTTGGGCCCCCTTTGTCCTCTAACTTCTGCTAGTCACTCGTGGTGCCTTTATCTTACCTTTGGAGCCTTCTGTGTTTAGTTCTTTGACTCTCCTGAAAAAGTTAGCCCTTGAGAGTCCACCCACCTTACTTTACCCTTCCCCCTCCCAACCTCAGAAGATCTCACAAGGCTGTGGAAGGAAAATGCATGACTGAGGACAAACGCCTGTCTTTGGGGCCTCAGGAGGGATGGTTTGGGGACGCTCTGGAGGAGTGGTTTTGGCAAAGTCTGCCACTGACCCCTTGTTGCCTGGTTTGATACCCCACGGGTGGAGATGGGGTCAAGGGTGATTGGGGGAGTAAATTTCCTGTGGCCCCTCTTTTTCTATTCTGGAGAACCATTTCCTCCCCATCTCCTGCTTCGTGCATCATAGATATTTATCAGCTTTGAGTCAGCCCTGTGCTGTTGATCCATAGAGTGGAGATGACAGAGGGCTTTGGGGAGAGTGCCAAATGCTCATATCATGGGGACAACACATCTGCAACCATGGGGATTGATATTCACAGACATGGCTGGCTTTAGCTTCTCCTAGTGACAGTCCAAAGGCCTAATTGTGGAAATTGAAGGAGGGGTCTTTGGAAACAGAAACACTGAATACGTGGAGTTTCTAGTTTTTCCTAGAACAGAGGATGACAGATGAGCATCACAGGCAAATTCATTGCCTCATCAATCATTTACCCCTTTCTTCTGGCCAAGCAGATGGAAAACAACTCAGAATGTTATCTTCTTTTGTTACCTGGGCAGAGACCAAAGTCTGGAGACCTGATTTCTAGACCACTCAGCTATTAAGAAGCTAGGTAACCTTGGGTAAAGCATCACTCTCTGAAAGATACTAATTAGTAGAAAATGTAATTCCTACCCTGCTGGCTTCCCAGAGTTATAGCATTGAACCAACAGCTTGATGTAACTAAAAATCCCCCGTGGATGTGGAAGTTTGTATTCCGTGGCAGGCCACATGTCATGAGGTGAACGAAGGAGGCTCAGAGAACACAGAGGAACAGGTTGTTGTCGCCAATTGAGAGCTAACAGTCAAGCCAGCATCCTCTGATCAGCACATGCTGGTCAGTGGGAAACTAAGGGGCCATAAGAATACCTGCCACTTGTCCCCAGACTCAGAAAGCAGTGGAACCTCTACCCTTGTTGTTCATGGACAGGAGTGGGGTGAACAGGAGAGAATGGAGAGGAAGTGGCCTCCATGACCCTCCAGAGGCTGCTGCTGTCCTTCCCACTGACACAGGGACCTCTGGCATCTCTCCCCTAGGGCTGTGTCTGGCGGACCCCGAGAGAACTGTGAGATGGTGCACCATTTCAACTCATGAGGCCAGTAAGTGTGCCAGTTTTCGTGAAAATATGCTTCGTATCTTTGAGAATGGTCCTTTTGTCTCCTGTGTGAAGAAAACCTCACACATGGATTGCATCAAGGCTATCTCGGTAAGTCACTGCCGCCTAAAAGAGAGTGGAAGAAAATCCATACTTGCTCTTCCCTGTCATTTGGAATGATTCTGTACTCACAGGTAGGAGACTGATGTGTGGAACAGTCAGCCCCTAGTGCTAGTAAAATCATTTTAGAACTGAAAATAGAAGCAGTCATCTTTAATGGCTTAAAGCAACATATAACATACTCTGCTGCTGCTGCTAAGTCGCTTTAGTTATGTCTGACTCTATGCGACCCCATAGACAGCAGCCCACTAGGCTCCTCTGTCCCTGGGATTCTCCAGGCAAGAACACTGGAGTGGGTTGCCATTTCCTCCTCCAATGCATGAAAGTGAAAAGTGAAAGTGAAGTCGCTCAGTTGTGCCTGACTCTTAGCGACCCCATGGACTGCAGCCTACCAGGCTCCTCCATCCATGGGATTTTCCAGGCAAAAGTACTGGAGTGGGGTCCCATTGCCTTCTCCTAACATACTCTAAAAGAGGACTATTTTTGACCCACTAAGTTCTCTGAACTCAGAGAAGAAATGCATGCTATCAAAATGACCATGTAACACTATTTTGGAGGTTCTTGATGCATCACAAGAAGTGGACGAACGATACGCACAAGGAAGAGGAATACATTGTCATGATTGGAGATGATAGCTGATCCTTTTGTTCTAGGTTTTCCAAAATACTTGTTCAACATTGCTCCTGCTCATCTGAACATGGGTCAGACCCTGTGCTGGGCAATGGGGCTGCAGCAGTGACTTTAAGCACACATGGTCCTGATTCTTGAGTAGCTTACAGTCCAGTCAGGAGAGAAGAAAAACATGCAAACAAGTAGACATGAAATTTCAAATTGTGTGATGTACAATGGAGGAAAAGAAACAGAACTTTCAGAGGAAACTTGCTCTGGTCTGGGTGTCAGTGATAATCTCTCTGAAAGGGAGAAATGAATCTGAGACCCCAGGGATGAGTATGGGTAAGCCTGCCAAAAGCTACAGGTTGAATATGTCAGGTAGTGAACCATAGCATGTGCAAAGGACCTGAGTCAGCGGAGAGCTGGGCTTGTTTGATTTTCTGTAGGGAAGCTAGAGTGGCTGGAGCAGAGCAAGCAGGAGACTGGAAGGAGTGAGGGGTAGAACTAGACTCAGTCAGATGGAGCATGATTAACTGAAGGAATCAGTGTTTTGGTATAAATAACTGGTCTGTTGTGTGTGTGTGTGTGTGTGTACTGAACCTCAGTTACCATCCAGGCTTAATTATAACTCTTGATTTATGACTGACTTTCAGATTTGGTATATGCATACCCCTCTTTGTTTTAAAATGCATTAATAATATGAAGTAATACTATCCACAAACCTACCAGAGGTTCTCAAAACTTCAGCACTGCCAGTAGCTGACTTCTAGGGCTACTGTGCGGCAGCATGGATTCTAGAGGAACTTCATCACTTGGAGCAGTGTAACCCTCTAACCCTGCTTAGAATTATCCATGTGCTTCCCTATCCAGAGCAAACAGAATCCCAAAACTTTCTTGCTTTTTATTTAAAGACTTGTATAGGTATATATTGGGCTTCCCTGGTGGCTCAGAGGTTAAAGCGTCTGCCTCCAATGCGGGAGACCCGGGTTCAATCCCTGGGTTGGGAAGATCCCCTGGAGAAGGAAATGGCAACCCACTCCAGTACTCTTGCCTGGAGAATTCCATGGACGGAGGAGCCTGGTAGGCTACAGTCCGCGGGGTAACAAAGAGTCGGACGCGACTGAGCGACTTCACTTTCACTTTCATAGGTATATGTGGATGATTGCATAGTATTGCTTCTTAAAATATTTTATAAACATGTCATTACTGTGTGTTGTCTTCTCATACTTGCTTTTTCCTCCTCAACGTTATACTAGGATTTCACTCATGTTGTTGAATACAGCTATTGTTCATTCATTTTCAGAGCTCTGCAAAAGCCCACTGTGTTAGTATACCACAATTTATTTTTTCTTTTCTGGTCATTAGGCATTTGGATTGTTTCTAGTTTTTTGTTATTCTAATCCGGGTTTGAGGAATATTTTAATACAAATCTCCTGGTACACAAATATTACTAGTTTCTCTGTAATACATATGTACAAACAGATTTTCTGTGCCATGGGATGTGTGAGTATTTGACTTCAAAAACAATGCCAAATGTATTTGGGTTTTTAAGCAAATGCAATGTGGTTATTCAAATTTCCACTGTCAGCAGCCGTATATGATAGAATAATTCATATAATTCTTGGTGATTTTGATATTTTATCATTATAAATTAATCACTGTCTCTGGAAGTGCTTTTAAACTAAAGTTTATTTCTCTGATATTAACATACTACATTAACTTTCTTTTAACTAGGATTGTCCTTCTATGTCTATGTCATTCCTTTATTTTCAACTTCCTGTATGATTATCCTTCAGGTGTGTCTTATGAAAATGGTATGTTGCTGGGATTTTGTTTATTAATGAAATCTGGTAATCTCATTTATTTTCTGTGGTAAATTTAAACCATTAATAAATTATTGCTTTCATTAATGATAAATTTGTACTTATTTCTGCCATATTACTTTTTATTTCTCATAGTCCTACTTTCCCCCAGATTTCTGATTTTTAAAAATTGAGTTTGCACGTGTGTGTGTTCATTTGGATTGTGTTCCCTTTATTCCACCTTTCCCCCATTGAAAGTAAATTTAAACAATTTGTTTATATTGTTTAATGACTTCCCTTAAATTTTTACTGTATAATTTTAGCTTTACAAAGAGTTAACAGTAAAATAATCTTAACCCCCCCCCCCAACCTCTTTCTGAAACAGAAAGAGAACTCTGGACTATATTGATATTTTACGTCTGTCTTTTCTTAACTAACCCTGGAATGTAGATACTTCATGTATTTCTTGACAGTAAACATACATATTATATAACTAAGTATGTGTGTGTATGCATGTGTAAGTTTGTTCAGTTCAGTTCAGTCGCTCAGTCGTGTCCGACTCTTTCCAACCCCATGGAGTGCAGCACGCAAGGCCTCCCTGTCCATCATCAACTCCCGGAGTTTACCCAAATGCATGTCTATTGAGTTGGTGATGCCATCCAGCCATCTCACCCTTTGTCGTCCCCTTCTCTTCCCGCATTCAATCTTTCCCAGTATCAGGGTCTTTTCCAAGGAGTCAGTTCTTCACATCAGGTGGCCAAAGTATTGGAGTTTCAGCTTCAACATCAGTCCTTCCAATGAATATTCAGGACTGATCTCCTTTAGGATGGACTGGTTGGATTTTCTTGCAGTCCAAGGGACTCTCAAGAGTCTTCTCCAACACCACAGTTCAAAAGCATCTATTCTTTGGTGCTCGGTTTTCTTTATAGTCCAAATCTCACATACATACATGACTACTGGAAAAACCATAGCCTTGACTAGACGGACCCTTGTTGGCAAAGTAATGTCTCTACTTTTTAACATGCTGTATAGGTTGGTCATAACTTTCCTTCCAATGAGCAAGTGTCATTTAATTTCATGGCTGCAATCACCATCTGCAGTGATTTGGAAGCCCAAAAATATAAAGTCTGCCACTATTTCCACTGTTGCCCCATCTATCTGCCATGAAGTGATGGGACTGGATGCCATGATCTTCAATGTTGAGCTTTAAACCAACTTTTTCACTCTCCTCTTGCACTTTTATCAAGTGCTCTTTAGTTCTTCTTCACTTTCTGCAATAAGGGTGGTGTCATCTGCATAGCTGATATCTGATATTTCTCCCAGCAATCTTGATTCCAGCTTGTGCTTCTTCCAGCCCAGCGTTTCTCATGATGTACTCTGCATATAAGTTAAATAATCAGGGTGACAATGTATAGCCTTGATGTACTCCTTTTCCTATTGGGAACCAGTCTGTTGTTCCATGTCCAACTCTAACTGTTGCTTCCTGACCTGCATACAGGTTTCTCAAGAGGCAGGTCAGGTGGTCTGGTATTCCCTTCTCTTTCAGAATTTTCCACAGTTTGTTGTGATCCACACAGTCAAAGGCTTTGACATAGTCAATAAACCAGAAATAGAAGTTTTTCTGGAACTCTTTTGCTTTTTCGATGATCCAGCAGATGTTGGCAATTTGATCTCTGGTTCCTCTGCCTTTTCTAAATCCAGCTTGAACATTTGAAAGTTCATGGTTCACGTACTGTTGAAGCCTGGCTTGGAAAATTTTGAGCATTAGTTTACTAGCATGTGAGATGAGTGCAATTGTGCAGTAATTTGAACATTCTTTGGCATTGCCTTTCTTTGGGACTGGAGTGAAAGCTGACCTTTTCCAGTCCTGTGGCCACTGCTGAGTTTTCCAAATTTGCTGGCACATTGAGTGCAGCACTTTCACAGCATCATCAGTGTAAGTTTGTGTATGTGCCCAAAAGTTCAGAAAGAGGGAGGAAGACACACAGAGAAATTTGGATTTATCTACATTTTTGCCATTTAATCTATTTACCATTTCTTTCTCTTTTTTATTTTTTTTTAAGCTTTTAAAAAAATTTTGGCCATGGTGTGTGACTTGTGGGATCTCAGTTCCCCAACCAGGGATTGGGGCTTCCCTGGTGGCTCAGTGGTAAAGAATCTGCCTGCCAATTTAGGAGATGTGAGTTTGATCTCTCAGTGGGGAGGATCCCCTGGAGAAGGAAATGGCAATCCATTCCAGTATTCTTTCCTGGAAAATTCCATGTACAGAGGAGCCTGGCAGGCTATAGTTCATGGGGTCAAAAAGAGTCGAACATGATTCAGCAATGAAAACAACAATAAAACCAGGGATGGAGCTCAGGCCATGGCCGTGAAAGGGCCACATCCTAACCACTAGACCACCAGGGGACGTGCTACTATTCCCTCTTATATTTCCAACCATCCTTCTGGGATGTTTGCTTTTGAAATGTGTTCTTTTGGGGATACTTTAGAGTCAATTTCTTGGTATTAAACTCTCTCCGTTGCTTGCTTGTTTTCTCTGCAAATGCTGGTCTCCCCTTTATTCTTGAATGGTAATTTTGCTGAGTGTATAATTCTAGTTTGATGCTTTTACACTATTTAAAAATATTTCCACTGTTTCCTGACTTCCACTGTAGTCACTGAGAAGTCTGGTATCATCCTGTTTCTCCTTTAGGCATCTCACTGGATAACTTCTCGTGTCCTTGGTTGATGATGTTCCCTAGATTCACCATGAGGTTTCCAGTTGTGGGATCTTGGTAGAGTATGTTGGATCTGTGGAATCATGCTTTTCAGGAGGTCTGGAAAAAGTACTGTCTTTCTTCTGTTTCTTTCTTTTTTTAATTCTAAGATTCCAAGAAGACACATGTCAGGCTTTCTTTTATCTGGCTTCCATATCTTTTAATCCCTCTTTCATAGCTTCTGTCTCTGCACCTCTTTTTGGCACAGATGGGCACCAAATTCATCCAGGATGAATTATTCAGATATAACTTTCAGTTCTCTAATTCTCAATTTTAATCTGTCTTATCAAACTTGTTGCCTATTCATTCACTTTTCAAACTTCAATGATTACACTTTTTGCTTCTAGAAGTTCGAGTTAATTTTTCTTTTTATTCCTGATAATCTCCTTTTCTATACTTAGCTCTGTGATTATGACCTTCACTTTGTGCATAAAGTCCATATATAGCTCTTCTCCATTGTTTCTGGCCATTTCAAACTCCACAGTCTTTGAGGGCCTAAGTCTGCTGCCCCTGTTGATGCCCATGCATCATGGCTTCCCTTCTTTTGCATTTGGTTATCTGCACTTGGAAAGTCATGCTTGATTTTAATCCTCCACCTTCCTGGGGGTTCAGGTTCCTTTCAGAATCCCTGTGGCCCTCGTGGAGTTAGGGCCACATGAGTTAGACCTTGACTTCTTAATTTCTGAGCCTCTGGGGCCCCAGTGATTCCTGCCCAAGATACTGATGTCTGGGCCAAGAAAGCCCCAACCTTACTGCTTTAAGAAAAGCTCTGTTTTTTACTCATTTATTTTTATTCTGTGGTGGATGGGGTGGGTGAGGAAAGCCTCTGGAGGTTTCACCTACCTTTGGGATACCAAGAAAGCCATAAAGATTGCTTCATATAAGGAGTCTAGTTGGGGAATAAAAGAGTCCTTCACTAACATGCATGTTGCCATACATGCATGTTCAGTTGCCATACATGGCACTGAAATGTACACTTAAAAATGGTCAAATGATAAACCTTATGGTACATTATTTTATTACAATAAAACAACCAAAACAACGCCAACCATTGAAAGAAAAGTTTCAGCTAAACAAATATATATTTTGGCTTACATTATTATTATATTTCATTTATAAATACTATTTTCTTGTTATTTACCTATAACATGATGCAGATTATGGAATTATAGTTTCTCCTTTGTAATTTAATTCATAAGAACTATATTTATGGAGTACTAGCAAGGGATTCAGGAAAAGTCATTTTGATTAAAGATGTTTGAAGCAAGGAAAAAAGGCAATAAAAATGTTATGAAGTGTCTATATAAAGATGATGCATCTCACTTCGAGAGAAAATAAATTCTAGACCTAGTGGGAAGATATCTATAATACTTCAAGTGAAATATTGGTTTAAAGAAGAGAATTAGTAAAAGCAAAAACTAAAACCAAAACAAAGCAAAACAAAACCCAGAAAGCAACAGTGTAATGGAAGAAATAAACCCACACTGCGTGGATTCAAATCCCAGCTATATGACTTACTAGTTATGTGGTCTGGGGAGGTGATTTAAACTTTCTCTGCCTCTATTTTTTAATGTGTAAGATGGAGCTGAGTTGGACAATGATGTCTGAGTAGTTGATTAAATGAACAATCAGCCATAATGGAACTAAACATTCATTAATGCTCATAATGAGCATTAAACAAGTCAGTTTAGAGTATAAGCATGAAGTTAAAGCCAGAGAAAGCTCCAGTCCCTGAACAAAAGACTCCTGTGGTTATATGGACCCAGGACAAGAAGGAAAAGTACTAAATTTCAGTGGAGAAGGATGTCTTCAAGTCTCCTCCTCCCCACTGAGAGTTCTCCACAGAGACATCTGAGGGTGATCTCAGCAGAAGGCCCAAGATAAAGAGGTTGGACCTGAACTTGAAATATAAATATGTGTCAAAGCATGGCTAGGCAGAGAGACTGCAGTCCCTGACTGCAGCTCCTTCAGAGCCTGTAGTGAATGGACTGCACCCAGTCTGGTGTTGGAGCTTTCCCCCAAGAGGCCTGCTGGCAAAGCCTCTGTAAGTTAGGTCAATTTTGAAAATCACAATAGTTTTCTGGGCCAGTAGCTAGACTCCTCACCAGAAAAAAGAGAAAAATGATTCATTCCATTTTTGCAGGAATAAGGAAAATTGTGGCCAAAACCCCTCACCAGGGAAGCCGAGGTAACTGAAGCCCGTGGTGTTACGCAAGTTCTGGGCAAGCTGAGGGTTCGTCTGGCCTCAGGTCTGAGAAGCACTACCAGCCACTTCCACACACCCAAGTATAGGCCTTTCTTGGAGGTAAGGGCTTCACTGAACTCTGGTTTGTTCTCTTTCAGAATAACGAAGCAGACGCTGTGACGTTGGATGGAGGTTTGGTGTATGAGGCAGGCCTGAAGCCCAACAACCTGAAGCCTGTGGTGGCAGAGTTCCATGGGACAAAAGACAGTAAGCTCTCCCTCGGACCCAGGAAGTAATTTGTAGCCCTTGTTCCCTCCTGGTAGATACTGGGTCTTGTCTCATTCAGGCAGGTAATGGAGATTAGCTACTTATGGGCTTTCCCCACTGGGGAGTGAGTGGGGAATGAGGGGCCCTGTCAACCACCATAGATACAACTCAAGATCTCTGGGAGCTTTGGGCTGGTTGAGGACTAGTGCTCATGACATTGACCTCCTAGGCAGGCTGTGTGCAATGAACTGAACCATTGGGGTTTAGAATAAAGAGGAGTTCTTCAAGAACCACATGCAGGGGAGAGACCACACAGGAGCATGTACCTGGAGCCCCCACAGCCTTGGATCTCATCTGAGAGCAACTCAACTGTTCCTGGGTCTGTGTAAGGAACAAAAATACTTAGAGAAAGTTAGGAATGTGGCCTCCATTGCCACAGTTCCAGTTTCCAGGGTACAGGCAGACACTCCCTGCAAGGCCAGGGTAGGCAAGAGCACTGGGGCACGCGTGCACATAGCTTCCTTGCTCCTGGGTGTGCCTGGAGGATTATTACAAACATCTCTTCTGTGGTCCGTCCTTTCCCCTGTAAGCCTAGCAAGGCTTTTCTGGTCCTCTTTAGGACCCAATCCATCATAAATGTTACCTCTGGGTACCCCTTCCCTGCTCAGGAGCCCAGTAGTAATGAACAATGCTTCTCTGGTGGGCAGTTTGAGAGTCATTCATCCACACTGTCCCTTTGCAGACCCGCAAACTCACTATTATGCTGTGGCGGTGGTGAAGAAGGACACTGACTTCAAGCTGAATGAGCTCAAAGGCAAGAAGTCCTGCCACACAGGCCTCGGCAGGTCCGCTGGGTGGAACATCCCCATGGGCAGACTTTATAAGGAATTGCCTGATCCACAGGAATCCATTCAGAGAGGTAAGTGGGCAGGAGGGTGAGCACCCTCAGCAGGAATCTCTTCTTCAGATGCCTACACAGGCCACACCGGCATCACTCAGACATGGTTAGGTGATGATGTGTGATGGCTCTGGGAGTGGAGGTGGGAGATTAACCTGCTTCAAATGGGCAAATCTGCTGCATTAGCAGTTAATGGGGGCTGTCAAGAGTCCTTTTTACCTCGAAGCTCCTGACATCCCACCAGAGGCTGTCCTGTGGAACTGGGGGAAGGGAACAGAGGGCTTCATTCAGGGTCAAGGCTCCTGGGCCCTTTTGTCCACTTCCCTGGGGTGCTTTCATGTCATGGCTGATGATTTCCCCATTCTGCTGGAGCTTTCCTAATGGCCATCTGCTGGCTATGAACTTGGCCTACACCTCTCTGAGTGGGTCCTCCATCTGGTCTTGGAGGTCAAGTCCAGCGGGACACATAGGCCTATGCCAGTCTGGTTCTTGGGGAGGAGGTAGGAGGGAAGGGGTTAAATGTGTCCTGTTTTGAAAACCTTTAGTCTTGAAGAGAGGCTTCTCAGGTGGCCCTAGTGGTAAAGAACCTGCCTGCTAATGTAGGCGACTCAAGAGACATGGGTTGAATCCCTGTGTCAGG
This sequence comes from Bubalus kerabau, assembly GCF_029407905.1. Classification (NCBI taxonomy): domain Eukaryota; kingdom Metazoa; phylum Chordata; class Mammalia; order Artiodactyla; family Bovidae; genus Bubalus; species Bubalus kerabau. The sequence continues at coordinate 181,898,447 of NC_073625.1, read as the reverse complement.
AAGATCCCCTGGAGGAGGACATGGCAACCCATCCCACTACTCTTGACTGGGAAATCCCATGAAGAGAGGAGCCTGGTGGGTTACAGTCCATGGGATTGTAAAGAGTTGGATATGACTGAGTGCAAACACACATTCATAAAAGCAAGCTGTAACTGTGGGGGTGCTGGTTTTGTTTGGGTCTCTCTTGTGAGCCTGGACTGGGAGCTGTAGTTGCCTCTGGCCAGGCTGGCTCATGCCCTGTATTTCTGTCTCTGTGTTGAGCAGCTGCGGCCAACTTCTTCTCTGCCAGCTGTGTCCCCTGCGCGGATCAATCATCATTTCCCAAACTGTGTCAACTGTGTGCGGGGAAAGGGACAGACAAGTGTGCCTGCTCCAACCACGAACCATACTTCGGCTACTCAGGGGCCTTTAAGTGAGTGAGACTGGCTGCTTCTCCATTTTGGCTCCTAAGTGTCCAGTGTCTTCAGGTTGGGGGGCTTCCCTGACCCATAGCAGAGCCCAGCCTGCAAAGGGGCATCCAGGGTACCTAATACCCTCCCAGGAACTCAGTGACACAGCTGGGATTCTCCAGGCCAGGCCAGTGCATACTCTCTTCATGAGACGTTGACAAGTCCCCTCCTGGGACCCTTTCTGTCTCCCCAGAGTTTTCTCACTGGACTATGCAGAACCAGAAGTGACTGCCCTGGCGCCCAGGGTGCTCTGTGGTGATGGCCCTCTGCTCTCCATGGCATCTGTGTCACCTGCTCAATGGCCTGGCCTCTCTCCTGCCTCCTCTCTTTGTTCCTGCACAGGCAGCTCATGTGGCTGATTTCTTGCTCCCTCTCCTTGCTTGGTTATATCCTAAAGTTTTAGAGCCAGCAAAGGGTCCCTCAAGAGACAGTATGCCTTTATCCTTCACCAGAAGTTTGAAAGCACTTTTCACTATTGAAATATCTTCAATACCTTTTTGATGCTTTGGGGCACATGGTGATAGCCCTCCAGCTCCTGTGAGCTCACCCTACATCTCCTGATGCCCTGGGGATCAGCCCCTCCATGGTGCTTCCTCAGCTGTGGGTCTCCACGGAGGCTTCCCCCAGGCACTATCCTTGTCCCAAGGCTGGATGGTGTGGTCAGACACTGGAGCCTGAGGAGAAGGGCCTGCACTGCAAGAACCTCCCTAATGTGTCTCCTCTCCACAGGTGTCTGATGGACGGAGCTGGGGATGTGGCCTTTGTCAAGCACTCAACGGTATTCGGTAGGTGATAGGAGAAGAATCTGTAGACCCTTCAAGCAGAGGGCCTTCCTTTTCTTTATCTTCATGCTCAGGTGTCAGATGTGAGCATAATGCATTCCTCCTTTCCCACTGCTGGGATGTTCACCTGTGAGGAGGTGTGTGCCCACAGGGTCCCCACCTGGACTCCTGGGCCTCATCCTATCATTCAGCTTACTGAATACCAGGCCAGTGTTGCAATAGCAAAGGATCAGGAGCAGGTCTGGCTGACCTTGTCCTGTAGTCGGCCTGCGGAGATGAAATTTCTTATGGGATGTGGGCCATCACCCCGGCACGGGGCATCAGAAGCTTCTTGACCTATAACTGGCTATGGGATCTTGAGCAAGTCAGTTTCCTTCTGGCCTTCACTGTTCGCTCTTGGCTTCTCCGCTCACACAGTTCTTGATTCAGTGAGGTTGCAAGGGAGAGGAGGGGGCACCTGCCATCGACTCATGTGGGCTTCCCTCCCCAGACAACCTGCCTAACCCAGAAGACAGGAAAAACTATGAGCTGCTCTGTGGGGACAACACCCGGAAGTCTGTAGATGATTACCATGAGTGCTACTTGGCAAAGGTTCCTTCCCATGCGGTTGTGGCTCGAACTGTGGGCGGCAAGGAGGATGTGATCTGGGAACTTCTCAATCACGCCCAGGTATCAAATCCCCTATCCTCTCTCCTGCTTAGCAGTCCCTGCTTGGATTTGGGCATTTCCTTCACTCCCTCTCAGCCACTGTGGAAGTCATTCTGTGTTCAGGACATAGCAGGGACCATGCCACACACCATCCACTTGCATGAAGACACCCACCCAGTAAAGCCCTCTTGGAGTTGCACGTAGCCTAGTCCTGCATTGTCTTCTGCCAGACCCTTACATTCTGGGTCAGTGATATGAAGCTGCTCCTTCTTGCTCTCTTTCATTTCTCTCCCATTGGAAAGGAAATGGTCTCTTTTCCAAGGTCCCTTAGCCTGACAGAAAGGGAGTTGCATGCACAGCTAGCCTTCCTTTCCCAGAGTAGCAGAATGCCAGAACCGAGCCAGTTTCTCTTGTCCAACCCTCCCATCTGTCCATCAAGGCAACCACACAGCCTCTGAAGTTGAGTTTCTTACACCCAGTGAGCTACCATCCAACCAGGAAGACAGGCATAGAAAAAGTTCAGGGTATCAAGTATTTGTTCTATGGCCCAAAAGGGCTGTGAATGGAGAAGGTGCTGGGTGGGAAAGAGCAGGTCTGACTGCCCTCTCTCCTGGAATCTTGAAAATTTCACAGTTTTAATCTTTCTTTGGGCCCATTTTGCAGCATCTCTTGTTGCTGTAGCCATTCAGACCTGTGTTTTTACTACAAACAGGAACATTTTGGCAAAGATAAACCAGACAATTTCCAGCTCTTCCAATCCCCTCATGGGAAGGACCTGCTGTTTAAGGACTCTGCTGATGGGTTTTTAAAGATTCCTTCTAAGATGGATTTTGAGCTGTACTTGGGATATGAATATGTCACTGCTCTTCAGAATCTAAGAGAAAGTAAACGTAAGTATTTGGAAAGGATCATGTGGTTCTAGGAGTCTAATAACCTGGTGAGGGTGGGGACTGGTGAGTAGAGTCTTTCCAGGTACTGAACACCGGTCCCAACAATCCTTCATCTGCCCTGCCTGTCCAGCCCAGTGTTAGATGGATGCCCTGGGCTGGACAGGCAGTGTTAGACGGATGCCCTGGGCTGAACAGGCAGTGTTAGACGGATGCCCATTTAGCATCCGTCTAACACTGGGCTGGACAGGCAGGGCAGATGAAGGATTGTTGGGACCGGTGTTCAGTACCTGGAAAGACTCTACTCTCCAGTCCCCACCCTCACCAGATGGGCCTGAACATCACCAAAGGACATTAAAGGAAATTCACACTTAAAATTATTCGTATTGGAAACCCTGTGGAGGCCAAGTAGTTAAGACTCTGTGCTTTCACTACAGAGAGCCCAAGTTCGATCCCTGGTTTGGGAACTAAGATCCCACAAGCCACAAGGCAGGCCCCCCACCCAAAAAGAAGAAAATTTGCATTGATGCCAGTATTGCTTCCCTTGTATAAGCCAGGGCTCCCCTACCCACTTGGTGAAGCCAATTAGCCTGGTACAAAGTAAGTCAAATAGAATGAAACTGCTACAAATAAGCACATCTGCAGCCAGTGCTGTGGTCACCATGTGCCATGGTGAAGCTGGAGCTTTAGACAGGTCAGTCCTCCTCCTGAATTCCTTGGGTCATTAGAGATGTGTTTGAACACTCGTTTATTCAACAGACATGTATTGATCATCTACTATTAATAGCTACAAACTGTGGAGAAGGCAATGGCACCCCACTCCAGTACTCTTGCCTGGAAAATCCCATGGATGGAGGAGTCTGGTAGGCTGCGGTCCATGGGGTTGCTTAGAGTCAGACACGACTAAGTGACTTCACTTTCACTTTTCACTTTCATGCATTAGAGAAGGAAATGGCAACCCACTCGAGTGTTGTTGCCTAGAGAATCCCAGGGAGGGGGGAGCCTGGTGGGCTGACGTCTATGGGGTCGCACAGAGTCGGACACAACTGAAGTGACTTAGCAGTAGCAGTGTGACATGCTGGGCATATAATGGTGAGGCAAAGATGTATTAGATTCTGTTGTCATAGAACTTTCAGACCAGTGAGAAAGAGAAATGTTGAAGGAAGAGTCACTCCACTGAATGATCAATTGAAATGAGAGATTTCCTCAGCAGAAAGAAAACAAAAATCCAGAACAAAATATCATGGCTCTACAAGAGTGCAAAAACAAAGACAAACAGATCCAAGAATTGAGGTAAAGCTTCCCTGAGGAAATGCCTCTTGAGCCAGTCTGAAAGCTGGGTAGGTGTTTGTTTATTCAGCAAACATTTATCGCACTGACCATGAACCTGGCATTAAGGGTGCCATGGAGAACAAGACAGGCATGGCCCTCGCCCTGGCCAAACTTATGTTCTCCTGCAGGGAACAGACAGTAAGCAATGAATAAATATACAACATCTGCTTGGATGGTTAAGTGCTATTTCTAAATGAGGGGAAAATAACCCCAGCCTGAAGTGATAGAGTGCCTTGAAGTTGGGAGGAGAGTGGACTTTTCAGAAGAAGTAATTTTAAGTTAAATATAAATGATAAGAAGCCAGCCAAGGGACTGTTACTGCCTTTAGTTTCTAAGAGATTAATTCCTTGAATGGAATGTTTGTGTATTGCTAAAAAACCCCAGAGTCTTCCTGAAGACAGCAGCAAAATCAGCAAGCCACATCTGGGCCTCTTCTCATCGCTGGTTTTCTTGCTTATGTCCTAGCCCCAGACTCCTCAAAGGATGAGTGCATGGTGAAGTGGTGTGCAATTGGTCACCAGGAGAGGACAAAGTGTGATCAGTGGAGTGGGTTCAGTGACGGGGCAATAGAGTGTGAAACAGCAGAGAACACTGAAGAGTGCATCGCCAAGATCATGGTACGTCCCTCCTGCGTCCACGGGGCAGCGTGCCTGCCACTGCTGCCCACCTGTCCCCAAGGCTGAGCGAGCGTTCCTGGGAATTATATGAAAAGCAAGTTCCCAGGAACCGCACCCTCACTGTGGGATCCCAGCCCCACAGGATCCTCAGGACCTTTGAGCTTGTGAATCTGAAGGACTCCTAAGGGCTTGTTTCTTCCTAGTGTCAGAACTCTGTGGAGGGCGATCTGAGCTGTGTCTACTTAGGGAGGCCAGACCTCAGTGTGAGTGTGCCTGAGACCCATGGTGTGCCATGGCAAGTGTGACAAGGTCATGTTACTGTGCAAGCATGTAGAAGTTTAGCTTTGTTGCTCACAAGGCCATTCCACATTTGCTTTTAGAAGTGCTGAAAAACTGAAGGATATAAATAAGAAAATACATAAAAAGTAACCGTAACCTTATAAATCAGAAAAATCCTGTTAACTGGGCTCATATCATGCATGAAATTTATTACCCTTTTCTCACCTAAGGTTATCTAGGGAGCTTTTTTCTTGTTTTCACAGAATGACTTGCTCCCATGTTCCCAAAGAAAAAATCATTTTTTGAAAACATGACTTTTTAAAATGTATTTTATTTTTTAAAGAATATACACTATCCTGTTTACAGTGGTTTGTCTGGGGACCAAGTTTATGAGGAACTATCTCTTTCATTTCTTTTTTTCTCTTTTTTTTAATTCGAATTTTATTTTTCTTTTCTATTACGATTTATTATAGGATACTGAATACAGTTTTCTGTGCTATACAACGGGACTTGCCGCTTCTCTAGTCTATATATTAATACAATAGTTTGCATCTGCTAATCCCAAACTCCCAATCCATCCCTCCTCCAGCCCCTCCCCCTTGGCAACCACAGTCTGTCCTCTACGTCTGTGAGTCTGTCTCTGTCTTGTAGATAAATTCATTTGTGTCATATTTTAGATTCCACATATAAGTGATATCATATGGTATTTGTCTTTCTCTGAGTGACTTCATGTAGTATGATAATGTCTCGATCCATCCGTGTTGCTGCAAATGGCATTATTTTATTCTTTTTATGGCTGAGTAGTATTCCATTGTATATATGCACCACATCTTCTTCATCCATTCATCTTTTGATGGACATTTAGGTTGCTTCCATGAAAACATGATGTTCTAATGTAGATAATTATTCCAGAGTGTGGGTGTGCTGTAATTATTGAGCCATTTCCTTGCTATTGAGCATTAAGTCTGGTCCTGTCTCATTGCTATTATGAATCATACATGCATGATTTTGCCTACTTACACATTTTGCCCAAATAGTTTCCCACATATCTGATTGTTCCTTTAGGGTATATTCCTTAAAAGTATATTTCTAGGCCTAATGGGAAGCTTGGCAGTCTTATTGAATTAAGCATCTCTGAAAGTTGGGGCTTATTAGCTCTATTCAGTTCAGTTCAGTTCAGTCGCTCAGTTGTGTCCAATTCTTTGAGACCCCATGGACTGCAGCACGCCAGGTGGAATTCCTAGTCTATCACCAACCCTTGGAGCTTGCTCAAACTCATGTCCATCAAGTCCAACCATCTCATCCTCTGTTGTCCTCTTCTCCTCTTGCCTTCAATCTTTCCCAGCATCAGGGTCTTTTCAAATGAGACAGTTCTTCACCTCAGATGGCCAAAGGATTGGAGTTTCAGCTTCAGCCTCAGTTCTTCTAATGAATATTCAGAACTGATTTCCTTTAGGATGGACTGGTTGGATCTCCTTGCAGTCCAAGGGACTCTCAAGAGTCTTTTCCAATACTGCAGTTCAGTTTATTTGACTCCTTTGAGCTTATTTTACTCATTCATTAAAGACCTTTTATTGACCAAGCACTGAAATAGCACTCAGCTAATGAGGTCAAAATTCAGGGCAAGGCACTCCACGCCACAGACACAGCCCTATGTCTCTGACTCCATTTGTTTGTCTTACAAATGAGAATTCTTGATGTCAGAAAGGTATTGTGAGTGTATCTGGAACAGCGTGTCCTATGAGAGGCCAAGGGGACTGAATGTGGGTCTTTGCTCCTGAAGAAACAAAGCAAATCATCCAGAGTTGATCATCAGTTCATCATGGTTTGGGTGAAAATGGGAGCACCTTTTATTTTCCATGTCAGGTCTGCCTGACTGACCCTTTGGGGGTCCATTACCAGCACCTTCTGTCTCTTCACAACCTGTGCCGGCAAGGTTGCTTCAAGGAAACCACCAGACGGGCACGTGGGACTGGAGAGGGTCTCTTTTTACCTGCTGTGATGTGTTGTGTCTTTGCAGAAAGGAGAAGCTGATGCCATGAGCTTGGACGGAGGCTACCTCTACATAGCAGGCAAATGTGGCCTGGTGCCTGTCCTGGCAGAGAACTACAGTAAGTGGGAGGGGCAGTGGTTCATTTCCTCTGGTAAAGAAAGCAACCTGAGACAGGAGACAAAATCACAGCCTGATTCAGCCACAGGGAGCATAAAGCTCTTGCTTATTGAGCACCTCCTACTTGCTAAGCTCTGGGCTCCCTCATCTCCAGTCCCTTCCGTTATCTTGAAGGATGAGAATCTTCTACCGTACCTTCTACTGTACTCCAACAAGGGAGGTGGAGACTGCACTGGGATTCTAACTGAAAGTGACCCCTCTGCAGAGGACAGCTAGGTTCTCAGCTGGGATTCCTGGCAGATCTTCTTGCTTCCAAAGTCCGCACTTCTTCTGTTGCCCTGGTGCAGGGATTCAAGTACAGTTAGCAGAGTTACACTATGGTCACAGGATAGATAAGAGTGGGAAAGTTGAAATTTAAAATTTTGGGCTAAATTCCAGAGGCCAGGGAGCTAAAGTGAGTTTGCATAATCCAGAGAGCCTGGACCTTTTGGGAATTGGTAATATGTGGATAGTTTTCCTGGCTCTTATAATTCTGAGCTGCATATGAGGAAGACAATTTTCACTCTATACATAAGTGTTTAATGACTTTTTTTCCTCTGCAGAAGGTGAGGGTGAAAGTTGTAAGACCACACCAGAAAAAGGTGAGTTGGTATCAGTAACTTCATGAGTTTAATTCCCATTGCTTTTGGGAAAGCATAGGCAAGTTTAAATTCAAATCAAAAGTAGATAAGAGACCAATTTTCAGAATCAAAAGAACCACAGGAGGAGAATAGTTGGCAAGATAATTACACTTGCCACACCCATGGGAATTGTCTTTTAATCCTGTAAGATGTGACTTGTCCTCTTCTAAGGATGCATACAGGAACAACAGCTTAGAGAGATTACAAGTTGTCTAGACTCTGACATCCAACAAGAAAAAACAGACCCTCCCACTACTGCTTTGCATTGCATGAGGCCTGCAAAGTTATAAACAAGAGTTAGCACCAGCCCAGAAACCTTGCTGACATGTGTCTGGTAGGCCTGAGGGGAGAGGCTCACAAAGGAAGGTATCTAGAGACATGAAATTGCCCAGCCTCCCAGCCAGGGCTAAGCCTAGAAACCCAGGCCAACCTGGCTCTCACCCAGGACTCTGGCTTGGGATGGATCTGGCAAGATGTGGCAAGAGCAAGACAGGAAATCTTACCAAAGATTTGGGCTCTGAGTCCCATGCTCAAGTCCCTGCAGGCCATTTCCAGCCATTAGTGTACAAATCTGTTCTCATCACTTTTTCCAGTTACAGCATCCCAGCCTCTCCCCATCATACTAGGAAGCAAGCTCTTTAGCCAAAAATAGAACCCTTCTTAGTCCATGAGCAAAAAGATTTGTATCTTTTCTGTTGGAAACAATTTCCTGAATTAATTAAATTGGAGAACTGAAATCATGAGTTTATATTCTATTCCCAGTTTTAAAGATCAGCATGTATTTACTGCCAATGATCGCAGCTAACTTGATTATGATAGTTTCACTTTGCATATTTATTTTGGTGCAAACCTTTATTCTCCTTATCGTAAAACATCTGACCAGAATAATAAACCTACAGTTTATTGCACATTACTACTATTTTCTAATAAAATTGTTAATTTTTAGAATGTTGGAGTTACATGTATCCTTCAGTATCCATTCCTCTGCTATTCCACAGTGGAGGGTGAGTTGCTGGTTTATGTCAGTAGCTTCAGGCATTTGGGGAAGTGTTGTCCATCATCATCCATTGCTCCAATGATTAAGTATTCTTACTGTTTTGTTTTTTTAAGTTCAGATTAATCTCCACCTCCTAGAATGACTTGTATCTCCCTTCAGTCAGTTATTAGGAAGACCCTTTCAAAGAGAGAAGGAATGATTAGGGATAATTTTATTCCATAGGATGATGGCTGGGTTTGACTGTAGACAGACACTCTGGAGGGTCCAGAGGTGTTAATACTCCCTTTTGGGGTGTCTTTCTTGTAGGGTATCTTGCTGTGGCTGTGGTTAAAAAATCAGATGCTGATATCAACTGGAACAATCTGAAAGGCAAGAAGTCCTGCCACACTGCAGTAGACAGAACCGCTGGCTGGAACATCCCCATGGGTTTGCTCTACAGCAAGATTAATAACTGTAAATTTGGTGAGTGAGTTCTGGGAGTGTGCTGTTGTCAGAGTTGGGTGGAAAGAGGCACACTGGCAAGAGTAGTATGGTACACGAGGCCCTTGTTCTATGATAATACAATTTGGTTTAGTGAACTTCAAGGAAATAAAAGGAACAGCAGGACTGGGAGGTGGATCAGAACGGCTCTTCTCAGTTGCACATAATGGCTTAAGTGAACATATGTTTACTATTCTCTCTCATGAAAAAGACCAGAGACAGGAGTCCATGTTGGTACTGTCGTTAGAAACCCAGGCTTCTCTGTCTTCCTGCTTCCCCATTCTCAGCATGAGGCCTCCATCTTCAAGGTTACCCATGGTTGCCATTACATCCATGATCCAGGCAACCTTAAGGAACAAGGAGCCTTGTTAGGAGGTAAAGGAGCCAATTAGGAGGTCTAACCCAATTACTCCAGCTAACTTCTCATTGCCCCTAACTTAGGTACATAGTCACAATTAGCTGTAAAGGGGGCTGTAAAATGCCATCTTTTATTTAGATTTTTATTCAAAAATTAAAAATAGAACTACCATATGATCCAACAATTTCACTTCTGGGTATTTACTAGAAAAAAACAAAAATACTAGCTCAAAAAGATATATGCACCCATATGCTCACTGCAGCATTATTTACATAACAACACATAATATGGGAAGAACCTGTGTCCATCATGAATGAATGAACAAAGCAACTGTGGTTTATATGTATAGATAGAATATCATTCATCCATAAAAGAGAAAGAAATCTTGCCACTTGCAACAACATGGGTTGACCTTGAGAATACTATGTGAAATAAGTGAAATAAAACAGGCAGAGAAAGACAAATGCCATTTGTTCTCATTTATACGTGGAATCTAAACAAAACAACCTGAGCTCACAGACGCAGAGAGCAGATTGGTGGTTGCCAGAGGCAGGGGTTGGGGATGGGCAAATTGAGTGAAGATAGTCAAAAGGTATGAACTTTGGTTGTAAAATAAGTCATAGGGATATAATGTATATCCTGGTGACTATAGTTAATGCCATATTGTGTATTTGAAAGTTGCTAGGAGAGTAGCTGTTAAAAGTTCTCATCACAAGAAAAAAATTTTAATGTGATATACCATATTAAAAAATTGAATAATAAAAAATCATATGAGCATCTCAATAGATGCAGAAAAAGCTTTTTATAAAATTCATCATCTATGCATAAATGCAAAAAGGCAAAATGGTTGTCTGAGGAGGCCTTACAAATAACTAAGAAAAGACGAGAAGCAAAAGGCAAAGGAGAAAAGGAAAGATATACCCAACTTAATGCAGAATTCCAAAGAATAGCAAGGAAAGATAAGAAAGCCTTCCTAAGTGAACAATGCAAAGAAATAGAGGAAAACAATAGAATGGGAAAGACTAAAGATCTCTTCAAGAAAATTAAACACACTAAGGGAACATTTTATGCAAAGATGGGCACAATAAAGGACTGAAACAGTATGGACCTAACAGAAGCAGAAGATATTAAGAAGAGGTGGCAAGAATATACAGAAGAACTATACAAAAAAGATCTTCATGACCCAAATAACCACGATGATGTGATCTATCACCAAGAGCCAAACATCTTGGAGTGTGAAGTCAAGTGGGCCTTAGGAAGCATCACTATGAACAAAGTCAGTGGAGGTAAAGGAATTCCATCTGAGCTATTTCAAATCCTAAAAGGTGATGCTGTTAAAGTACTGCACTCAATATGCCAGCAAATATGGAAAGCTCAGCAGTGGCCACAGGACTGGAAAAGGTCAGTTTTCATTCCAATCCCAAAGAAAGGCAATGCCAAAGAATGTTCAAACGGCTGCACAATTGCACTCATTTCACATGCTAACAAGATAATGCTCAAAATTCTCCAAGTGAGGCTTCAACAGTACATGAACCAAAAACTTCCAGATGTTCATGCTGGATTTAGAAAAGGCAGAGGAGCCAGAGATCAAATGGCCATCTGTTGTACCATAGAAAAAGCAAGAGAATCCCAGAAAAACATCTACTTCTGCTTTATTGACTACGCTAAGGCCTTTAACTGTGTGGATCATGACAAACTGTGGAAAATTCTGAAAGAGATGGGAATACCAGACCACCTGACCTGCTTCCTGGAAAACCTGTATGCAGGTCAAGAAGCAACAGTTAGAACTGGACATGAAACAATGGAGTGGTTCCAAATCGGGAAAGGAATATGTCAAGGCTGTATATAGTCACCTTGCTTATCTAAATTATATGCAGAGTACATCATGGGAAATGCCAGGCTGGATGAAGCACAAGCTGGAATCCAGATTGCCGGGAGAAATATCAATAACCTCAGATATGCAGGTGACACCACCCTAATGCCAGAAAGCAAAGAGGAACTAAAGAGCTTCTTGATGAAGGTGAAAGGGGAGAGTGAAAAAGTTGGTGTAAAGCTCAACATTCAAAAAACAAAGATCATGGCATCCAGTCCCATCACTTCATGGCAAATAAACGGGGAAACAATGGAAACAGTGAAAGATTTTATTTTGGGGGGCTGTAAAATCACTGCAGATGGTGACTTCAGCCACAAAATCAAAAGATGCTTGCTCCTTGGAAGAAAAGTTATAACAAACCTAGACAGTGTATTAAAAAGCAGAGACATACTTTGCCAATAAGGGTTTATATAGTCAAAGATATGGTTTTTCCAGTAGTCATGTATGGATATGAGAATTGAACCATAAAGAAGGCTGAACACTGAAGAATTGATGCTTTTGAGCTGTGGTATTGGAAAACACTTTGGAGAGTCCCTTGGACTGCAAGGAGAATCAAAACAGTCAATCCTAAAGGAAATCAGTCCTGAATATTCCTTAGAAGGACCGATGCTGAAGCTGAAGCTGAATCTCCAATACTTCGGGCACCTGATGTGAAGAGTCAATTCATTAAAAAAGACCCTGATGCTGGGAAAGACTGAAGGCAGAAGGAAAAGGAGACGACAGAGGATGGGATGGTTGGATGACATCACTGACTCAATGGACATGAGTTTGAGTAAGCTCCAGAGGAGCTTTAAATTTGGTTTAGGATGGTGAAGGACAGGGAAGCCTGGAGTGCTGATAGTCCACAGGGTTGCAACAATTCGGACACAAATGAGCGACGAAACAACGAACAACAACAACAATCATCTATTTAAGATAAAGACTTTCCAGAAAGTGGGCATGAAGGGAACGTACCTCAACATAATAAAGACCATATATGACAAAACGTACAGCTAAAATCATACTCAACAATGAAAAGCTAAAAGCATTCCCCAAGACAAGGATGTCTACTCTTACCACTTTTATTCAACATAGTTTTGAAAGTCCTAGCCAAAAGGAAAAGAAATGTAACCCAGCAGCAGTATGCTGCTGCTGCTAAGTCGCTTCAGTTGTGTCCGACTCTGTGTGACCCCATGGACTGCAGCCCACCAGGCTCCTCCGTCCATGGGATTTTCCAGGCAAGAGTACTGGAGTGGGGTGCCATTGCCTTCTGACCCTGTATGCTGATAGATATTAACTAGACCTATTGTGGTGATCATTTCACAATATAGTCACAATAGTGAATCATGTTGTACACCTGAAATTAATATAATGTGCTTGGCACACTGCAGTCCAGGGGTTGCAAAGAGTTGGACACGACTGAGCAACTAACACACACACACACGTCAATTATATCTCAATATAAAATTAATGGAGAAAAAAATTAAGAGAAAAAACCCAACTTGATCTTTGTTACAGAGAAACAAGAGGAAATGGCCATTTGGCGGATGGCTACAAGCCGTGCCACAGAGTTTTTTAGGCAATATGGTGTAAGGGATTCTCAGGTCTCTTTAAGATCTTGGCAGCTTCAGCTCTTAGGCCCCTTTGAAGGGGTGGAAATCAGTTTGTTCTCTGTGTCCTCTGAATATCTTCAGGTGTGGCCTTAGTTCTACCTCCTAAAATCTGTGCATAAGTTCACCATGGATATGTTTCCTCATGGTTCTTATTTACTTTAACTTCCTGAGTACTTTCCCCCTGCCATCTCCAAATATGTGTAGCAACTTTAAAAGGAGAGGCCTCTAAAGACAGAGCCAGGCAAGTCCTGTGTGTACTGGAGAGGAGGTTCAGATTCAGAGATGCAATCACACCTTTGCATTAACATGCTCTGTGACATCAGTTTGCCAGGAAGGTGGCTGGGGCGACTTTCAGGAGTTCTGTGCCCCACCAGCAAGGGCACCACATCTGCTCTCCTGAGCCTCCTGGCAGTTATACAGCCATGAGAGAGCAGCTGAGCTGTGAGTGAGATTTCCCCAGAATTTTCTTGAGTTCGGAGTTCTAAGTTCTGTTAAAAGCTCTTCTAATAAATATCAGAGGAAAGAAACACCTGAAAACAAATGGCACAACTCAAGGAGTGAGACCTTCAATTTTACACCTGCTTCAGTCACCTTCCACATAATTTCCATCTCATCTCTCTTTAAGTAATGACACTATTGGGAGGCTGATGGAGTCTCCTCCACCTGAATTGTAATGATTACTTACCATTTTCAGCCTCAGTGAAGTTTTCTTTCAGAGCCTGCTGCTGCTGCTAAGTCGCTTCAGTCGTGTCCGACTCTGTGCGACCCTGTAGATGGCAGCCCACCAGGCTCTGCTGTCCCTGGGATTCTCCAGGCAAGAACACTGGAGTGGGTTGCCATTGCCTTCTCCACTTTCAGAGCCTAAGCCTGGCAAGTCTTGAGTTGATGGCAGGTCACATAATAAGCATGTTCTACCTAACCTGGGCCATACACACCTGTGATGTGTTAGATAAAGTCCACTCATACTGACTCAGGAAGAGCTGACTTTCTCTTGTCCTTCTGCACAGATGAATTTTTCAGCGCAGGTTGTGCACCTGGATCTCCACGAAATTCCAGTCTCTGTGCTCTGTGCATTGGCTCAGAGAAGGGTACAGGAAAGGAGTGTGTTCCCAACAGCAATGAAAGATACTATGGCTATACAGGGGCTTTCAGGTGAGTCTTATAATCCTCATACAAAAATAATAATAACCCCAGCCCTGACAAGAGTTCCTTTTAGGAGCTCAGGTGAGATTCTTACATTCCTAGGCCATTAGTCCTGCATGTTAGGGTGACATGTTTACAAACATATGTAGAAGCCTGTGTGAAGAGGCATCCAGGTCCCTCCAGGACACCGTCTCCGGAACTGGCTGTCATAGACAGCAAAGACTGGTAGTATGATGCGGGTCAGGAGTTCTCAATGGCGGCGGGTAGCGGGGGAGGGATTTGCCCTTCAGGGGACATTTGGCGGTGTGTGGAGATGTTTTTGATTATCAGTAGGGTTGAGGGGGTACAACTGGCAGCTAATTGGGAGAGGCTGATAAACATCCTTCACGCACAGGGCAGCACCCTACAACAAAGAATTATCTGGCCCCTAATGTCACTAGTGCCAGGTGAGGAAACCCTACCGTAATTGAATAAACACAGGAGTCAAGCATTTAGCTCACACTCTTCCAATCATCTCTGGGGGGACCTATGACCACGGAAATATACAACAGTAAAGTCCATGATTTCTACATCTTTGGTTACATCTCTGTTTCATGGAATTTTAATCATTTTTAAAGAGGCACCTGTGCACTTTATGACCTTATTAGTTTTTAACTATCCTGTCTGACTTGGGCCTTTGCTACCCTGGTAGTTCATGAATCCATCAACTTCACAATGATGGTGGTATTCATTACTAAACTGCTCACTAGCAAAGGAAAAACAAAGATTATCTCAATTTTCTAGTTAGAACCACCTTGTGAGTTAGAATAAGAACAATTCACAGTCCACAAGTTTCCAATTTCATAAGTAGACTGTACATAAGGAATCACCTTGGTGGAAAACTGCTCCTCTAATATCCGTATTGATGCTTCGGAAAGGATGTAGACCTGTTAGAGAAAATGTGCTAGAGTTTAGAATTTAATATATAGAACTGCAATTGTATAACTACAAAGTGTATCAGAGGTTTTGTTTTCTTTTTATTACTTATATTAGTAATATATGAGATTAGTGATCAAATGGGAGTCACAGTTGCTGATATCATGGCCAGCCCTGGATCTCTAAGGTGGTATAATACTCAGCCATAAAAAGGAATGAATTGGGTCATCTGTAGTGATGTGGATGAACCTAGTCTGTTATACAGAGTGAAGTAAGTCAGAATGAGAAAAACATACTGTTTTTTAACAATATTGTAAAAATTGTATATTGTATATTAATGCATATATATGGAATCCAGAAAAACAGTACCAATGAACCTATTTGCAGGAGAAGAATAGAGATGCAAACATAGAGAACAGATTTGTGGGCACAGGGGGTAAGGAGAGGGTGAGACAAACTGGGATAATATTATTGACATATATATATTACCATATATAAAAATAGATAACTAGGGGGAAGTTGCTGTATAACACAGGAGCTCAGCTTGGTGCTCGGTGATGAACTAGAGGAGTGAGACGGCGGGTGGGAAGGAGGCTCAAGAGGGAGGAGATATATGAATATGTAGAGCTGACTCACATCATTGTACAGCAGAAACTAGTGCAACATTGTAAAGCAATTATCATCTAATTAAAAATTAAAAAAAACCCAACTTCAGATTATAAGATGGCCCTTCTGGATGACAGATGTAACTCTGACCTCCTTTCTTCTCTCTCCCTGTCTGGGACCCCACAGGTGTCTGGTGGAGAGGGGAGACGTGGCCTTTGTGAAGGACCAGACTGTCCTAGAGAACACTGACGGTATGTGCACAACCCTTTGGCCCCATAAATCAGGGTCGCTGGCTCCCTTGTGTTCAGGATGTCTTTGTGGAAGTGTTAGGGGCTCTTGTCAGGGTCCAGAGCTGTGATTCTCAACCTGTTTGTTCACCAATGAGAGAAGCATCCACTTGCATAGGCAGAATGGTGAGGACCGTGAGCTTCCCAGTGGCTCTGAAATCGCTCCTAGAAGCCTTCCCACAGGTGTAGGCACTGTGCCTTCTTCCCCCTAAATACTCCTAAGAACAAGGACTTTTACATACTTACATTATAATCAGCAAGATCAGGAAATTTATACTAATGTGGTTTAATACTGATCACATCCACAGTCCCTATTCAAAATCAGTGAACTTATCCCCCAAAGGCCCTTTATAGCTATTTCTCATATTTCTAGGTCCAATATACATATTTAACCATATTATAAATCCACTTGGAAAAACATACAGACAGTAGCACCCCTGTAGGAATAAGCACCAGGACTTTGGCTTCTACAACCATTCTCCAAGAGGAGGAACCATGGCCCCTCGGAAAAACAGCTGATTCTGGGGCTGGGGCAGGAAAAGTGTAAGGTGAACCAAAGAGCATGATGCTGAAGTGCTCAGAGAGATGGAATGTGTCAGAGCACATTGGAACTGTTGTGAAAGCCCTCCACTGGCCAGATCTGACATTTTGAGCATTACAAGAAATAATAACAGTAGGAAGATTGAAAAACCCATTGAATAAAATAAGAACACATGAGTCCATCCTGATTAAATGAATGAGTATAAGGGAAACATCTTCTTTATTGCAGAATGCTAATTACAGACGTAGAAAAAATCATGAAGTTAAACAACTATCGTTTGGCAACCAATATAGCAATAATCGATTTGAGCAAGGACCATCAATCAATGGGTACTAAAACTAGTGGGTGGATATTAGATGGCCATGACATTAAAAACAAGACAGCTGTTTTTTAAATGTTGGTAAGAATGAGCATTCCAGCTGCCCATGCTCTATCACTAACAGCTTACACCACCCCCTAGAGTCCAGGCAGTATTACTTCCCTCCCTCCCTCATAACCCTGTGTGTGTGTGTGTGTGTGTAGTCATTTGTTATGTCCAGTTTTTTGTGACCCTTTGGACTGTAGCCCATCAGGCTCCTCTGTCCATGGGATTCTCTGGGAAACAATACTGGAGTGGGTTGCCATGCCCTCCTCCAGCGAATCTTCTTGACCCAGGAATTGAACCTGTCTCTCTTATATCTCCTGCATTGGCAGGTTGATTTTTTACCACTAACCCACCTGGGAAGCCCTCCTCCCTTTACCCAACCTCAAATTTTTCCTCTAGTGTAGGACCAACTCCTCTAAGAAGCCTTCCCCAATGGCACACCTCCATCCCACAACAGAATCCTCTGTCCACGTTGCTATTATTCATCACATTCTGTAATAAAATATGGTCACAGGGAGCTCTACTTTTTTCTTACATCTCAACACCAATCACAGTATAAGGTACGCAGAATTTACTAAGTACTTACTTGAAGGAATATTGGTTTGGCTAATTTTTCTTTCACCCCTCCTGTAACTTTTGCTTTTCCCTTTAAGGGCTGTCCTTTTCCTGCTACCTGAGTGTTACCCAGGCTGGTTCTTTGCCACTCCTTGATTTCTCTTTGTATCCTTCCAACAGGGCTCCCCTCTCTAGACCTCGATTCTCTTTGCCAAGACTCCCAAAGCCTTAACCTTCTGAGGGGAATTTATAGAGGAGGCCTACCTCCCTATACACTCCCTACCTAAACACCATCCTAGGATCTCTGCTTGCCCTGTGGTCATGTTTATGTACGAAGTACACTGATACTGCAACCTGAACCAGAATAAATCCAAACTCCTTACATTTCGCTCTTCACACAGCCTCGTCCCTATGGAGGACTTTGTTATAGGTCCCGTCAGTCAAGTCTAGATTAATCAATGTTGAAAGTGAATGCTGTGGAATTATACTGGGTTTCAAAGTCTTATTCCTTAAAACTATGTGGTGTTTTACAAATTAGCCACAGTAAACAAGCATTATTTTTACTGGAAAGAAAATTTTTTATCATGCCCTTCTAGATGCCCACTGCCCCTAACCCAGACCAAGTCACCTCCCTTCTCATTTTTCCTAATTGTCCTATTTGGAGCTCACACATTAACATTGATTTCCATTCATTAAGTTCTCATAGACCAACCTTTCTTATTACCCAAGTGCCACACTAGGGCTTCCTGTAGTTGCTCAGCAGTGAAGAATCCACCTGCAATGCAGCACACCCGAGTTTGATCCCTGGGTCAGGAAGATCACCTGGAGAAGGAAATGGCAACCCGCTCCAGCATTCTTACCTGGGAAATCCTACAGAGAGAGGAGCCTGGTGGGCTATACAGTCCATGGGGTCACAAAGAATCGGACATAACTTAGCAACTAAACAACAATAACAACAAAGTGCCATACTCCATCCCACATTCATCTTGAGGGCGTTTCTAGCCTGACTGCCCAAGGCTCGGAGCTGTTCTCCTCCACCCACTAGAAACACCAGGCATGTAGCTGTCCCTAAGTCTTGCCAGAACATTCCATCCCCCCTCAGAGAAGCAGTCCTTTCTCCTCTCAGTCCCACACATGTTACAGGACACTGCTGAATCCTTGCCCTCTCCAACTAGGCTTCCTGAGTTAACATACTCTCACTGTGCTGGTTCCCTTGCTCACACAGCATTTAGAGAGTGTTACACAAAATATAAAATGATATTATCTGTGTCCTGCACTTTTGCTTTTGGTTTGTGTGCTATTTCCCACTTTTAATAAGATTGTGTCATACACAGGGCTGGGAACATAGTATTGAATAAATGCATAAATTATTAACTAGAACAGAATGGGTTTGGAGAGAGAAGGAGGATGGACTTCATTTGGAAGGTATTGAATTGGAGGGACCGATAAGAAAAGAAAGGCAAAAAGTTAAAAGGTGAGCAAGATATGTGCAGATACTGGAGAGGCAGACAATTTGGAGTTTTCTATTAAAATCTAAAGTGTACATTTGGAGAGTGTAGGAAAAGGGGTATTTTTACTTTGTATGTAAGTTTAAACTTTTAAAATAGTGAATTCATATAGTGATTGTTCAATTAAATGAGAAAATGAGATTAAGAAAAAGACTGTAATCCTGTATTTTAGGAGAGAAGCAAAAACCAGGAAAGCTTATTTGAGAATTGCCTCAGGAGAAAGGAACTTAAACCATGGGAATGGATGAGATGTTCTTTTCTCAGAGAGAATACAGAAAAGATGAAGCAGGGGGCTGAGAACAGGATATGGGCCTTCACGCACAGAGGCGTTTGTGCATTTTACATAGAACTAGTGTGAATGAGCCAGATTCAAGCCCTGGGCTACCTTCCAAAAGAGCCTCTGGGGAAGATTCTTTTGCTTGCTAGTGCCAGATGCTATGGGGCTTCCCAGGTGGCTCAGTGGTAAAGAATCCACCTGCCATTGCAGAAGACCCAAGAATTGCGAGTTTGATCCCTGGGTCAGGAAGATTCCCCTGGAGGAGGAAATGGCAACCCGCTCCAGTATTCTTGCCTGGAGAATCAAGGATAGAGGAGCCTGGTGGGCTACAGTCCATGGGGTTGCAAAGAGTTGGACACAACTGAGCGACTATACACACATGCAGCCAGATGGTAGAGCACAGATATTGTCAATCTGCTTAGAGGGTCATGTGCTTCCTACAGTGGAGTCTAAATGGAATTTGGAACTTAGCAGAAATGAAGATCCTTTTGAACATGCATCATCCACAGAACGTGGTTCACTGTCCCTTGTCTGGCTGGGAAGATGGAAAGGAATGGCCCCAGGGAACTCCTGATAACTCTCTTCCTCTCCATATTAGTGAAACCTCTGCTGGCCACTAGGTCCAGCCCCCCAACATGCTAGTGGAGGGTGGTCACATCTCCCAGTGAGGGTGTTTTGATCTTTGGCTGATGCACCTTTTCTGAACCTAGAAAGGAATAAAGAAGCATGGGC
Organism: Bubalus kerabau; assembly: GCF_029407905.1. Classification (NCBI taxonomy): domain Eukaryota; kingdom Metazoa; phylum Chordata; class Mammalia; order Artiodactyla; family Bovidae; genus Bubalus; species Bubalus kerabau. The sequence continues at coordinate 181,878,435 of NC_073625.1, read as the reverse complement.
AAAAAATCTGCATAAGGAAGATTTTGATGTACTATGCAAGGATGGCACCAGGAAACCTGTGAAAGATGCTGAGAGCTGCCACCTGGCCCGAGCCCCGAATCATGCTGTGGTCTCACGGAAAGATAAGGCAACTTGTGTGGAGAAAATATTAAACAAACAGCAGGTATGGACCAGCCAGGGACTCCAAACTGTTTTTATTGTGTGGGTATGGATTATTGAGGGATATCACAGGCGAGAAGCCCACACTCCTGTGTTCTTTTCCTGGAAGTTAGAACTGGGAAGGTGTGGATGGTGGACTGGATCTCCCAGACCTGGCTCTACTCATATCTTCTGCTTGCTGGAAATCAGACCTCAACTGACGCATGTGTTCCAGGGTCCAAGCATCTGCCTTCTAGCTCGACCCTGACCTTGTTCTGTGGTACCCTCATTTTACCCACTTCTGCCTTTTTTTTTTAAATGAAGGCAACTAATCCTGTTTCCCAACTCTTTCTGGATACAAGTCATCAAATGTGGACTGTGTTTCTTTTGCTTAGACAGACTGAGAACCATTCCAAAAGGAAGAGAAACCCAGCAACCCTACCCTCAGGGAGATTGTCCTCTGGTGAAAACAACCAACCCAGGGCTGGCCCTGTGGGGAGAGGGGCTGTCTGAATATTTTAATCCTAAAGACCCTTCCACCCCTAAAGACCAACCTCCCCTCAGTGACAGCTTCCTGCCTGTTGATCCATCATTAGTTTTCTCCTTTTAAAAATGAAGATAGCACACCTTTGTGAGTCCTCTTAAGGTAAATGACACTAATAATGAACATTTAATGAACACTTCCTAAGTGCTAGATAGAATGCTAAACTTTCTGTAATCATTATTTCATTTATAATCTTAGAAGATGTGGACAAGTCCAGCCTCTTATCAATTTAGGATCAAAGATGCAGCTGACAGCTACCTGTACCACCCCCTCATTGGGTGATTCTTATTTAATACCTTCTTGATAATAATACTTAAAAGGGAAATGTTTATGTCCTCTCATTTCCTGGAAGTCATCCCCAAAGCCATGGCCAATGAAGTGGGGAAGAGAGATCAGAGAAGTTAGCAGAGGGTGGGTGGGAGGGAGGGACTTCCCCAAGGAGATGGGAGTAGGCTGGACCCTACAAAGGATTTGGGGGCCTCATGGAAGCCTAGATTTGGGGCCCATATTTGTGTGAATGCCAAGGGAAGGATGTGGAAAGATCCTGAGGCATCCCCTGCAGCTTCCCTTTCTTCCCAGGGCTGGTTCCCAGCTTCCAGTTTCCTCCATCCCATCCATGTGTTCCCAGGGGCTCTTTTCCACGGGTCCTCATGTACTTTCTGTCCATTTGACAGGATGATTTTGGAAAATCTGTAACCGACTGCACGAGCAATTTTTGTTTATTCCGATCAAATTCCAAGGACCTTCTGTTCAGGGATGACACTAAATGTTTGGCTTCAATTGCGAAAAAAACATATGACTCCTACTTAGGGGATGACTACGTCAGAGCTATGACCAACCTGAGACAATGCTCAACCTCAAGTGAGTAGGAGGAACAGCACGGGGAACCTGCAAAGTGAATATGGCTGGGGTTCTGGGTGCTGGATTCAAAAGGAGGGGCAGACTGTAGTCACCAGGAGATGATCAGCTGACTAGATGAAATGAGGAGGGAACAATGCAACCTAGCATGGATGAAAGGCTACTTGTATGGGCAGATGGTAAGGGGACATGGGCTGACGGCACCGGACATGCAGAATTCCATGCTATTGCTTAGAAAAGGAAGAGAGCTACGTGCCTGTGCCCACTGCTCTGCTCTGAACACCTTTTTAATACTGTGCTGTCTTGTTCAAAATGGTAGCCTCTAGCTACCTGTGGATATTTAAATTTATATTATTAAACAAATTTTAAATCAGTCACAACAGCCATAATTCAAGTGCTCAAATAGATACCTGTGTCTCCACATAGATGAAAAAAGAGAACATTTCCAGCACTGCAGAGAGTTCTTTTACATGGCGCTGTTCTTGAGAGCTTGAATGGTGATAAGTACCAGCGACTCTAAAGTTGCTATACACACCACAGGCATACCTCGGAGATACTGCAGGTTCCATTTCAGACCATTGCAATAAAAGAATATTGCAACAAAGCAACTCATATGAAGTTTTTGGTTTCCCAGTGCATATAAAAGTTACATTTATACTACACTATAAAGTGTGCAATAGCATTGTCTAAAAAATGTCTAACAATGTACGTATCTTAATTAAAGATACTTTATTGCTAAAAAACCCTATCATCTGAGCCTTCATAATCTCTCTGCTGGTGGAGGGTCTTACCTCAATATTTATGACAGCTGACAGATCAACTGTGCCAGTTCCTTAAAATAAGACAACAATTAAGTTTGCCCCATCGATCGACTTTTTTTTTTAATCCTTGATGACTGGGTTTTAAACTTTATTTTCACAAATACAAAAACTTTCTCTTGATTCTTTAGAGAATCAGAGATATGTTAAAAAATTGTACAGTTTAATTTAGATATTATAAATACCATTGGAAAAAATTTTAAAGGCTACTATTATTGAGATATTTGTATTATTTATTTATTTTTTATCCTAAACACAACCTATTTACTTATTTATTTTGCTTGCTGCATATCTATTTTTTAAAATTAGAATTCTAACATGCTTTTCATACTAAATCAAACAAGTAGAATCAAAATGTCATAAGTTTTTTAAATAGGCCAAAAGTTCATTACCACAATAGTAAAAGATGTTTACTAGTTTTCACAATGAATAGCCAGACCCCCCAAAAATAAAAAGATAATTACAATTTCAAGTCATAATGGGAACATGATTAGCCTAACAATATATAATAATTACACACAATATAATGGGTCAAGCAGAGTCATGTGGTAAATGGAAGTGCATACATGCACAAGTTTTCATCTGCCCAGCCAATCTATGTCTTTGGGTTGGTTTAATCTACTTACAATTAAGGTAATTTTCGATATGTATGATTCTATTAACATTTTCTTAATTGTTCGGGATTTATTTTGTGTAGGTCTTTTCCTTGTCTTGTGTTTCCTGCCTAGAGAAGTTCCTTTAGCATTCATTATAAAGTTGGTTTGGTGGTGCTGAATTCTCTTAACTTTTGCTTGTTTGGAAAGCTTTTGATCTCTCTATCGGATCTGAAGAAGAGTCTTACTGGGTAGAGTATCTTGGTGGCAGGTTCTTCTCTTTCATCACTTTTAAATATATCATGCCATTTCCTTCTGGCTTGTAGAGTTTCTGTTGAGAAATCAGCTGATAGCTTGATCAGAGTTCCCTTGCATGTTATTTGTCATTTTTCCCTTGTTGCTTTTAATATTTTATCTCTGTCTTTAATTTTTGTCAGTTTGATTGCTATGTGTCTCAGTGTGTTCCTCCTTGGGTTTATCCTGCCTGGGACTCTCTGTGCTTCCTGGTCTTGGTTAACTATTTCCTTTCCCACATTTGGGAAGTTTTCAGGTATTATCTCTTCAAATATTTTCTCAGGTCCTTTCTCTCTTATCCTTCTGGGACCCCTATAATGCAAATGTTGGTGCATTTAATGTTGTCTCAGAGGTCTCTTAAGCTGTCTTCTTCTTTTTTCATTCTTTTTTCTATATTCTGTTCTTTGGCAGTGATGTCCATCATTCTGTCCTCCAGGTCATTTATCCATTCTTTTGCCTCAGTTATTCTGCTATTGATTCCTTCTAGTGTATTATTCACCTTGGTTTGTTTGTTCTTTAGTTCTTCTAGGTCTTTGGTAAACATTTCTTGCATTTTCTCCATTGTTTTCCCAAGACCCTGGATCATCTTCACTATCATTATTCTCAATTCTTTTTCTAGAAGGTGGCCTACCTCCACTTAATTTAGTTGTTTTTCTAGGGTTTTATCTTGTCCCTTCATCTGGTACATAACTTTCTGCTTTTTCATACTGATTTACTTTCTGTAATGTGGTTTTTGTTCTAGCTGCTGTGGGATTGTGGTTCTGCTTGCTTCTTCTGTCTGCCCTCTGATGGAGGAGGCTAAGAGGCTTGTGTAAGCTTCCTGATGGGAGGGGCTTGCAGTGGGAAAAATGGGTCCTGCTGTGGAGGGCAGGGCTTTGCTCAGTAAAGCTTTAATCCAATTATCTGCTGATGGGTGGGGATGCACTCCCTCCCTGATTTTTTGGCCTGAGGTGACCCAGCCTTGGGGTCTATGGGCTCTATGGTAGAGTTAATGGTGACCTCCAAGAGGGCTTACACCAAGGGGGACTTTCCAGGACTGCTGCCAGTGCCCCTGTCCCTGTTATGAGCCCCTGCCCTCCCACACCTCCACAGGAGACCCTCCAACACTAGCAGGTAGTTTGGGTTCAGTCTTCTGTGGGGTCATTCTTCTGGGTCTTGGTGTGTGCAAGATTCTGTTTGTACCCTCTAAGACTAGAGTCTCTGTTTCCCTCATTCCTGTGGAAATTCTATAATCAAATCCTGCTGGCCTTTAAGATCAGATTCCCTGGGGATTCTAAGTGCCTTTGTCAGATCCCCAGGCCAAGAAACCTAACATGGGGTTTAGAACCTTCACAACAGTGGGAGAACTTCTTTGGGATTATTGTTCTCCAGTTTGTGGATCACCCACCTGGAGGGTATGGGACTTGATTTTATCATGATTGTGCCCCTCCTACCATCTTTCCATGGCTTCTTCTGTGTCTTTGGATGTAAGCTATCTTTTTTGGTGGGTTCCAGCATTCACCTGTCGATGGTTGTTCAACAGCTAGCTGTGATCTTGGTACTCTCACAGGAGGAGATGAGTACACATTCTTCTAGTCTGCCATCTTCAGCTGGAAGCCTGAAATTGATGGATCAACTCTTCTTTCATGACTGATTCCTCTGTAGCATCCAATGCTATTTGATAGCATTTTACCCACAGTAGAACTTCTTTCAAAATAGGAATCAACCCTCTCAAGTCCTGCCTTTGCTTTATCAACTAAGTTTATATAATATTCTAAATCCTTTTGTCATTTCAACAATCTCCACAGCATCTTCACTAGGAGTAGATTTCATCCCAAGAAACCACTCTCTTTGCTCATGCATAACAAGCAGCTCCTCATCTGTTAAAGTTTTATCTTGAAATTTGCAGCAATTCAGTCATATCTTCAGACTTCACTTCTAATTTTAGTTTTTTTAATATTTCCATCACATCTGCAGTTACTTCCTCCACTGAAATCTTGAACCCCTTATAGTCACTTATGAGGGTTGGAATACACTTCTTTCAAATTCTTGCTCATGCTGATATTTTGACCTTACTCCATGAATCACAAATGTTCTTAATGGCATCTAGAATGAGGAATATTTTCTAGGTTTTCGGTTGACTTTGTCCAGATCCAGCAGAAGACTCACTGTCTGTGGCAGTTATTAAATGTATTTCTTTAATAATAAAACTTGAGAGTTGGAATGACTCCTTGATCCATGGGCTGTAGAATGGATGTTGTGTTAGCAATCATGAAGTGAAGTTGCTCAGTCGTGTCCGACTCTTTGCGACCCCATGGACTGTAGCCTACCAGGTTCCTCGGTCCATGGGATTTCCCAGGCAAGAATACTGGAGTGGGTTGCCATTTCCTTCTCTAGGGGATCTTCCAGACCCAGGGATCGAACCCTGGTCTCCCGCATTGTAGGCAGACGCTTTACCATCTGAGCTACCAGGAAGCAAGCATGAAAGCAACTTTAATCTTGTACATCACCATCCAAGCTCTTGGGTGACAAGGTATGCTCTCAATGAGCAGTCATATTTTAAAAGTAATGTTTCTTTCTGAGCTGTAGGTTTCAATAGCAGGCTTAAAATATCCAGTAAACCCTCTCATAAACAGATGTGCTGTCATCCAGGCTTTGCTGTTCTATTTACAGAGCACATGCAGAGCAGACTGAGAATGATTCTTAAGGGCCCTAAGTTTTTTAAGAATGGTAAATGAGCACTAGCTTCAGCTTCAAGTCACCAGCTGCATTAGCCCCTAACAGGAGAGTCAGTCTGTCATTTGATCATGAAGACAGGCACTGACTTCTCCCCTCCAGCTATGAAAGTCCTAGATGGCTTCTTCCAATTGAAAGCTGTTTCATCTGCATTGGAAATCTCGTTTAGTGTAGCCACCTTTATGAACTATCTTGGGTAGGTCTTCGGTGTAACTTACTATAGCTTCTATACCAGCACTTGCTGCTTCACTTTGCACTTTTATTTTTTAGAAATCTTATTTATTTATTTTATTACTGGCTTCACTGGGTCTTTGTTGCTGTGTGTGGGCTTTCCTTAGCTGCGGTGAGCAGGGGCTCCTCTGCTCTGGTGCTCAGACTTCTCACTGTGGTGGCTTCTTTTGTTGCAGAGCACGGGCTCTAGATGCACAGGCTTCAGTAGTCGCAGTGCACAGGTTTAGTTGCCCCACAGCATGTGGGATCTTCCTGGACCAGGGATTGAACCTGTGTCTCCTGCATTGGCAGGCAGATTCTTTACCACTGAGCCACGGGGGAAGCCTCTGCCTTGACTTTAATGTTATGGAGACAACTTCTTTCTTCCTCATGAACCAACCTGTACTCACTTGAAGCATTTCTCCTGAAGCATCCTCACCTCTCTCAGCCTTCACAGAACTGAAGAGAGTTAGGGTCTTGCTGCAGCTGAGGCTCTGGCTTAAGGGAATGTTGTGACTGGTTTGATCTTTTATCTAGGCCACTAAAACTTTCTCTGTAACAGGAATAAGGCTGTTGCTTATCATTTCTGTGTTCACTGAAGTAGCACTTTTAATTTCCTTCAATAACTTTCCCTTTTCATTCACAGTTTGGCTAACTCTTTGGCACAAGAGGCCCATCTTTGCTTTTGACATGCCTTCCTCACTAAGCTTAATCACATTTAGCTTTTGTTTTAAAGAGAGAGATGTGCAATTCTTCCTTCCACATGAACATTTAGAATCAATGTAGGGCTATTAATTGGCCTAATTTCAACATTGTTGTGCTAGTGAAGCAGCAGGAACACACATAATATTTATCAATTAAGTTTGCCATAGTAATGGGCATGGTTTGTGGTGCCCCAAAACAATTAACAATAGTAACATCAAAGATCACTGAACACAGATCACCATGACAAAGATAATAATAGTTATTAAGAAGTCTGAAATATTTCAAGAGTTACTAAACTGTGATGCAGAGACATGAAGTGAGCAAACGCTATTGAAAAAATAGCACCAGGAGACTTGGTTGACACAGGGTTGCTACAAACCTTCAATTTGGAAAAAAGCAGTATCTCCAAAGTGCAATAAAGCACAGCACAATAAAAGAAGGTATGCTTATACTTATCTAGAATACCAGTTTGTGCTATAGCTATGTTGGACATCATTTAATGACTTGGAATCATTTGGAAGATTTGGGAGAATACCATGTAGCTCAAGGGAGGTTATTCTTCAACTGCAGAGTACAGGTCCATGAGCCACAGTCCTTAAGATACTGATTCCCATGCCCTGGGATACTGATTCAGCAAGTCTGTGCCAGGTTCAGGATTTCTGTATTTTAACAGCTGCCCACATAATTCTGGTTTAAGGGTCCTTGGCTACTGTTCTGTTGAGGGGGTGGAGACTAGCCCTCGGCAGGGGAACCAGCACAGGCCTGGTGCTTAGTGCATCTCATTATGTTAGTTCCTTGCCTGGATCTGAGAGGATAGTTCTCTTAGGCTCATTCCAGCCACATGGACTCAGGTGTGGGAGCCCCGCCCATAGGACATAAGGCAGGGGATGATGCAGGGCAGGGAATTCCTGTTACTGTCTTTGGTGTGGGGCACTGCCCAGTGTGTAGGCAGGAGCAGGAGGCATTGGGAGGAGGGTCAGGTTCACCCATCAGAGGAGCAGGGCAACTGGTCTGAGTACTTTTGTATTGAGCTTAATTGTTGATTCACTCAACAGGAACTAAATATAGGTAGATTTTTAACTGTCCAACCCCTCTGCTCTGCCCCCACAGAACTCCTGGAAGCATGCACTTTCCACAAACCTTAAAATCCAAGAGTGGAGCCAACACCTGATGGAGATGGGAGCTCATGGGACCCATAAGCTTCTTCTGGTTTCGCTGGTCTGAGTGATTTGGTTGCCCTCACTATTTGGTGGTGGCGCCTCTGCAGGACAAAATAAAAATAAACATTATTGGTTTTATCTTTTAAAAAAAACTTCATTTTTCCCCCTTAATGCTTGGTCTGCAACTAGCCCTTCCTTCAGAGCTCAAGATTCATTTGCTCTTTCCCACAGCCACAGTTCCTGGGTACAGTCCAAGTGGAATTCTTTCTAAAAGGGGTCTGCATGGTCATTTTAATAAAATCAAGTGTACAAGGCTTGATTGAATCAGGTGTGTACGTGTGTGTGTGTGTGTGTGTGTGTGTGTGTGTGTATTGTTGGGGAACGGGCAGGAAGGAGGATGCAGAGTAAATATTGACATAGAGTGCTCAAGGCAGTACAGAAAAATAATATAGATGATTTACATAGTTTAAAATATTTTTAATACATTTCATCAGGTATACTTGAGGTCCCAAGTCTTACTGCTTGCAAAAGTGAATCACTGGAACCTCATCTTGCTAAAAATCGTCCCTTGACCCCAACTTCATGGCAGTCGCTGCCCTGTCTCCTCCTACTCTTAGTGGAGCTCCTGAAAGGTGGATTCTCATTAATGACTGAACACAGAGAAGTCAGTCTTCTGTTCCACCCATGTGCCTGAAGCTACTCTGGTCAAGGTTACTGCCCACCTGCCAGCTGTGAAAGCCAATTAGTTCTTTTATCCTTGAGTCTGTTTACTAACTTGATACAGATGACCACTCACCCTTCCTTGGAACCCTTTCCTAGCTTCTCTGGTATGGGAGCCCTAGGCTTTGGTTCCCACCTCTCTGTCCTTTTGTGGTCTTACTGTGGGCTTATCCTACCAGTTCTGAAATGTAGGGTCATCTTCCTGGGGCTCTTCTCTTCATCCAGTGCTCTTTCCACTTTCTAGGCCCTCTCTAAGCAGCGAGAATGACTCCCAGGCATCTATATCTGTAGTTCTGACCCCTGCCCGCAGCATCTAACATGCACACCTCCTCCTGCCTGTGGATCTGTACTGTAAAGTTCTCACAGTAACCAGAAGCCCAACAAATAAAAAGGGAGGTGATCATTTTACTCCTTCCCTCCCCTACTTCCCTAAGCCAGCTCTTGTTCCCATACACTTCATAAAGACAGAGTCTGCTACCCACTCACAGGAGTCATAAACTGAGGAGTCAAATTTCAATTCAGTATTCATTCTACATCTAATGTCAGCAAGTTCTGTTGATTTTGCCTCCTAAACAACTCTTCAAGTTTGCCCCTTTGTTTCCTAACTCCTACCACAGTTTCACTTTACAGTCAGGGACAGAGCTACAGGTAGGGGGTTTCTAAACACAATGGTCCACAGTTCTCAACCTTCTGGTATCCAAAGAAACAGACCTTGGGTCTACTTTGCAGTCCAGACCTGAGGTTCACCTTTTTATACACAGCCTTGCTTTGCTTTGAGCCTAACAACACTGCCTTATGTAATATTCACCTAAGCTCCACCCTTACCCCAAATCCTATAATAATTCTTTCTTATCCTTTGTTTGTTGAGATGTCCCAACCATTTCTCTGGCATGTAGTCTGTCTTACTCCAGTGAATCAACAAATCTAATTTTATCAACAACGCACTGAGTACCTACCATGATCCAGGCACTGTTCTAGAGACTGTGAACACAGTAATGTATATTATAGTCTCTAAAAATAACTTTGTTCTGTTATTTATTATTCACTCTAGATTGCCTTGTCAGTTTATCTGTACAGAGAAATGTCTGAAATCATGTTCACCAGATACTATTGATATAACAATTAAGGTGATTCCTGGTTTTCTTCTTTGATCTTTCATTATTTCATTATTATACTGAGTTTTTAATATAAAAACATGTCCCATTTTAATTATTTTCTTTTAAAAAAATCCTCTATTTTTTCGAAGAAACAGAGTTAAGGAGATAAGCCAGAGTAGGGGAATCACATGATTGGTGTCCTGAGTCTGGGATAGGTTCCGTTGTGATTTGGAACTGCTGGGAACAGGAGAGGGAAAAATTCATTCAGTGAATGAGACATTTTAACTGATGAAAGAGAAGGAAAATTGTCTCTGCTGGTTTTGCTGTAACTCTCCATCTGCTGATAGAATCAGGGAGCAGAACACTTTCAGCCAGCAACAGTCAGTGTTGGTACGTCCTCCTTCTACATCCATCTCCACAGAGCTCCCAGGAGCCTTCGGAGTCCCCGAGGTGACAGGACAAGGAGCCACTGATGCCATCCTCTGCTGCCCTCATTACTGAGACTGACAGCCCCACCTTCTAACTCAAGTATGGAAGGTGTGCACATCTCTTCCGCCTTCATAATACCCAGAAAACAAATGGAAAAAAAGAGTATGACCATGTGTTATCAAACCCTTGCCTCCTCATTCCCAAACTGCACCACCAAAATGGTACTTGTTCACTCACATGCTCTGACTGAAAATCCTTATACAGTGAGGACAGTTCTGGTAGGTGTTCTCTGTGTCTGGCCCTTCCTCCTTCACTGTATTTTTAGTCACTAACAGAAGTTATTATTAATAAAAGGAGGTGTGTGTGTGTGTGTGTGTGTGTGTGTGTGTGTGTTGGGTGTTGGGTGGTGAATACAGAGCAGGGATTGGGACCACAAGAAGGAAAAGAAATAGAATGCAGTAAGATTGCTGTCAGTTCTGATCGTTTTAGTTCATAATGTTAATTTAAAATAAAATAGTTGGGGATTTCTCTGGCAGTCCAGTGGTTAGGACTCTGAGCTTCCAATGCAGGGGGCATGGGTTCCATCCCTGGTTAGGGAACTAAGATCCAACATCCTTAGTGAGTCCAAAAAAATTCCCTGGTAACTCAGCAGGTTAAGAATCTGCCTGCAATGCAGGAAACCCTAGTTTGATTCCTGGGTCAGGAAGATCCGTTGGAGAAGGGATAGGCTACCCACTCCAATATTCTTGGGCTTCCCTAGAGGCTCAGCTGGTAAAGAATCTGCCTGCAATGTAGGTGACCCGGGTTCAATCCCTGGGTTGGGAAGATCCACCGGAGGAGGGCATGGCAACCCATTCCATTATTCTTGCCTGGAGCCTGGCGGGCTACAGTCCATGTGGATGCATAGAGCTGGACACGACTGAGCACTAAATATATATATATATATATATACACACATTAGTTGGATTACTTACTTTAACTTCACATCCTAAACATTTTCTCTTAATCTGGAGTCCTTATTGCCTCCCTTTATTGATGAAATGTCCTGGAAAATGAATTTTACTGTGTTAAAGCATACAGTGAAGCATAAAGGAGCCCAACAACCTGGGATCAATGGATAAGTTACTCAACCCATCTCAGTTTGCCCTCTGGAAAATTGGGATGGTGGGCCATTGTGAGGATTAAACAAATTAACAAATTTAAAGGATTTAGAAAAATGCCTGGCTCTAGCAAGCACTCATTGTGAGCAGTTATCCTCTTTACTGGGGAAACAGTGGAAACAGTGACAGACTTTATTTTGGGGGGCTTCAAAATCACTGCAGATGGTGACTGCAGCCATGAAATTAAAAGATGCTTACTCATTGGAAGAAAAGCTATGACCAACCTAGATAGCACATTAAAAAGCAGAGACATTACTTTGCCAACAAAGGTCCGTCTAGTCAAGGCTATAGTTTTTCCAGTAGTCGTATACGGATGTGAGAGTTGGACTATAAAGAAAGCTGAGTGTCCAAGAATTGATGCTTTTGAACTGTGGTATTGGAGAAGACTCTTGAGAGTCCCTTGGACTGCAGGACGATCCAACCAGTCCATCCTAAAAGAAATCAGTCCTGAATATTCATTGGAAGGACTGATGGTGAAGCTGAAACTCCAATACTTTGGCCACCTGATGGGACTCATTGGAAAAGACCTTGATGCTGAGAAAGACTGAACGAGGGATGAAGACAGAGGATGAGATGGTTGGATGGCATCACTGACTCAATGGACATGAGTTTAAGTAAACTCTGGGAGTTGGTGATGGACAGGGAAGCCTGGTGTGCTGCAGTCCATGGGGTTGCAAAGAGTTGGACAGACTGAGTGACTGAACTGAACTGAAGCAAGCACTCACTGTGCACAGTTAAAGAGGATCTTTACCTCCTTACCATCCCCTCCTTGTCCCCCCGAGAGCTCACTTTTCATTCAAGCCCTCACCATCTGTTACAGGAATGCTGCTGATCACTTTTAGGACATGATTTACTTCTGTGTCGCTGACTCTCTCTTCTCAGGCTTCTTTGTGGTGTCCCCTTTCCTCCTCACTCTTCAAACTCTCCACGATTTTTTTTCCTTCTATTTAAAAAAATTTTTTTACATTCACATAAATCAGCCATGGGTGTACATGTGTTCCCCATCCTGACCCTCTCTCCCACCTCCCTCCCCATCCCATTCCTCAGGGTCATTCCAGTGCAGCAGCCCTGAGCACGCTGTCTCATGCATCGAACCTGGACTGGCTATCTATTTCACATATGATAATTTAGATGTTTCAATGCTATTCTCTCAAATCATCCCACCCTCGCCTTCTCCCAAAGAGTCCAAAAGTCTGTTCTTCACATCTGTGTCTCTTTTGCTGTCTTGCATATAGGGTCATCATTACCATCTTTCTAAATTCCGTATATATATGTTAATATACTGTATTGGTGTTTTTCTTTCTGACTTACTTCGCTCTGTATAATAGGCTCCAGTTTCATCAACCTCATCAGAACTGATTCAAATGCATTCTTTTTAATAGTTGAGCAATATTCCACTGTGTATATGTACCACAGCTTTCTTATCTATTCGTCTGCCAATGGACATCTAGGTTGCTTCCACGTCCTGGCTATTGTAAACAGTGCTGCAATGAACATCGGGGTACACGTGTTTCTTTCAATTCTGGTTTCCTCCGGTGTGTACGCCCAGCAGTGGGATTGCTGGGTCGTATGGCAGTTCTATTTCCAGTTTTTTAAGGAATTTCCACACTGTTCTCCATAGTGGTTGTACTAGTTTGCATGACCACTTGTTTACGTATGACTCCCAAATAAAAATCTGGCACCTACTGCTGACACTTCACATTTGTTTACCGTATCGCCTGCATGATATATGATTTTAGACTTCCCAGAGGCACTGGAAATTCCATGTACCCAAAATACAGGCAGTTTTCATTCTGGCTCTGTCCCTGGCTCCAAAGAACTTCAACTGAGTTCTCTCATTCATGCTGAACACTTTGATCTTCCCAGCAATACACACAAAGTGTTTCAGATGCACTCTTGCTAGCTCTTCTTCTCCTTAACTCAGCTTGTACAATTAATCACCAAATCCTATATATTTTCCTTCTAAGTGTCTCTCATAACTGTACCCTCCTTTCCACACTTTCCACACTTCCCTGGTTCAGACCCTGTGCACTGTTTGCCAAAACACTGCAACAGCCTCCACCTGGTCTCCCTGCCTGTCTTTTCTCTCTCAAACCGTAGTACTCCCTTATCTGCCAATACACTATTTCACTCTCAACTGAAACTTCTTATTGCATTTAGGTAAAATCTAGGTTCCTCAGTATATCTCCCAGTCCCTTCATGTCTAGCTTTTGCAAACATTTCCTGCTCATCTCCTGCCAATTCTGCTGAAATGACAACTGCTTAATAACAGACTGCAAACTGGCAGCTTCCAGACCAGCCACTTCTAACTCTATGAGGTGTTTTATTTAGGCCACAAGTTTTCATTACTTGCTGAAATTTTAAAAGTGGAAAATTTCCCTTAAAAACCTTTTTTTCTGGCTTCTCTTAAAAAACTGAAGTACTGGACACCTTGGTCCCACATACCTGTCTGGCAAAGTAGTGGCTGTCGCTTAGGGCAGAGTGACAATTTTCAACAGCCCCAGCCCTTCTCTTTGATTTTCCTGGCTGCTTCCCTTAATGTATGTCATCTCAGGGGCAGCTCTACATTAAGGGAAGTGGCCGGGATTTACAATTTAGTGGTGATGGTGGTGGTGGTGGTGGTTTAGTTGCTAAGTCGTGTCTAACTCTTGAGACCCTCCAGGCTCCTACGTCCATGGGATTTTCCAGGCAAGAATATTGGAGTGGGTTGCCATTTCATTTTCCAGGGGATCTTCCTGACTCAGGTACACTGAATTGCTCTTTCGTTTCTGCACAGAGCACCCTTTCTCCTATTACACCTGCAGAGGCTAACTTGTCCTTCAAGTCTCATTTCCTGTCATTTTCCTCCAGTAGCTTTTCTCTGAACCCATGTGGCTTAAGCGCCCCTTTATTCATCCCCCATACCTCACCTTACACCCTCTGTCACACCTTGTGCCACACCTTATATTCCGATGAATGTAATGCTTGAGTTTGTGTAATGCTTGAATTCCTCACAAGATTCACTTCACCTCAGGAAGGGAGCGACTGGAAATCCTCAGGGGAGGTTTCTTGAGCCATTCATTTCATTCATCCATCATTCTGTCAACAACCATGAAGAGAGAGGGACATTTGACTCATATTCTAAAGGATGAGTGTGTCGCTCATCCTTCTGGCTGGCTGCTTAGTCAGTCTTTTGCTGGGAGTACAGTGTCCAAGAGAACTACATCTCCCATCAGGACCTTCGGTATACCAGCCTGCGAAGGAGGAAATACAGCTTAGGAACTACCACTTCCATAATGCTCCGCTTCGCAGGCCTGCGCAGAGCCCAGGGCCACGTTGCTTTCGCGGTGCCGGGTAGCGTGATCTCAGCCATGGCGTCCGCGGACTCCCGGCGGATGGGGAATGGCGGCGGTGTTGGCGGAGCCTTCCAGCCATACCTAGATTCTTTGCGGCAGGAGTTGCAGCAGAGGGACCCGACGCTGCTGTCAGTCGTGGTGGCGCTCCTTGCGGTGCTGCTGACGCTAGGTAAAGAGGTGGCCGGTGGATATGGCGGGTGCGGGGCGGGCGGGGATCCGAGCTCGGACTGGGCTTCTGTAGACCGCGGAGCAGAGCTGGCACCTGAAGGGCGTCTAGAATGGGAGACACAGCTTATATACTCCTGCCCTCCTGCCTGAAGCAGCAGAAACAGCACAGCGTTAGAGGGGATTTCCCGCGACCCCCAGAGTGATGTCCTGGTCCTTGGGCACGGGTTGCTAGCCTCTGTACTGCCTGAGCGCCCCGTTCTCCCCTTCCAGTGCTCTTGCTACCAATACTCAAGTGGTTTTCTCTCCAAGTTTGAGCATCCTGTGTTTGCGAGCCGGGCGCCGGGGATATAGAGTTAGTAAGGCAAGGTTGCACTTGAGTATACTGGCGGGGTAGGGGATGCAGAAAAGTTGACAGTTGATGGTGGCTGGCATTCAGCGGAGTCCTCAAGAACAACGATTATAATGGTGGTAATAACAGTGAAAGTAAGTTCCAAATGAATGAGGCATGCTATGGTAGACCTCTTAATTTCCTCCAGCCCAACCATATATGCGTATTGTTGATAATCAAGGCGTCATTTTGGTTGTTTTTCTCTATTCCACAGTGTTCTGGAAGTTCATCCGGAGCAGAAGAAGCAGTCAGAGAGCTGTTCTTCTTGTGGGCCTTTGTGATTCCGGGAAAACATTGCTTTTTGTCAGAGTAAATGCTTTGATTTATACCTCTCTTAACACTTGATAGGAAATTTTAGGGCACCGTATTATTCCTGTTAGGTTTACTTTGGGAAAAAAGCTGTTGCTGACAAATTGGAAAATTAATTTTTGGCTTACTTGGGAGAACGAAAAGACTCTGAAACTGGAACTTCTTGGCCATTTTTATTCTCTTGCACCAGATACTGACATATTTAGCCTTTATCCCATTTAAGGGTTTTATATACTAACTACTTTCATGCCATAGCTAAGGATACCAGAACAGCTGAAGAGATAGATAGAAGACATTTATCTGTATGCAGTGTGTAATTCTTCTGAGAATTTGTCAAAGAAACTTTTATTGGCTACTTAGGCTTCTCTTCACTAATATTTATTTCTAGTCTATGTAGTATTTTTAAATGTTTGGTTTTTGCTACAAAGAGTAGCGGAGGCTTTCTCTTTATTATTATTCTTTTTGAGAGTATAAATTATTTTCCTTTCCACTAAAGAAATATAATCTCTAATCATTTCTGATGATTGTAAATGTTGAGAAGGTTGGTAAATTTGGCCACTAACCATTTGAAACTACTATTTGAAAATAATAGTTTAAAATTAATAGTTTCCCCCCTCCTCTCATTAAGGAGAGGGGAATGAAGTTTGCAGTTTATTAGATTTTTCTACAAGCAAAGGGGGGAAAAAAATCAGTATGGTCCTTTTTAGCTATTGTAAGCAACATTTGTTTGTTTGACTTTACGCCTAGGAGAGTTAGAGCAGAGTTACACTCTTTAGGTTTGCTATTTATATGTTTGCTCGGATCTCCTCACATATTGCGTTTTGTTTTGTTTTACAGTTGTTAACAGGCCTTTACAGAGACACTCAGACTTCCATCACTGACAGCTCTGCTGCCTACAAAGTCAATAACAACAGGGTAAGAGGTTCCTAGAATGTGGGAAGTCTGACAGTTTTATTTTACTTTGGTGTGTCAGGAAAAGACATTTCTAGGGTAAGTTAGTCTGAGGGCATAGGTACCATTCATAGCTTATTTTTCTGGATAAATAATGTGCATGTGACAAATTCTTCTCTTGATCATCCAAGCAGTGAACTTAATCATGCTCTCACCTTCTCTGTTGTACCGTATGCATGTTGATGTTATATCACATTTTATTAGCTTATATTTCTGTGTCTTCTTTCCGGTTTTACCTTGAGTTCTTAAGAGTGAGCATTAAGCCTTTTTCTTTAGTACATGTATATGGGACAGAATTCAAAAGGTTTAAAGGGTATTTGGTGAAAAGTCGTTTTGCTTTTCCTGTCCCTCCTTAAATAAGTCTTCTCCTTGGAGGTAGTAACTTACCATTTTCCTGGGTAGCCTTCCAGATGGTCAGTGCTATCCAAACAGATCTGTCCTCTTTACTTTTTGCTTTTGTAACACTCTGTCCCGCCCCTCCCTTTTTAAAAATTGAACAGTATAATTGATACAGGTTGGGTTTGTTTTCATTTTTTTCTTTCTCATTTCCATACATAGTACTACCTGGTTGATTTAGGAGCTGAATATTGTGAGTATTCCGTTATGTGACTACCATACAATTTTTTTTCTTTCTTAAAGCCTTTACTTATGAGACATGACAGAAAAATCTTGTAGGTACACATGGAAAAGTAAATCATAATCATAGTTGAAAGTGAAAGCAGATTGATCAGAAAACTTACTTTTTTTATTTCAGTTCATGTGGAGTTTTTATTTAATAAGAGCCCTATTAATAGACATTTAGGTTTTTTGTTATTACAGTCTTGCTTTTACAAATGGAGTTGCAGTGGAAATCTTAAAGAGTGTATATGAGTATATTTAAAAAATACCAAGAAGAAATCATGAGGAGGACTTTTTATGTACCTAGATGTCTCTAGAATGTAGACAGTGACTGCCAAGCTGATTTTACTGCTTAATAAGTATTTAGTGAGTGATCAAAGATAAAGAGACATCCTTTTAAATGTCTTATAGATATTTTTTCTTTTTTCAGTAAAGACAGTGTTTCTGACTCAGACCTTTTTAAATTCTCAAGGATTCAGATTTTGAAATTTAAGATCTGAGAGATCTTTAATTCTTAGGACACATGTACTGGAAATTTAAAGTAGAGTATTCCAGGGTATGGTTTAGACCTGTGCTTTCCAACACAGTAGCCATTGGCTGTTCGTGACTAATGAACATCTGAAATGTGACTAGTCCAAATTGAGGGCTGCTATTAAGTATAAAATATACACCCAATCTTGAAGACTTGGGATGAAAGAAAGAATGTAAAATATCAATTTTTTAATTTTTTTATTATGTGTTTAAAAAGATAATTTAGATATATTAGATTATATAATATATATTATTAAAATTTTACCTGTTTCTTTTTACTTTTTTTAATATGACTATCAGAAAACTTAACATTACATATGAGAGTTGCATGTTTCTATTGAATATGTAAAGCATTCTTCTTTTTAACTTCTCTTCCCACCCCTTTTATGTTTTAGATTGGCAGTCCCCAACCTTTTTGGTACCAGGGACCGGTTCCGTGGAAGACAGTTTTTCCACGCACTGGTACTGTATCCCTGTACCCAGGGTTCCCAGTTTTAGATCTTGTCTCTCAAAATAGTAATGTATGTCTTGTTTTTTTAACCTTTTGAATTCACACTTTTTATTTTTTTAAATAGTCAGAACTGTTTGATGCTCTATTCAGTTTAGTCGCTCAGTTGTGTCCGACTCTTTGCGACCCCACGAATCACACCACGCCAGACCTCCCTGTCCATCACCAACTCCCGGAGTTCACTCAGACTCACATCCATCGAGTCCGTGATGCCATCCAGCCATCTCATCCTCTGTCGTCCCCTTCTCCTCCTGCCTCCAATCCCTCCCAGCATCAGAGTCTTTTCCAGTGAGTCAACTCTTCACATGAGGTGGCCAAAGTACTGGAGTTTCAGCTTTAGCATCATTCCTTCCAAAGAAATCCCAGGGCTGATCTCCTTCAGAATGGACTGGTTGGATCTCCTTGCAGTCCAGGGGACTCTCAAGAGTCTCTGTTACACAAATACAAATGAAATTACTGTTGATGTGAACTTGACATGAACATACACAGTGCATTTGACTATTTTCTCACAACTTTTTTTTGGACATGTCTATATTTATTATTATACAATAAAAATGTTTTCAGTTACCCATTGAGAATTCTTAACTGATATTTTTGTTAATTGCTACCTCTGATTTCCCTAGTCTCCAATATTGGGAGATTGTTAAAAAAATTTTTATTGGAGTATACTTGATATCAGGGCTTCCCTGTTAGCTCAGTTCGTAAAGAATCCACCTGCAGTGGAGGAGACCCTGGTTCGATTCCTGGGTTGGGAAGATAGCTGGAGAAGGGATGAGCTACCCACTCCAGTATTCTTGGGTTTCCCTCGTGGCTCAGCTGGTAAAGAATCCACCTGCCATGTGGGAGACCTGGGTTCAATCCCTGAGTTGGGAAGATCCCCTGGAAAAGGGAAAGGCTACCCACTCCAGTATTCTGGCCTAGGGAATTCCATGGACTATATAGCCAATGAGGTCGCAGAGTCGGACACAACTGAGCAACTTTCACTTTCACTTTTATACTTGATTTACAATGTTGTGTTATTTCAGGTGTAGTAAAGTGAATCAGTTGTACATATACATATAGCCACTCTTCTTGTTTTTATTTTTAGATTCTTTTCCCATATAGGTCATTACAGAGTACTGAGTAGGGTTCCCTGTGCTATACAGCAGGTTCTGACTAGTTATCAATTTTATATATAGTTGTGTGTGTATGTCAGTCCCAGTCTCCCAGTTTTTTCCTATCCCCGCTTTATCCCCTGGTAACCATAAGTTTGCTTTCTACATCGTGATAATACTTCAGTATTTTAAATAAGTTCATTTCTACCCTCTTTTTAGATTTCATATATAAGCAATATCATGATATTTGTCTTTCTGTATCTGACTTACTTCACTTAGTATGACAATCTCTAGGTCCATCCATGTTGCTGCAAATGACATTATTTTGTTCTTTTTTATGACTGAGTAATATATCTTATGGATTGTTTATACTGAAAGTATGTGATGTGATGCTGATTATGCAATGTGATAGTGGGTCCAACCTGAGGTCCCTAGACTCTTACTGGTATTAAAAAAACAAAAAAAAGTCTTACATACTTTGTATATTACCTATAAAAGATCACACAGACTAAATTACAAGTCACAATATATTTAGCAGTAATTATGTCAAATCTATGCATAATGCTGACTACTTCCTCCTAAATAGTGGTTGAGGCTCGCTGTGGAGAAAGTAGGAACATCTGAGAAATGATCCATTGGTCTGATACATGTACCAGGGCTATACTCAAATCTTAGCATTGAGCATGGCCACATCTGCCTTGAACTTGAGCTCAAGAATGAAAGCTTAGAAAGAGTAGCATGTAAGTGGGCAATAGTCAGTCTGCTCAGTGGGGCACAACTCTGCCTTGTTCAGTGATTGTCACCTGAATCAACGATTGACACAAAGTATTAACAGAACAAAAAAATGGTGTGTCTGGTGGACATATATTTTAAAATTAGATTGCAGTAGAAATATAAAAAGGTGTTTTGTTTTTATAAAGGTTGGATGTCCAGTAACATGCTATCTGATAAAGTATAGGTTCTTATATCACATTATTTAGCTTGTGAATATTTGTTACTGTTTTTCACATGTTTTTGCTTTTGTTCATACTGGTATATTTCCCCAGCTCCAGATGGACTTTCCTGACTTCCCCATGCAGGGTCAAGTCTCTCACATACCCTTAGAACATTTATCAGAGTTGTAATTTTACATTTTCCACAGCCTTCTGTGGTCTATAGAGGATGCTCTGTGAACATTTGATTGATTAATCAATTGCATTGACATTTTTGATTAATTAATTAGGTACTATTCACATACCTGAGATATGTTGTGAAAAATTTATGTTGTGAGTGTGAATCAGTACCACAACATTAATATTGCTGCTGCTATCCTTAGGGCACTAACCTGACCTTGATTGACCTCCCTGGACATGAGAGCCTGAGACTTCAGTTCTTGGAGAGATTTAAGGCTTCAGCCAGGTATGTTGGAAGTGGGATGGGCTTGTCTGATATCTGTGTCTCAAGGCCAGCCATGTAGTTTGCCCTTGTGGTATGCTGGAGGCAGCCTGGTGTCCTGGAGTGGGAAGAGCATGCACCCTGGGGTCAGCATTTCTGGGCTGCAAGCCTGCCTTCACTTGGATTATATTAATGTTTGAAAGTATTTCTCAGGAGGTTCAGAAAGTATTTACCCCTTTTATCGTGTCAGTAAATTTTTCATTTACTCTGAGGACAAATTTAATAATGTGTAGAACTATTAAAATCTGAAGAAGAATTTTAAAGCTAGATGGAATCCTAGAAGTTATTAAAATCCAACATTATATATTTCTATCCTTAAATTACCTAACATCGATAGTTGAAAAGTATGGAAGAATATTTTCATATTTCTTTTAGTATTG
This sequence comes from Bubalus kerabau, assembly GCF_029407905.1. Classification (NCBI taxonomy): domain Eukaryota; kingdom Metazoa; phylum Chordata; class Mammalia; order Artiodactyla; family Bovidae; genus Bubalus; species Bubalus kerabau. The sequence continues at coordinate 181,857,278 of NC_073625.1, read as the reverse complement.
TCCTAGTGTTACTGTCTCTTATTTCCTAAATTTCTGTTGTTTCAGTTTAAGATGCTTTGTTCTTATTTAGTCTCCAACACTGATAGAAACTTGAAGAAAATCAGAATACTACATTTCATTGATTTTTAAAATCTATGACATTGGAATGCCACTAACAGTTGATGGTATCATAGTTCAGTTGGCAGTATTTTCTTTCTTAGTCAAACCTGAAATAATGTCTTTTAATTGATGGAAGCTTTGTTTTGATGGAATAAGTGAAAATTTCCTTATTTTTGAAAATGTCATATATTTTGTTGTTGCTTCCTTGCCCACAAGGTGGTGATGATGAGCAGTCTGTCAAAATTGATATTGTTACTTGATTTTTTTTTTTAAAAACCTATTTTTTAGAGAATTTCAGGTTCACAGCAAAATTGAGCAGAAGGTACAGAGATTTCCTATATAACCCAACCCCTACACCTAGCATCCTTCGCCTATTAGCAGCATCTTTCACCTAGTGAAATTACAAATGTTCACCCATTTGTTACAAATGGTGTACTTACATTGACATATCAAAATCACACCATCTGTATTTTACATTAGGGTTCACTGTTGGTGTTATGCATTCTAGGAGTTTGAACAAATGTAGAGTGATATGTATTCTCCATTATAGTATCAGAGAGTAGTTTCACTGCCCTGGAAATCCTCTGTCCTCTGCCAGTTCATCCCTGTCTCCCCTGACCCCTGACAACCACTCATCTTTTTACTGTTTCCATAGTTTTGCTTTTTTTAGAATTTCAAATAGTTGGAAACATACAGTATGTTGCCTTTTCACGTTGGCTTCTTTCACTTAGTAAAATGCGGTCAAGTCTCTTCCATGTCTTTTCACTGTTTGATAGCTTATTTCTTTGTGGTGCAGAATAACATGTATCATCTGGGTTTACCACAGTTTATCCATTCAATTATTGAAGGGCACTGTGGTTGTTTCCAAGCTTTGACAGTTCTGAATAAAGCTGGTTTTGTGTGAACATACATTTCTGGGTAAATATCAAGGAGCACAATTGCAGAATCATATAGTAAGAATATGTTTAGTTTTGTGAGAAATTCCCACACTGTCTTCCAAAGTGGCTGTGCCATTTTGCATTCCCACCAGTGATGGATGAGTGTTCCAGTTGATGTGCATCCTCACCAGGATTTAGTGGTGTCAGTGTTCCGGATTTTGACTATTCTAAATGGGTATATCAGTCAGTTCAGTTCAGTTCAGTCGCTCAGTCATGTCCGACTCTTTGCAACCCCATGAATCGCAGCACGCCAGGCCTCCCTGTCTATCACAAACTCCCGGAGTTCAGTTGTACCTAATTGTTGTTTTAATTTGCATTTCTCTAATGACATAGGATCGGAGAAGGCAATGGCACCCCACTCCAGTACTCTTGCCTGGAAAATCCCATGGACGGCGGAGCCTGGTAGGCTGCACAGAGTCCGACTCGACTGAAGTGACTTAGTAGCAGCAATGACATAGGATATGGAGCATCTTTTTGTATACTGATTTGCTGTTTACAAATAAATTTGCTGTTTTAAATCTTGTTTGGTGAGGTGTCTGTAAAGATCTTTGACCCATTTTTTAAATTGGGTTGGTTGTTTTCTTACTGTTGAGTTCCAGAAATTCTGATCATCTAATGCTTTTTACACTGGTGTTTCAACACTGGTTTTCTCCAGTGTGGAGTTTTATAGTTTTGGTTTACATTTAAGTATGTGATCCATTTTAAGCTGCTGCTACAGCTACTGCTAAGTCGCTTCAGTCATGTCCGACTCTGTGCGACCCCATAGACGGCAGCCCATCAGGCTCCCCCATCCCTGGGATTCTCCAGGCAAGAACACTGGAGTGGGTTGCCATTTCTTTCTCCAATGCATGAAAGTGAAAAGTGAAAGTGAAGTCGGTCAGTTGTATTTGGCTCTTAGCGACCCCATGGACTGCAGCCTACCAGGCTCCTCCATCCATGGGATTTTCCAGGCAAGAGTATTGGAGTGGGGTGCCATTGCCTTCTCCACCATTTCAAGCTAATTTTTGTGAAAAGTGTAAGTTCTGTATCTAAATTCATTTTGTGTGTGTGAGTAGCTGTCTCTTCCAGCACTGTTGAAAACACTATCTCTGCTTCATTTATTGCCTTTGCTCCTCTGTCAAAGATCACTTGACTGTATAGATGAGGGTCTCTTTCTGGACTCTGTTCTGTTCTGTTGATCTATTCTCTCATCAGTACCATGCTGTCTCATTACTATGGTTTCATAGTAAGTTGGTAATGTCAGCTCTCCAACTTTGTTCTTCTTCAGGATTCTGTTGGCTATTCTGGATCTTTTGCCTCTCTATATAAACTTTAGAATCATTTTGTTAGTATCCACAAGCTTAGTTGCTGAGATTTTGATTGGGGTTGCATTGAATCTATAAATCAAGTTGGGGAGAACTGACCTCTTGACACTATTTACCCTTCCTATCCATCTTCTCAGTTCTACTTCAGTTTTGTGGATCAGAGTTTTATAGTTCTCATGTAGATCTCGTATGTATTTGTATCTCTTTCATATTGTAGGATGCTAATGTAAGTGGTAATGTGTTTTTAGTATTAAATTTCATTTGTTCATTCCTGATATTTGGGTAAGCAATTCACTTGTGTATCAACCTTGTATTCTGCAATTCTGCTATAATTGTGTGTATTAGTTCCTAAGCTTTTTGGTTTATCATTTTCAGATCTTCTACATAGACAGCCATTTCATGTGAGAACACAGACATTTTATTTCTTCCTTCTCATATACCTTTTCTTGTCCTAATGAATTAGCTTGAAATTTTAGTATGATGCTGCAAAACCAATGGTGAGATTGGGACATCTTTGCTGTGTTCCTAGTGTTATCAGGAAATCTTCAATTTTTTCTACCATTAAATATATTAGCTCTATGATTTTTGTAGATATTCTTTATCATGTTGGGGAACTTCCCTTCTGAGTTTACTAGGACTTTTTATATCATGAATGTTTGTTGAATTTTGTCAAATGCTTTTTTGGATCTGTTGATATGATCATGTGAATTTTCTCTTTTAGGTTATTGATGTGATTATGTTAATTGATTTTTCAATGTTGAATCAGCCTTGCATACCACTTGGTTGTTGTGATACTGTGATTTATAATGAGAAGTATGTATTTGATCTTTGTCCCTATTTCTGGAGCAGAGCTCCTAAAATCCTTGGAATTTCCTAAGTGATGAGAATGATCAAGTTGTCTTTTGTTATGTTATTGAGGTGAGTTTTGGATGGGGGCTGGGTGCCAAGAAAACCAACCATGTGAGTGAGAACTTTTCATTCCCATCCGGGGAAGGGAGAGGAGAGAGACTGGAGGTTGAATTGTGGTCAGTTGTTCAATCAGTCATGCCTGTATTTATTATGCCCTCTGTAAAAACACCAAAGGATGAGATTTGTAGGGCTTCCGTGTTGGGGAATCAGAATGCTTCCACCTGCCACCCTGCAAGGCCCAAACTCCATGGGGATAGAAGCTCCTTTGTTCAGGAACTTGCCATATATGTCTCTTCATCTGGCTGTTGATTGATATCCTTAATAATTTTGCAATTAACTGGTAATTTAGTGAGTAAATGAGCTTCCTGAGTCCTGTGAGCTGCTGCTGCTGCTGCTAAGTTGCTTCAGTCGTGTCTGACTCTGTGCGACCACATAGACCGCAGACCACCAGGCTCCTCTGTCCCTGGGATTCTCCAGGCAAGAATACTGGAGTGGGTTGCCATTTCCTTCTCCAATGCATGCATGCATGCAGAGTCCCTTCAGTTGTGTCCGACTCTGGGCGACCCGATGGACAGCAGACCACCAGGCTCCTCTGTTCACGGGACTCCTAGGCAAGAATTCTGGAATGGGTTGCCATTTCCTTCTCCATCTGTGAGCTGCTCTAACAAATTAATTGAATCTAAGAGGGGGGTCATGGGAACCTCTGATTTATAGCCAGTCAGTCAGGAGTACAGGTTAACAACATTGACTTTTGACTGGCTTATTAGGTCCTTTCTACCAAACTAACCAAACCAAAGAAAGGAATTGTGAGACCTTCCAATCTGTAGCCTGTTACTCAGAAGCACAGGTAACAACCTGGACTTGTGATTGGCATCTGTAGTGGAGTCAGTCTTGTGGCACTGAGCCCTTAGCCTGTGGAACCTGATGCTCTCTCCAGGTATCAGAATTGAGTTGAGTTATAGGACACCCAGCTGGTGTCAAGAGAATTGCTTGGTTAGGTAGGGGGAATCTCCATCCACCATGCTGATATTGGGTCCAAAACCCGTTTATCATGGTGTATAATTCTTCTTATAAATTGTTGGATTTGATTTGCCAGTATTTTCTTGAGGATTTTTACATATATGTTCATGAAAGATGGGCTTCCCTCATAGCTCAGTTGGTAAAGAATCCACCTACAATGCAGGAGACCCTGATTCGATTCCTGGGTCAGGAAGATCTGCTGGAGAAGGGATAGGCTACCCACTCCAGTATTCTTGGACTTCCCTTGTGGCTCAGCTGATAAAGAATCCACCTGCAATGTGAGAGACCTGGGTTCAATCCCTGGGTTGGAAAGGTCCCCTGGAGAAGGAAAAGGCTACCAACTCCAGTATTCTGGCCTGGAGAATCATGGACTGTATAGTCCATGGGGTCGTAAAGAGTTGGACACGACTGAGCAACTCTCACTTTCACTTTCATGAAAGATATTTGTGTATAGTTTTCTTGTAATGTCTTGGTTTGTATTTTAAAGTAATTCTGGCCTCATAGAATAAACAAGAAAATATTCCTTGTTTATATTTTCTGAAAGAAATTGTAAAGAATTTGTATGTTTTCTTCCTTAGTTTTTTAAATTGAATATATTTGACACAATAACATTGTATAAATGTCCTTAAATATTTGGTAGAATTCACTAGTGATCTTGCTTGTGCCTAGTGCTTTCTGTTTTGGAAGGTTTTTAATTTTTGATTCAGTTTCTTTAATAGATACAGGGCTATTCAGATTGTCTGTTTCTTATATGAGTTTTGGCAGATTGTATCTTTCTAGGCATTGGACCATTTCACCTAGCTTATCAAATTTGTAGGCATAGAGTTATTTATAATATTCCTTGATTATCCTTTTCACGTCCATTTTGTGTCCCTCTTTTTCTTAGTTAGACTGGCTAGAAGTTTATAAATTTTATTGATCTTTTCAAGGACCAGCTTTTGGTTTTGTTGACGTTCTCCATTTATGTCCTATTTTCAATTTCATTGATTTCTGCTCTTTTATTCTTTTTTCTATTTACTTTAAATTGCTCTACTTTTTCTAGCTTCCTAAGATGGAAGCCTAAATTATTGATTTTAGGTCTTTCTTCTCTTCTAATAAACGCATTCAGTGTTATCAGCATCACAGGGTATACAATTGTAGGTTTGGGGATTTTTTCTTTTAACACTTAAATATTTCTTTTCACTTGCTTCTTGCTTGCATGGTATCTGAGAAACTGGATATAATTCTTATATTGCTCATCTATACATAATATCTTTTCCCTTCTGGCTTATTTTGAGATTTTTTTCCTTTATCTTTGATTTTCTGTAGTTTAAAAATGATATGGCTAGCTATAGTCCTTTGATATTAATCCTGCTTGGTGTTTCCGGAGCTTCCTGTGGTTTCTGTCGATCTGTGGTTTGGTGTCTGACATTAATTTGGGGAAGTTTTCAGCCAATATTGTTTTATATGGTGAACAAGAGATAAAATTTCATTTTTGTTCATTTGAAACTTTTTTCATTGGCCTTCATTTTTGAATAATTTTCTTAGCTCTTTTCACACTGAAGACATTACTCCTGACTTCAAGGATCTATTGTTGTAGATTAGAAAGCAGTACTCAATCTACTTGTCATTTCATGATACAGAATCTTATTTTTATCCTGTGTTGAGGGGTAGATTATCCTTCTGTTCAGGGATGATTTAGCTTTATTGAGGTTGGAATTCAAGTGTACTATTTCAGTTGAAATATTTGCATCTTCAGTTCTGGAAAATTCTAAGCAGTATCTTTTCAGGTAGTTCTGTTTCTACTCAGTTTCTTCTAGAACTCTCATTAGCATCATTAAGCCACATCTTTTCTGCTCTTCTTATCTCTCCTCTGTCATACCTTCCAGGTCTTTTCACCTTGCATATAGTAAGATATTTTTACCTTTATTTTGTAGTTTACTCTATCCTTTTTAGCTGTAGAAGTAGCTGTAGAAGTCTCTGCTTATCTGTTCCATTGCTGCTGCTGCTGCTGCTAAGTCACTTCAGTCGTGTCCGACTCTGTGCGACCCTATAGACGGCAGCCAACCAGGCTCCCCCATCCCTGGGATTCTCCAGGCAAGAACACTGGAGTGGGTTGCCACCTCCATCCATTAGTTCAGTTCAACTCAGTTGCTCATTCGTGTCTGACTCTTTGTGACCCCATGGACTGCAGCAAGCCAGGCTCACCTGTCCATCACCAACTCCTGGAGCTTGCTCAAACTCATGTCCGTTGAGTCGGTGATGCCCATCCAACCATCTCTTCCTCTGTCATCCCCTTCTCCTCATGCCTTCAATCTTCCCCAGCATCAGGGTCTTTTCCAAGGAGTCAGTTCTTTGCATCAGGTAGCCAGAGTTATGGAGTTTCAGCTTTAGCATCAGTCCTTCCAGTGAATATTCAGGACTGATTTCCTTTAGGATTGACTGATCTGATCTCCTTATAGTCCAGGGGCCTCTCAAGAGTCTTCTCCAACACCACAGTTCAAAAGCATCAATTCTTCAGTGCTCAGCTTTCTTTATGATCCAACTCTCACATCCATACATGGCTACTGGAAAAATCATGGCTTTGACTAGTCGGACTTTTGTTGGCAAAGTAATGTCTCTGCTTTTTAATATGCTGTCTAGGTTGGTCGTAGCTTTTCTTCCAAGGAGCAAGTGTTTTTTTAATTTCATGGCTTCAGTCACCATCTGTAGTGATTTTGGAGCCCCAAAAATTGAAGTCTGTTACGGTTTCCATTCTTTCCCCATTTATTTACCATGAAGCGATGGGACTGGATGCCATGATCTTTGTTTTTTGAATGTTGAGTTTTAAGCCAGCTTTTTCACTCTCCTCTTTCACTTTCATCAAGAGGCTCTTTAGTTCTTCTTCACTTTCTGCCATAAGGGTGGTGTCATCTGCATATCTGAGGTTATTCATATTTTTCTTGGCAATCTTGATTTTAGCTTGTGCTTCATCCAGCCTGGCATTTCATATGATGTATTCTGCATATAACTTAAATAAACAGGGTGACAATATACAGCCTTGACATAATCCTTTTCCAGTTTGGAACCAGTCTGTTGTTCCATGTCCAGTTCTAACTGTTGCTTCCTGACCTGCATACAGATTTCTCAAGAGGCAGGTTAGGTGGTCTGGTATTCCCATCTCTTTAAGAATTTTCCACAGTTTGTTGTGGTCGACACAGTCAAAGGCTTTGCCATTAAGCCATTAAGCAACTTAATCTTTTCTATTAAGTTGTTATTTTGTTCTTTGCTTCTAAAAACCTATCTTTTAAAATTAGTAATTTTTTTTAGTACTATGTTTATTCTTTTCTTATTGTATCTAGTATTCTATTAAATAGTTTAAAATATTTTATTTACTACTTATTATTGTCTTTGTAGTTTAGATCCAGAACCCCTGTTCAAGGGGATGAGATTTTGTTGTTGATATTGTGGTTGCTGGGTTAGTTTTGTTGTTGTTTGTTGCTTTAGGTTATAAAAGCCTCTCTCCAGAAAGGATTCATATTTCCTTCTATTGGGGGCCATGGGGGTTTATTGAGGCTGGCGCAGTCTTCCTGCCTCAGGATCTTACACTGTGAGAAAATGTAAATTCATACTGTGTTTCTGTGTGTGGCACAAGAGGCCTAGTGATTCAATTCTTGGATTATTTTCCCACACCACCCTCTGTTAGACTGCTTTTAAGTTCTAGGCTTTACACAGAGCATTCATGTGTTGGTCATTGCACATCTCCTAGGCATTCAAATGCTTGTCCCTAAGGTCTATTGTCTGCTCTTTTCCTGGGTTACTTTGCTTTAGCTCTGATGCCTCTTTATTTCTGGCAAATGAGGATTCTCATGTTGCTGCCTTAGGTTAGGCCCTGCCTGATCACTCTGCTTCTAGTTTGATTATCCTGTTAGTTTTATCTTTCATTTAGGCACCAATATTCTTTGTAAGAGGCGGTAAAGAATCCACCTGCCAATGTTGGGGAGACAGGTTCAATCCCTAGGTCGGGAAGATACCATGGGAAGGAAATGGCAACCCACTCAAGTATTCTTGTCAGGTAAATCCATGGACAGAAGAGCATGGGGGGCTACAATCCATGGGGTCACCAAAGAGCTGGACATGACTTAACAACTAAACAACAGCGTTCTTTGTAAGACAGAAAAACATAAACTCTGTAGGTCAGTGTGTCACATCCCTCTTCTCTCTGACCTGACTTTGCTTCATTTCCCCACCTATCTGCGTACTAGCTTACACTGAGTTCCCAGAGCATTTGTGCCTTGCACAAACTACTTTCTAGACAACCTGTGCCACAGTGATATTTTGTCTGGCTAAAATACACTCAGCTATTACACTCTCCTTTAAGTCATCTTGATCTAGTTTTATGTAAATGATCTTCTTCTCTGTTTCCTAGCAGATACAATGTCCGTCCTAGTGTCTTACCACATGATTTTGTATATGACAATTTCCTGGACTTGGGAGGATGCATCATTTCCTATTGTCTTTTTAGATACAGTCATTGATTCATTTTTGTTATTCAGTCGCTGAGTCAGGTCCAACTTTGCAACCCCATGGACTACAGCATGCCAGGCTCCTCTGTCGTTCACTGTCTCCTGGAGTTTGCTCATATTCATGTCCACTGAGTCATTGATGCTATCTAACCATCTCATCCTCTGCCACCCCTTCTCCTTTTGCCTTCAGTCTTTCCCAGCATCAGGGTCTTTTCCAGTAAGTCGTCTCTTTGCATCAGATAGCCAGAGTTTTGGAACTTTAGCTTTGGCACCCGTCCTTCCAAAGAATATTCACATTTGATTTCCTTTAGGATTGACTGGTTTGATCTTGTAGTCCAAGGGACTCTCAAGAGTCTTCTCCAGCACCACAATTTGAAAGCATCGATTTTTCAGCACTCAGCATTCTTTATGGTCCAACTCTGTACATGACTACTGGAAAAACCATAGCTTTGATTACATGGACCTTTGTCAGTAAAATGATGTTTCTACTTTTTAATACACAGTCTAGGTTTCTCATAGCTTTTCTTCAAAGTAACAAGTACCTTTTAATTTCATGGCTGCTGTTACCATCTGCAGTGATTTTGGGACCCAAGAAAATAGAATCTGTCACTGCTTCCACTTTTTTCCCCTTCTGTTTGCCATGAAGTGATGGGACCAGATGCTGTGATCATTTTTTGAATGTTGAGTTTTAAGCCAGCTTTTTCATGCTCCTCTTTCACCCTTATCATGAGGCTCTTCAGTTCCTCTTCACTTTCTGCCATTAGAATAGTGTCATCTGTGTATCTGAGGTTGTTGATATTTTTCCTGGCAATCTTAATTCCAGCTTGTGTTCATTCAGTCAGTCATTTCTACATATAAATTAAACAAGCAGGGTGACAATATACAGCCTTGATGTACTGCTTTCCAGTTTTGAACTAATCCATTGTTCTATGTCCTGTTCTAACTGTTGCTTCTTGACCTACATACAGGTTTTACATGAGGCAGGTAAGGTGGTCTGGTATTCCCATCTCTTTCAGAATTTTCCACAGTTTGTTGTGATCCACACAGTCAAAGGCTTCAATGTAGTCAGTAAAGCAGAAGTAGATGTTTTTCTGGAATTCCCTTGCTTTCTCTATGATCCAGTGAATGTTGACAATTTGCTCTGTGGTTCCTTTACCTTTTCTAAACCCAGCTTGTACATCTGGAAATTCTCAGTTCATGTACTGCTGAAGCCTAGCTTGAAGGATTTTGAGCGTGTGAAATGAATGCAATTGTATGGTAGTTGGAACATTCTTTGGCATTGTCCTTCTTTGGGATTGAAATGAAAGCTGATCTTTTCTAGTTCTGTGGCCACTGTAGAGTTTTCCAAATTTGCTGACATATTGAATGTAGCACTTTAACAGGATCATCTTCTAGGATTTTAAATATCGATACGTGGTAGCACTGACTAGTCATTTGTTAAATACTTATGTTTTATGATTACTTGTGCACACACTTGTATGTGAGCTTATTTTGTGTTATTCATTAGGATTGAATTGAACAAAATTAAGGATATCATTTTTTCAACATAGTGCTGCACTGTTGCATGCTCACATGCCAGTTTTTCTCTTTTTCCCCTCCAGGGCTATTGTGTTTGTTGTGGATAGTGCAGCCTTCCAGCGAGAGGTGAAAGACGTGGCTGAGTTTCTGTATCAAGTCCTCCTTGACAGTATAGGTCTGAAGAACACACCGTCATTCTTAATCGCTTGTAATAAGCAAGGTACTGTCATGTTTTCTGGCAATAATAGTTGAGATTTTTTTCTGGGATTCCTACTATGAATTAATAGTTATTACTGAGGATGAAAGACAATTGCTAATAAACTATAAATTCAGGATTTTAAATCTTAAAATTTATTTATACTCTAACATTTTCTTTAGTCTCCTTTACCAGGCTATTCTAAAGAGTGACAAAAGAATAATTATTACCATTCATTTATACAGTGTTTTCTTTTTTTAATCATAAATAATTTTAATTTATCAAGTTCATCAGATCAACAGTATGTCTTATCAGATACACAATCGAGGACGGACAGGGTAGAGTCTCTCCTTTTAAATAAGTTTGCCATGTAGCACATTTCGTCAAGGAGAGTTTGCAGAAGTCTTTTTCTTTAGCTTCATAAGAATGAAAAACTATTTAGTCTCAGCCAATAAAACTAGGCTTTAGTTTCATTACTTTTAAAACCAGATTAGAAGTGATGTCAGCATCATGAGGTATGAGACACCCTCTTTGCCTCTCCCCTTCATTCTACAACTTGTAAAACATTCATAACTCAACAAAGGTTCCTCTGCCTGGCACACTAGGACCGGAGAGATCCAGAAGTCTACTTCTGAAGGTGGATGGACGGGAATACATAAAGGAGATAGAACTCAGGGAACAGTGAAGCAAGTGCTGGCAGTCTTGGCTCTTGGCCACAGTGGCTGAGCCGGAAGCCCTAGAGATCCCTGTAGCAACAGGGAAGACAGCACACATGACTCCAGCCTCCTGGCTGCAGCCTCCTAGCAGCAGCAGGGATGGTGGGTCCTGTGACCATAATCCCCTGGGTCCAAGCAGTGGTAGGTTGTAAAGCTGACAACCCTAGATGTGGAGAAGGTGCCCATGACCCTGCCTCCTCCACCTTCACCAACCCCTCCCTGTAGCAGGAGTGGCCGTCCAGGCCACCCTGGAGCACAAGCAGTGACCGTGATAGTACAATCAGGCAGAGGTAGTGGAGGGTGGAAAGTGTCAATTCTCAAATATAGCCAGAGGCAGCTCAAGTATGAAAAGTGAAAAACTTGTGTTATAGCAAGAAAAATAAAAGAAAAGCCTCTAATTTCCAACTTAGAGGTAATAAAAACAAAAACCCTTTACCTACATAAGAAAGGTATTTGCTACTTTAAATGCACTGGCAGAGGAATAACTTGTCGAGTACCATGTGAAACCACATACACAGTGTCACAGAAAGTTATGAAAGTTCTTCAGAAACCAAACTTAAGTCATGGAAGATTGGACTCTTAACTGATAGAGAATTCAAAACAGGTGTTATGAAAAAACTCACCAAGCTACAAGAAAACTCAGGAAGGCAGTTCAGTGAGCTTAGAAATACAATTAATGAAAAGATGAAATACTTTGACAAAGATATTAAAAGTCTAAAAAAAAACCACACAGAAGTTCTGGAGCTGACTGTGTCGATAAATGAGATGAAGATGCATTAGTAAGCACTGGAAATTAGAGCAGACCTATGGAAGTGTGAATTAGTGAGCTTGAAGATAGATCTAGAATCTTACATTAATTCTCCTACTTCATTATCCTTCATAAGAATAATGGTTATCCCAGAGAAAGAAGAGAGAATGGAGCAGAGAGCTTACTTAAAGAAATAATAAAATTTCACAAACCTGGGGAAGGAACTGTATATACAAGTCCATAAAGTTAATACAACACTTAATAACTCAATGGTAAAAGACCTTCTTGAGGGCACATTATGTTAAAATTGTCAAAATTCAATGATAAAGAATTTTAAAGGCATCCAGGGAAAAAAACAGTAACCTACAAAGGAACCCCTATTAGGCCATCAGATTTTTCAGCAGAAACTCTATAGGCAGGAGAGAATAGAATGACCTATGCAAAATATTAAAAGATAAAAACTGCTGAAAATCCTTGTAGCAAAGTTGCCCATCAGATATAAAGGAGAAATAAAGCTTGAGACAAAAGCTGAAGTAGTTCATTACCACTAGGCCTGTCTTACAAGAAATATTGGAAGGAGCTTTTCTACCTGAAATGAAGAGGCAAAAGTAAATAAAACTTAAGAGTAAGATGATAGGTAGGTAGATTCAGAAAATTGCAACTTTACATCAGAAGAGGCTGCTAAACAATTATTGCATAAAGATTAACGGAGAAAAAGCAGTAAAAATACCCACAGCTACTGGAATTTGGTAATGAACTCACAGTATAAAAAGAGATAATTTGAGATGACAAAATATAAAAGGGGAAGAGAAAAAGAACTCATAAATGGCAAATGAATATAAGATGCTATCAACAGAAAAAGGACTAAGTTATCTATGAGATGTTTTATACAAATCTAAAGGTAACCACGAAATATAAGTCTGCTGCTGCTGCTGCTGCTAAGTCGCTTCAGTCGTGTCCGATTCTGTGCGACCCCAGAGATGGCAGCCCACCAGGCTCCCCCGTCCCTGGGATTCTCCAGGCAAGAACACTGGAGTGGGTTGCCATTTCCTTCTCCAATGCATGAAAGTGAAAAGTGAAAGTGAAGTTGCCCAGTCGTGTCCAACTGTTCATGACCCCAGGGACTGCAGCCTAAGGGGCTCCTCTGTCCATGGGATTTTCCAGGCAAGAGTATAATAGAGGAGGAAGCTAAGAAAAACATGATAGTAAACCATCAACTAAGATATCAGGCAGGAACAATGGAGATAAAGAACAACCAGAAAACTAAAGATAAAATGGCAGTACTAAGTCCTCATTTACCGGTGAAAAAGTGAAAGTGTTAGGTCACTCATTCGTGTCCCAACTTGTGGTGACCCCATGGACTGTAGCCTGCCAGACTCAGTCTATGGAACTCTCCAGGCAAGAGTACTGGAGTGGATTGCCATTTCCTCCTCCAGGGTATCTTCCTGACCCAGAGATTGAACTTGGGTTTCCTCCATTGCAGGTGAACTCTTTACCTACTGAGCCACCAGGGGAGCCCCATTCATCAGTAATCATACTAAATATAAGTGGATTGAATTTACCAATCAAAAGATACAGGCTGGATGTATTGAGAAACAAGATCCAACTACATCCTGCCTCCCAGGCTCTCTGCTCTGAAGAAGAAACATAGGCTCAAAGTGAATGGATGGGAAATGATACTCCAAGAAATAGCAGGCAAAACAAAGCAGGTGTAGCCATCTCAGATCAGATCAAATTGACTTCAAGTCAAACAAGAGAACAGGATGAACTTATATAATGATGAAGGGGACAGTCCATCAAGATGTACTTTTTATTAATATTTAAGCATGTAAGCAGAAGCACCAGAGTATAAAAGGAATTATTAACAGATATAAATGAAGAAGTCAACAGCAATAACAGTAGGGAGCTTTACTACACACTGACATCAATAAATGGATCATCTAGACAAAAAATTAACAAAGTACCATTGGCCTTTAAGTGAAACGTTAGAGCAGAACACGAAACATTCCTTCCCAAAGCAGCAGAATATACATTGTTCTCAAGTGCATGTGGAACATTCTCAAGAATAGACAATATGTTGGGATACAAAACAAGCTCCAATAAATTTAAGAGTGAAATCACATCAAGCATCTTTTTGAACCACAAAGATATGAGACTAGAAATCAACTACAAAAAGAAAGCTGATAAAATCACAAATATGTGAAAAATAATGGTTATGCATTGTTGAACTTTGCTGTTTGATATTGGAATACATTCTTTATATGTGGTTATCTTATACATCATTTTGATGTGCATTTCTCGCTTTATTATTATTTTTTACTAATGACATTACTTGCTGTTTATATTTAGTTTAAACTAGGGAAGTGAGTGTTAGACAAAAAGCATATTCGGGCTGTTTTCTTATTTGAGTTCAACATGGGTTGTAAAGCAGCATAGATATCTTGCAACATCGACAACACATTTGGCCCATGAACTGCTAGCAAACGTACAGTGCTGTGGTGGTTCAAGAAGTTTTGCAAAGGAGATGAGAGCCTTGAAGATGAGAAATGCAGTGGTCAGCCATTGGAAATTGACAGCAACTAGTAGAGAAGATCATTGAAGGTGATCCTCTTATAACTACACAGGGAGTTACAGAAGAACTCATTGTCGACCATTCTACAGTTATTTGGTGTCTGACGCAAATTGGAAAGGTGAAAAAGCTTGATAAGTGGATGCCCCATGAGCCAACTGAAAATCAAAAAAATCATCATTTTGAAGTGTCATCTTTTATTCTACGCAACAACAAACCATTTCTCAATCAGATTGTGATGTGCGATAAAAAGTGGATTTTACATGACAACCAGTGATGACCAAATCAGTGGTTGGACTGAGAAGAAACTCCAAAACACTTCCCAAAGCAAACTTGTACCAAAAAAATTCATGGTCACTGTTTGGTGATCCACTACAGCCTGGTGAAAGCATTGAATCTGAGAAGTATGCTCAGCAAATCGATGTGAAGCACTGGACACTGCAACGCCGGCAGCCAGTATATGGGTCAACACAGTGGGCCCAGTTCTTCACAACACCCGACCACACGTTGCCCAACACTTCAGAAGTTGAACGAATTGGGCTACAAAGTTTTGCCTCATCTGCCATGTTCACCTGACCTCTTGCCAACTGACTACCACTTCTTTGAGCATCTTGAGAACTTTTTGCAGGGGAAATGCTTCCACAACCAGCAGGAGTCAGAAAATGCTTTCCAAGAGTTTGTTGAATCTCAAAGCACAGATTTTTATGCTACAGGAATAAACAAGCATTTCTTGTTGGCAAAAATGCATTGACTATAATGGTTCCTATTTTGATTAATAAAGATGTGTTTGAACCTAGTTATAGAATGGAAAGACTAGAGATCTCTTCAAAAAAATTAGAGATACCAAGGGAACATTTCATGCAAAGATGGGCTCGATAAAGGACAGAAATGGTATGGACCTAACAGAAGCAGAAGATATTCAGAAGAGATGGCAAGAATACACAGAAGAACTCTACAAAAAAGATCTTCATGACCCAGATAATCACGATGGTGTGATCACTGACTTAGAGCCAGACATCCTGGAATGTGAAGTCAAGTGGGCCTTAGAAAGCATCACTATAAACAAAGCTAGTGGAGGTGATGGAATTCCAGTTGAGCTATTTCAAATCCTAAAAGATGATGCTGTGAAAGTGCTGTACTCAGTATGCCAGTAAATTTGGAAAACTCAGCAGTGGCCACAGGACTGGAAAAGGTCAGTTTTCATACCAATCCCAAAGAAAGGCAATGCCAAAGAATGCTCAAACTAGCACACAATTGCACTCATCTCACACGTTAGTAAAGTAATGCTCAAAATTCTCCAAGCCAGGCTTCAGCAGTACGTGAACCATGAACTTCCTGATGTTCAAGCTGGTTTTAGAAAAGGCAGAGGAACCAGAGATCAAATTGCCAACATCCGCTGAATCATGGAAAAAGCAAGAGAGTTCCAGAAAAACATCTATTTCTGCTTTATTGACTATGCCAAAGCCTTTGACTGTGTGGATCACAATAAACTGGAAAATTCTGAAAGAGATGGGAATACCAGACCACCTGACCTGCCTCTTGAGAAATCTGTATGCAGGTCAGGAAGCAACAGTTAGAACTGGACATGGAACAACAGACTGGTTCCAAAGAAGAAAAGGTGTACGTCAAGGCTGTATATTGTCACCCTGCTTATTTAACTTATATGCAGAGTACATCATGAGAAACGCTGGACTGGAAGAAGCACAAGCTGGAATCAAGATTGCCGGGAGAAATATCAATAACCTCAGATATGCAGATGACACCACCCTTATGGCAGAAAGTGAAGAGGAACTCAAAAGCCTCTTGATGAAAGTGAAAGTGGAGGGTGAAAAAGTTGGCTTAAAGCTCAACATTCAGAAAACGAAGATCATGGCATCCGGTCCCATCACTTCATGGGAAATAGATGGGGAAACAGTGGAAACAGTGTCAGACTTTCTTTTTTGGGGCTCCAAAATCACTGCAGATGGTGACTGCAGCCATGAAATTAAAAGATGCTTACTCCTTGGAAGGAAAGTTATGACCAACCTAGATGGCATATTCAAAAACAGAGACATTACTTTGCCAACAAAGGTTGTCTAGTGAAGGTTATGGTTTTTCCAGTGGTCATGTATGGATGTGAGAGTTGGACTGTGAAGAAGGCTGAGCACCGAAGAATTGATGCTTTTGAAATGTGGTGTTGAAGAAGACTCTTGAGAGTCCCTTGGACTGCAAGGAGATCCAACCAGTCCATTCTGAAGGAGATCAGCCCTGGGATTTCTTTGGAAGGAATGATGCTGAAGCTGAAACTCCAGTACTTTGGCCACCTCATGCAAAGAGTTGACTCATTGGAAAAGACTCTGGTGCTGGGAGGGATTGGGGGCAGGAGGAGAAGGGGACGACAGAGGATGAGATGGCTGGATGGCATCACTGACTGGATGGATGTGAGTCTGAGTGAACTCCGGGAGTTGGTGATGGACAGGGAGGCCTGGCGCGCTGCAATTCATGGGGTCGCAAAGAGTCGACACGACTGAGCGACTGAACTGAACTGATAGTGATTTAAAGTTCACTGTCTCATACCTGAAGACTCCACCAAAAGCCTGTTAGAAATAATAAATGAGTATGGTAAAGTTGCACGATGCAAAATCAGAATGCAAGATCTGTTGTGTTTCTGTACACCAACAAAAAACAAGCAGAAAGAGAAATTAAGAAAACCCTATCATTTAAAATTGCAGCAAAAAGAATAAAAAAATACCCAAGAATAAATTTAATCAAGGATGGGAATTTCCTGCCAGTGATTAGGCCTCTGTGCTTTCACTGCTTGAGGGCGCTGGTTCAATCCCTGGCTGGGGAGCTAGGATTCCGCAACATGCTATAAAACTTGGTTTAAAGAAATGGAAAGATAAAGGATGTTTCATGCTTATGGACGGTAAGAGTTAACATGGTTAAAAATGTCCATTTTTTCTATAGCAGTCTATAAATTCATTGTAAAAATCCCTATCAAAATCCTTGATGACATTTTTCACATAAATAGAACAAAAGTTCCTTACATTTATATAGAACCATAAAAAACTATGAATAGCCAAAGCAATTCTGAGAAAAAAGAACAAAGCTGGAAGAAGTGTCACATACCCTGATTTCATATACTGCAAAGCTATAGTAATCAAAACAACATGGTATTTGACAGAAAAAAAGGTTAATGGAACAGAATTGAGAACCCAGAAATAAACCCGCACATATAGGGACAATTAATTTACAACATAGGAGCAAAGAACATACAATGGAGAAAGGACAGTCTCTTCAGTAAATACTGGTGGAAAAACTTGTACCACCACATGTGAAAGAATGAAACTAAACCAGTTCCTTACACTGTACACAAAAATTAACTCAAAATGGATTAAAGACTTGAACAGAAGATCTGAAAGCATAAAACTCTTAGAAGAAAACAGGAAATTCAGACTGTGACATTGGGTTTAGCAATTTGTTTTTGGGTGTATCTCCTCAGTCAAGGCAAACAAAAGCAAAAATAAACAAGTGGTACTATATCAAACTAAAAAGCTCTGCACAGCAAAGGAAACCATTAACAAAATGAAAGAGACAATGTACTGAATGGGAGAAGATAGCCAAGTATATCTGATAAGGGAGAGCCCATATAGCTCAACAACAACAAAAATGAACAGCCCGATTTAAAAATGGGCAGAGATCAGAATAGATGTTTTTCCAAAAAAGATAAACATATGGTCAGCAGGCACATATGAAAATGTTCATCACTAGTGAAGATGAGTATCATTAATTATTAGGGAAATGCAAATCAAAGCAACAGTTAGACATTACTTCCCACCCGTTAGAGTCATTGTTGTCTAAAAGAAATGCGGTAGTGAGGATATGGAGAAAAGGGAACCCTTGTGCGGTGTTGATGGGATGTAAATTGGTGTAGCCACTGTAAAAAACAGCGGATATTCCTCAAAAAGTTAAGAATAGAACTACCATGTGATCTAGTCAGTCTGCTTCTGGGTATTTATCCAAAGATAACAAAAACACTTGAAAATACAGATGGAAACTAAACTTTTGGTAGTAAGCACAAAAGTGTATACAAAAATTGAATCATAATGTTTCATATGAAACATATAATGTTGTAAACCAGTGTGACCTCAATAATAAGATAAACTTCTTTGCTAAAAAAAAGTTAAAATGAGATAGACTAGCTGATCTCTATTGGCGTTTTTCATACCTATTCTCATTCTATGAAGAGCCCAGTGCATTTCTTAAAGAGGAGCTAGTAATAACCCTACCAGTGACTAATCAGGAACAGTGTTAAGGTCATTAACTGACTTCTTTGTTTCTTTTATTCAATATAAAAAGAGGAAGTAATATTTATTTGGCTTTTGCTGGTGCCACACCAGTGCCTTTTATTACCAGAGTGCACTTGATGCTGTAACATAGCATTTTAGTATCAGCTGGAAATGTTAGTTTAGTTACTTATTACAGGTCGAGTATTTCTGTTGGAGTGAAAGCTTTTGTTAAAATCACAAAGCAGGTAGCTATTCTTTTTGTCAGCACTGGCTGGACTTATATGTGTTGATTTAAAATGTCTGTAGGATGTAGAAAACTTTTATGAAAGACTAGTCAATTTTAGGGTCACCAGCTTAATATATTTATAAGCATTATTATAATATAAATATTTGTGCTTACTTTGATAAAGGGAGGGAAGGATAAGTTGGGAGTTTGGGATTGATATCTATACTGACTACTATGGACTTCCGTGGTGACTCAGACGGTAAAGAATTAACCTGCAATGTGGAGACATGGGTTCAATCATTGGGTTGGGTTCTCTCCCTGGGTAAGGTCATGGCAACCCACTCCAGTATTCTTGCCTGGAGAATCCTCATGGACAGGGGAGCCTGTTGGGCTCCAGTCCATGGGGTCACAAAGAGTCAGACATGACTGAGCAACTAAACACAAGCACACTACTATATTTAAAATAAATAACCAACAAGGATCTATTGTCAGGCACAGGGAACTGCTTAGTATTCTGTAATAACCTAAATGGGAAAATAATTCAAGAATAGATATATGTATATGTGTAAACGAAACACTTTGTTGCACACCTGAAACTTAACACATTACAAATCAACTATGAGAGTGAAAGTCGCTCAGTGGTGTCCCAACTCTTTGCGACCCCAGGGACTATAGCCCTCCAGGCTTCTGTCTATGGGGTTTCCCAGGCAAGAATACTGGAATAGGTTGCCATTTCCTTCTCCAGGGGATCTCACTGACCCAGGGATCGAACCTGGGTCTCCTGCATTGCAGACGAATTCTTTATCACCTGAGCCACCAGGGAAGCCCATAAATCAACTATAATCCAATATAAAACAATTTTTTTTTAAAAATGGTGGGGCAAAGAAACCTAAATTTAAATGGGGATTTTCCATATGTGCAGGAAGTCTTGGGAAAAGACCCTGTTTTAAACAGTGTCTTTTGTTTCTTTACAGACATTACAATGGCAAAATCAGCAAAGTTAATTCAGCAGCAGCTTGAAAAAGAAATGTAAGTAAAAATAAGTCCTGCTGGTTAATTGTATATCTTATCACTTTGGAAATACGCATATATTGCTTAAGGTCTTTGGTTTTGTGTGATTACCACGATTAACCTGAAGATTAGTGTGAAATATATTTGTTTAAAAATTGACAACAGAATTAATGGAATTATAAAAAGTATTAATGGGATGTTTATAGATATTTAACATTTTCATGGAAAGAAAATCTTAGGTTTATTGAAACTGGAAGCTCAATTTGTTTTCCCACTAGTTCTAGCTATAGCTTATAGTAGATATGAAAGGTTTCAAAAACAAAAACTTTGAAAGCCATGGAAATTTTTGTTGACAGAATAAGAAAGGAACACTTCAGAAACATACAAAAATCTGTGATACTATTTTGTAACATTTTTTTTTTTGTTTTCAAGATGTGTGACAGTATCATTTGGCTTGTGTTTGACAGGTTTTTGATTCCACACATAAGTGTAATCATATGATATTTGTCTTATTCTGTTTATGTTATTTCACTTAGCATAATGTCCTCTAGGTGCATCCACATTGTCACAAATGGCAGAAATTTCTTTTGTAGGGCCCAGTAATACTTTTGTATACATGTTCCACATTTTCTTTGTTTGTCCTTCAGTGGACATTTAGGGTGCTCCATACATTGGTAGTAATGGGGCAGTGAACGTAGGCGTGCATGTATGTATATCTCTCTGAGATTCTGATTTCAATTCCTTTAGATAAATGTCCAGAAGTGGAATTGCTAGATCATGTGGTAGTAGTTCTGTTTGTGATTTTTTGAGAAATCTCGGTGCTTTTTTTATTACAGCAGTACCGATTTACACCCACCAACACTGTACCAGGGTTACCTTTTCTGCATATCTTTGCCAACATTTGTCTTTTTTTTTTTTCCCTTAATGTTAGTAATTCTGTCTCATTATGGTTTTGATCTGCATTTCCCTGATGGTTAGTGATGGTTAGCATTTTTTCATGTAGTTGTTGACTGTTTGTATGTCCTCTATGTCTATTCAGATCCTTTGCCCATTAAAAAAAATTTTCATTTATTTAGTTACTTTTGGCTGGGCTGAGTCTTCGTTGTTGGATGTGGGCTTTCTGTAGCTGTGACGAGTTGGGTCTACTCTTTGTTGAGGTATGCAGCTTCTCACTGCAGTGGCTTCTCTTGTTGTGGAGCTTGGGCTTCAGGACTCAAGGGCTCCGTAGTTGCTGCATGTGGGCTCAGTAATTGTGGCGTGTGGGCCTAGTGTTCTGTGGCATGTGGAATCCTCCTGGACCAGGGGTCAAACTGATGGCTCCTGCATTGCAAGGCAGACTCCCAACCACTGGACCATCAGGGAAGACCTTTTGCCCATTTTTTAAATTGAATTATTTGATTGTTTTTTTACTGGATTGTATGAATTCCTTATATATTTTGAATATTAACCCTTATAAGATACATGTTTGCAGATATTTCCCTCATTCCATAGGTTATCTTTTCATTTTGTAGATAGTTTCTTTGGCTCCGCAGGAGCTTTTTAGTTTGATGTAATCACACTTGTTTATTTTGCTTTTGTTTGCTTTTAGTCTCATATCTTAAAATAACTGCCACAGTGTCAGTGTTTTCTTTTTGGATTTTTATGGTTTCAGATCTTATATTAAAGCCTTTAATCCATTTTGAGTTGACTTAGTATATAGTATAACATGAGGGTTCAGTTGCATTGTTTTGCATGTGGATATCCAATTTTCCCAGAGCTGTTTATTGAAGAGACTGTCCTTTTCCCATTATATACTCTTGTCATCTCTGTTGAAGATTAGTTGACTGTGTATGTGTGGGTATGTCTTGGGCTGTCTGTTCCATTGTTCTGTATGTCTTTTTAAAGTACCATATGGTTTTGATTACTATAGGTTTGCAATATAATTTGAAATCTGGGAGTGTGATGCCTCCAGATTTATTGTTTTTACTTGGTTACTTTGAGCATTATAGTTCTTTTGTGGTCCCATATGAATTCTAGCATTGTTTCTTCTATTTCTGTGGAAAATTCCATTGAAATATTGATTGAGATTCCATTGAATCTATCAGTTCAGTTCCTTAGGTGTGTCCAACTCTTTGCGACCCCATGTACTGCAGCACTCCAGGCTTCCCTGTCCATCACCACCTCCCGGAGCTTATTGAATCTGTAGATGGACATTTTAACAATGTAAATGAAGAAGGGATATCTTTCCATCTATTTGTGTCTTCAGTTTCTTTCGTCACTGTTTTACAGTTTACAGTGTACAGCTCTTTGACCTGCTTTGTGTTATGCCTAAGTATTTTATTGTTTTTGATGCTATTATAAATGGACTTGTTTTCTTAATTTCTTTTTCTGATACTTCATTAGTAGTGCATTAAAACAGAACTGGTTTTGGATGTTGATTTTTGTATCCTGCGATTTTACTGAGTTTATTAGTTCTGTTTTTTGGTGGAGTCTTTAGGGTTTTCTATATTTAAGATCATGTCAGCTGAAGTCAGAGATAATTTTGCTTCTTCCTTTTTGATTTTGATGCCTCTTATTTCTTTTTTGCCTAACTGCTCTGTCTAGGACTTCCAGTACTGTGTTGGATAGAAGTGGCAAGAGTAGGCATCCTTATTTTGTTCCTAGTTTTAGAGGAAAAGCTTTTAGCTTCTGACCACTGAGATTGATGTTATCTGTGAATTTGTCATATATGGCATTTTTATTTTGAGGTATATACGTTCTATAACTGTTGAGTTTTTATCATAAAAGGATGTCGAATTTTGTCACATGCTTTTTCTGCATCTATTGAGATAATCATAAGATTTTTATCCTTCAGACTCTTAATGTGGTGTATGTATCTCATTATTTACAAATGTTGAGCCATCTTTGCATTTTGGGCAAATTCCACTTGATTATGATGCATGATCCTTTTAATATACTGTTGAATTTGGTTTGCTAATATTTTGTTGAGGATTTTTGCACCTATGTTCACAGGGATCAGTTCAGTTCAGTCACTTAGTTGTGTCCGACTCTTTGCAACCCCATGAATTGCAACACACCAGGCCTCCCTGTCCATCACCAACTCCCGGAGTTTACCCAAACTTATGTCCATCGAGTCCATGATGCCATCCAGCCATCTCATCCTCTGTCATCCCCTTCTCCTCCTGCCCCCAGTCCCTCCCAGCATCAGGGTCTTTTCCAATGAGTCAACTCTTTGCATGAGGTTGCCAAAGTATTGGAGTTTCACCTTCAGCATCAATCCTTCCAATGAACACCCAGGACTGATCTCCTTTAGAATGGACTGGTTGGATCTCCTTGCAGTCCAAGGGACTCTAAAGCGTCTTCTTCAACACCACAGATCAAAAGCATCAATTCTTTGGCGCTCAGCTTTCTTCACAGTCCAACTCTCACATCCATACATGACCACTGGAAAAACCATAGCCTTGACCAAACAGACCTTTGTTGGCAAAGTAATGTATCTGCTTTTCAATATGCTATCTAGGTTGGTCATAACTTTCCGTCCAAGGAGTAAGCGTCTTTTAATTTCATGGCTGCAGTAACCATCTGCAGTGATTTTGGATCCCAAAAAAATAAAGTCTGACACTGTTTCCACTGTTTCCCATCTATTTCCCATGAAGTGATGGGACCAGATGCCATGATCTTCGTTTTCTGAATGTTGAGCTTTAAGCCAGGTTTTCCACTCTCCTCTTTCACTTTCATCAAGAGGCTTTTGAGTTCTTCTTCACTTTCTGCCATAAGGGTGGTGTCATCTGCATATCTGAGGTTACTGATATTTCTCCCGGCAATCTTGATTCCAGCTTGTGCTTCTTCCAGTCCAGCGTTTCTCATGATATACTCTGCATATAAGTTAAATAAGCAGGGTGACAATATACAGCCTTGATGTACTTTGGAACCAGTCTGTTGTTCCATGTCCAGTTCTAACTGTTGCTTCCTGACCTGCATACAGGTTTCTCAAGAGGCAGGTCAGGTGCTCTGGTATTCCCATCTCTTTCAGAATTTTCCACAGTTTATTGGAAAAATCCACACAGTCAAAGGCTTTGGCATAGTCAATAAAGCAGAAATGGATGTTTTTCTGGAACTCTCTTGCTTTTTCGATGATCCAGTGGATGTTGGCAATTTGATCTCTGGCTCCTCTGCCTTTTCTAAAACCAGCTTGAACATCAGGAAGTTCACAGTTCACGTATTGCTAAAGCCTGGCTTGGAGTGTGTACAAAAATTCTAAACATTGTGTATCCATTAATAAGTTCTTGTAGTCATAGCTACTTCACCTTGAAGATTCCCTCTCTTTAGCATTTGTTATGAGGTAGGACTAGTGGTGATGAACTCCTACAGCTTTTGTTTCGGAAAGCTTTTATCCATCTTTCATAGCTGAAGGACATCTTTTCTGGGTATAGTACTATTGGATGGCTGTTTTTTTTTCCCCCAGCATTTTGAAAATATCATCCCACTCTCTACTGACCTGCAAGGTTTCTGCTGTAAGATCCACTTTTAGTCTTGTGGAGTTTCCCTTGTTTGCGACCGTTGACTTTTCTCGTAATGCTTTGAGCAGTTTCTGTCTTTGGCTTTTGTCCGTTTGATTATAATATGTTTTATTAAAGCTCTCTTTATGTTTAATCCATTTGGGTTTTAGCAGCTTAGTGGATCTGGATGTTCATTTCCCTCCCCATATTTGGGGATATGGTGTCATCTTTTTTTTTAATAAGTTTTCTGATTCTTTGTCTTTATCTGCTCTTTCTGAGAGCCCCATAATGCATACATTGGTTTCTTTTATGATGTCCCACAAGACTTTCTTCTGTCTTTTTTTTTACAGTTTCTTTTTGGTTTTATTACAGAGTAATTTCAAATTACCTGTGTTCAAGCTCTCTGATTTTTTTTGTCCTGCTTGGTTGAGTCTGCTGTTGAAGCTCTCTGAGTTTTTCACATCTAGTCATTGTGTTCTTCAGCTCCAGAATTTTTGTTTTTCATGATTTCTGTATCTTCGTTGGCTTTCTGATTTTTTTGTTTATTCTTTCCCTCATCTTGTCAAGTTGTCTATGTTCTTTTATAGCTCACAGGACTTTCAGATGATTATTTTGAATGATATGTCAGGCAGTTTGTAGATCTCCATTTCTTTAGGGCCAGTTTTTGGTGCTTTATCATGTTCCTTTAGTGGTGTCATGTCTCCCTGATCACTTATGAGCCTTATGTCCTTACTTTGGTGCTGCACATCTGAAAAAATAATCACCGCTTCTAGTCTTTATAGACTAGCTTTGTCAGAGAAAGTACTTCTCTAGTCAGTCCAGCCAGAGATCTGGATGGGCTTGCTACTGGGTTTCTTGGGCAGGTTGGGCTTGTGGGTAGGTGGGCCTGCTGCCTGGGTCCATGGAAGCTAGCCTGGAAACTGAACCTGTCTTGACTGGACAGGTGCCTGTGTCTGCTGGGGCTGGCCTGTTGGGTGCTGGGTTCCATGACACAGGGGTGCTCGTTTCACTCTCCCTCTCCTGTGTAAATCATAGGTGTCCACGCTACACTGTGCAGGCTGGCAGGAGCAGTAACATGGCGATTTGAAACTGTCCCTTCTGCCCTCTTCAGTGCGTCTTTTCTCACTTCTGTGTTACAGCCATGTGCTGTAATCTCTGACCCCGATTCCTTAGCTCTCATGAAAGTATTCTTCTGTGTGGATGGTAATTTAAATTGATGTTTCTGTGAGAGGACTTGTTCTGAAAACGCCCATTCTGCCGTCTTGCTGGTGTTACTCAGTGGTTTCTGTCCCTTCCGAAACTGCATGTTCATCATCTGTTCTCCTATCTTGATGTTCAGTCTTTTGAGACTGCTAAAGCTAAAAAAATTGGAGTTAGATGATTTGTTTTTCTAAAATTTCTGTTGCAATTGTTGAGCATTATCTTTGGAGAAAAGTAATAATATTATTTGTATATCCATTTTTTGAAAATTGTATATAGCATTTTAACTTTTTTATTTTGTATTGGGATATAGCCAACTAACAAGGTTGTGATAGTTTGAGGTGAATAGTACAGGAACTCAGCCATACATATACATAATATCCATTCTCCCTCAAACTCTCTTCCCATCCAGGTTGGCACATAACATTGAGCAGGGTTCCATGTGCTATATAATAGGTCCTTGTTGGTTATCCATTTTAAATACAGCAATATGTATGTCCATCCCAAACTCCCTAACTATCCCTTACCCTCCACCCTTTCCCCCAGCAACCATAAGATTGTTCTCTGTGATTCTCTTTCTGTTTTGTAAGTAAGTTCATGTGTATCCATTTTTTTTAAAACAGTATAGTTCAAGTCTTCCCATGTTTAAAACATGTTTTCCTTGATTCATTTGCTTTTCATTCTAAAGAGCCATAGAAAAACAATACAGAAAGAAATGTTGTATTATAAAGGCAGTGAAATAAAATGTTAAAAAGTTATAAAGGTTAATATCAGTTAAATTAGGAGTCTAGTTTAATCCTGTGTTTGTGAGAATTACGCCTTATCAGCTTTGAAGCATTTCATAGTTTTCTGAATGAAAAGAGCTGAATATAATGTTTGGGTTTTTTTTCTTTTGAGTTTCTTGTAAAATATTTTACATATAAAAGAGCATACATGACACATGTATTGAGTTTAAAGAATCAGTGAGATGAAGACCCATGGACCTAACATCTTGCTTAGAAGGCCCTTTAAGGTGCTCCTCCTCAAATGCTTTTCCTCGTGTTAATTGTTTTTAAGATACTTTTCCCATATGTGTGTCTTTCTGAACAAGGTACTTAGTTTTTTGTATGGATTCTGCACTAGTTTTCATGAAATCTTACAGTACTAAGTCATCCTTTATTTTGTTAGCACATGTTCCTCTGCTTCTGGGGAGATAGACCCAGTGAGCCTTGCTTTTGCACTTCTTATTAAGGCCTGCAGGTGGCAGTTAAGTGACTTAAATTGGGAAGGTATTAGTAGCTAAAGAAATTGGACTGAATATGAGAACCTGCAGTTTGTAGATTTCTAAGCTCTGTATCCAGAGAGACTCAAGATAAAAATAAATATCTACCTACCCACACTTCACTTTCAGAAACTTAAGGTTTTGAAGCCAGCAGGTAATGTAAAAATATATCTTAAAAAGGCATCATGCAGGAAATCCTAGTAGAAGGGGGCACTGTGCTGAAAGAAGGTTGGTGTGACCTTGGTTCATTACTGACCCCCTGTCATCTGGCCATGTGGGCTTCCCTGGTGGCTCACTCGGTAAAGAATTTGCCTGCCATGCAGGAGACAGCCTGCAATGCAGAAGACCCAGTTTCAATCCCTGGGTCAGGAAGATCCCCAGGAGAAGGAAATAGCAATACACTCTAGTAGACTTGCCTGGGAATCCCATGGACAGAGGAGCCTGTTGGGCTATAGTCCACAGGGTCACAGAGAGTCAGACATGACTTAGCAACTAAACCACCACCATCTGGCCATGTTAGGTTGGACTGCTATCCTGTCTGTCTGAGAGAGTGACCTATAACTTGTAAAGCAAAGGATTATTTAACAATCCTAATGGCATAATTGACCGTTTTGTGATTCAGTATTTAAGTGAGTGTTGAAATATTTAATTAATAAGATTTTCTAAATTAATGTGATTTAATTAATTAATGTGATTTTCTAAAGGGCTTTAATTGTTATATAAGAATTAAGGTCTTTTTGCTTCCTGATTCATTTTCCTTTTGTCTCACAGCAATACTTTACGGGTTACCCGTTCTGCTGCCCCGAGCACACTGGACAGTTCCAGCACTGCCCCTGCTCAGCTGGGGAAGAAAGGCAAAGAATTTGAATTCTCACAGTTGCCCCTCAAAGTAGAGTTCCTGGAGTGCAGTGCCAAGGGTGGAAGAGGGGATGCTGGCTCTGCGGACATCCAGGACTTGGAGAAGTGGCTGGCTAAAATCTCCTGAGGACTAGATCCAAACACAAGATGTGAATGTGTGTATGTGTGAATGACAGTTTTGGAAAAGGATTTGGTAGTCTGGAGGGAATATTTCAAATATAGTTAGGAACTTTTCC